>NC_092225.1:78695112-79045112 GCF_036320965.1 Panulirus ornatus | reverse complement strand
CACGTCGTTCCAATTCACTGTATTCCTTGCACGCCTTTCACCCTCCTGTATGTTCAGTCCCCGATCGCTCAAAAACATTTTCACTCCATCCTTCCACCTCCAGTTGGTCTCCCGCTTCTTCTTCCCTCCACCTCTGACACATATATCCTCTTTGTCAATCTTTCCTAACTCATTCTCCATGTGTCCAAACTATTTCAACATATCCTCTTCTGCTCTGTCAATCACACACTTTTTATTACCACACATCTCTTTGACCCTTTCATTGCTTACTCGATCAAACCACATCACACCACATATAGCCCTCAAAAATCTTATTTCCAACACATCCACCCTTCGCACAACCCTATCTATGGCCCATACCTCACAACTATTTCACAGTGTTGAAACCACTATTCCTTCAAACATACCCATTTTTGCTCTCCGAGATAATGTTCTCGCCTTCCACACATTTTTCAACGCTCCCAGAGCATTTACCTCCTCCCCCACCGTGTGACTCACTTCCGCTTGTATGGTTCCGTCAGCTGCTAAGTCCACTCTCAGATATCTGAAGCGCTTCAGTTCCTCCAGTTTTTCTCCTTTCAAACTTATATCCCAGTTAACTTTTCTCTCAACCCTACTGTACCTAATAACCTTGTTCTTATTCTCATTTACTCTCAACTTTGTTCTTTCACACTCTTAAACAAACTCAGTCACCAACTTCTGCAGTTTCTCACCCGAATCAGCCACCAGCGCTGTATCATCAGCGAACAACTGACTCGCTTTCCATGCCCTCTAATTGGCAACAGACTGCATACTTGCCCCTCTTTCCAAAATCTCGCATTCATCTCCCAAACAACCCCATCCATAAACAAATTAAACAACCATGGCGACATCACACACCCCTGCCGCAAACCGACATTTACTAGGAACCATTTACTTTCCTCTTTTCCTACTCGTACCCATGCCTTACATCCTCGGTAAAAACTTTTCACTGCTTCTAGCAACTTACCTCCCACACCTTATACTCTTAAAACCTTCCACAAAGCATCTTTATCCAAGCTATCGTATGCCTTCTATAGTTCCATAAATGCTTTGTACAAATTCATCTGTTCTTTTAAGTATTTCTCACATACATTCTACAAAGCAAACACCTGATCCACACATCCTCTTCCACTTCTGAAACCACACTGCTCTTCCTCAGTCTGATGCTCTGTACATGTTTTTACCCCCGCTATCAATACCATCCCATATGATTTCCCAGGAATACTCAACAAACTTATACCTCTTTGATTTGAACACTCACCTTTATCCCCTTTGCTTTTGTACATTGGTACTATGCATGTATTCCTCCAATCCTCAGGCTTTTCACCATGATCCCTTTTGAATATTTTTACCAACCAGTCAACAACACAGTCACCCCCCCCCCTTTTTTTTTTTTAAATAAATTCCACTGCAATACCATCCAATCCCGCCAACTTGCCGTCTTTCATCTTCAGCAAAGCTTTCACTACCTCTTCTCTGTTCACCAAACCATTCTCCCTGATCCTCTCACTCTACTTTCCACCTCGACCAAAACACCCTATATCTGCCACTCTATCATCAAACACATCCAATAAACCTTGAAAATACTCACTCCATCTCCTCACTTCATCACTACTTGTTATTACCTCCCCGTTTGCCCCCTTCACCGATGTTCCCATTGGTTCTCTTTGTCTTACGCACTTTATTTACCTCCTTCCAAAAGATCTTTTTATCCTCCCTAAAATTTAATTATACTGTCTCACCCCAATTCTCATTTGCTCTCTTTTTCACCTCTTGCACCATTCTCTTGACCTCCTGCCAATTTCTTTAATACCTTTCCCAGTCATTTCCATTACTTTCCTGCAAAAATCGTCCAAACGCCTCTCTTCTCTTTCACCAACAATCTTACTTCTTCATCTTACCACTCGCTACCCTTTCTAATCTGCCCACCTCCCACCTTTCTCATGCCACATGTATCTTTTGCGCAAGCCATCACTGCTTCCCTAAATACATCCCATTCTTCCCCCACTCCCCTTACGTCATTTGCTGTCAACTCTTGCCATTCTGCGCTCAAGCTCTCCTGATATTTCCTGACACAAGTCTCCTTTCCAAGCTCACTTATTCTCACCACTCTCTCCTCACCAAAATTCTCTTCTTTTCTGAAAGCCTCTACAAATCTTCACCTTCGCCTCCTTAAGATAGTGATCAGACATCCCTCCAGCTGCCCCTTTCAGCACATTGACATCCAAAAGTCTCTTGTACACGCCTATCAATTAACGCATAATCCAGCAACGCCCTCTGGCGTTATATATACATATGTATACATATCTTTTTAAACCAGATATTCCCAATGACCAGTCTCTTTTCAGCTGACAAATCCACAAGCTCTTCACCATTTCAATTTACAACACTGAACACTCCAAGGAAACAGACGAAAGAATGGCCAAACCCTACCACAGTATACATGTATGTACATACACGCCACATACGCACATATACATACCTATACATTTCAACGCATACATACATATACATACACAGACGTATACATATATACACATGTACATATTCATACATGGTGTCTTCATCCATTCCTGCCGCCACCCTGCCACACATGAAATGACCCCCCCCCCCCCCCCCCCGCACGCGCGCGAGGTAGCGCTAGGAAAAGGCAACAAAAACCACATTCGTTCACACTCAGCCTCTAGCTGTCATGTATAATGCACCGAAACCACAGCTCCCTTTCCACACCCAGGCCCCACAAAACTTTCTATGATTTACCCCAGACGCTTCACGTGCCCTGGTTCAGTCCATTGACAGCACGTCGACCGTTGTATACCACATAGTTCCATTCACTCTATTCCTTGCACGCTTTTCACTCTCCTGCATGTTCAGGCCCCGATCCCTCAAAATCTTTTTCACTCCATCCTTCCACCTCCAATTTGATCTCCCACTTCTCGTTCCCTCCACCTCTGACACATGTATCCTTTGTCAATCTTTCCTCATTCATTCTCTCCATGTGACCTACCCATTTTAATACACCCTCTTCTGCTCTCTCAACCACACTCTTTTTATTACCACACATCTCTCTTACCCTTTCATTACTAACTCGATCAAACCACCTCACATGACATATAGTCCTCAAACATCTCATTTCCAACACATCCACCCTCCTCCGCACAACTCTATCTATAGCCCACGCCTCGCAACCATATAACATTGTCGGAACCACTATTCCTTCAAACATACCCATTTTTGCTTTCCGAGATAATGTTCTCGACTTCCACATATTTTTCAACACTCAGAATTTTCGATCCCTTCCCCACCCTGTGACTAACTTCTGCTTCTATGGTTCCATCCTGTGCTAAATTCACTCCCAGAAATCTAAAACACTTCACTTTCTCCAGTTTTTCTCCCTTTAAACACACACACACACACATGTATATATCTATCTATCTATCTGTATATATATATATATATATATATATATATATATATATATATATATATATATATATATATTTTTTTTTTTTTTTTTTTTTTTTTTTTTTTTTATACTTTGTCGCTGTCTCCCGCGTTTGCGAGGTAGCGCAAGGAAACAGACGAAAGAAATGGCCCAACCCCCCCCCCCCCCATACACATGTACATACGTCCACACACGCAAATATACATACCTACACAGCTTTCCATGGTTTACCCCAGACGCTTCACATGCCTTGATTCAATCCACTGACAGCACGTCAACCCCTGTATACCACATCGCTCCAATTCACTCTATTCCTTGCCCTCCTTTCACCCTCCTGCATGTTCAGGCCCCGATCACACAAAATCTTTTTCACTCCATCTTTCCACCTCCAATTTGGTCTCCCTCTTCTCCTCGTTCCCTCCACCTCCGACACATATATCCTCTTGGTCAATCTTTCCTCACTCATTCTCTCCATGTGCCCAAACCATTTCAAAACACCCTCTTCTGCTCTCTCAACCACGCTCTTTTTATTTCCACACATCTCTCTTACCCTTACGTTACTCACTCGCTCAAACCACCTCACACCACACATTGTCCTCAAACATCTCATTTCCAGCACATCCATCCTCCTGCGCACATCTCTATCCATAGCCCACGCCTCGCAACCATACAACATTGTTGGAACCACTATTCCTTCAAACATACCCATTTTTGCTTTCCGAGATAATGTTCTCGACTTCCACACATTTTTCAAGGCTCCCAAAATTTTCGCCCCCTCCCCCACCCTATGATCCACTTCCGCTTCCATGGTTCCATCCGCTGACAGATCCACTCCCAGATATCTAAAACACTTCACTTCCTCCAGTTTTTCTCCATTCAAACTCACCTCCCAATTGACTTGACCCTCACCCCTACTGTACCTAATAACCTTGCTCTTATTCACATTTACTCTTAACTTTCTACTTCCACACACTTTACCAAACTCAGTCACCAGCTTCTGCAGTTTCTCACATGAATCAGCCACCAGCGCTGTATCATCAGCGAACAACAACTGACTCACTTCCCAAGCTCTCTCATCCCCAACATATATATATATATATATATATATATATATATATATATATATATTTCTTTCAAACTTCGCCATTTCCCGCGTTAGCAAGGTAGCGTTAAGAACAGAGGACTGGGCCTCTGAGGGAATATCCTCACCTGGCCTCCTTCTCTGTTCCTTCTTTTGGAAAATTAAAAAAAAAAAAAAAAAGAGGGGAGGATTTCCAGCCCCCCGCTCCCTCCCCTTTTAGTCGCCTTCTACGACACGCAGGGAATACGTGGGAAGTATTCTTTCTCCCCTATCCCCAGGGATTATATATATATATATATATATATTTTTTTTTTTTTTCATACTATTCGCCATTTCCCGCGACAGCGAGGTAGCATTAAGAACAGAGGACTGGGCCCTTGAGGGAATATCCTCACCTGGACCTCTTCTCTGTTCCTTCTTTTGGAAAATTAAAAAAAAAAAAAGAAAAATATATATATATATATATATATATATATATATATATATATATATATATATATATATATATATATATATATGTGTGTGTGTGTGTATACCTTCCTGCTTCATATGTTTGCAGTTTCTTGTGTTAGTGAGGTAGCATCAAGAACAGATGAATAAAGGCAGCATTCGCCTTCATACATTCTATTACTGTCATATGAAATGTACTAAAACTACAACCCCCTAGCTACAACTAACCCCACACACCCTTTCCATGGCTTCTCCGGCCGCTTCACAAGCCTTGTTTTGGTCCATTGACAGCACATTGGCCCTTGTATATCACTTCGTTCCATTTCACTCTATCCTGTGCATGCCTTTTACCTTCCTGTGTTCCATCTTCAATTTCCTTCACATTTTACAGATATATCCTCGTTGTCAACCATTCCTCACTCATTCTCTCCATCTTTCTAAAACATTTCAGCAAATCCTCTTCAGTTCTCTCAATCGCATTCTTCTTACTACAACTTCACTTTCTTCCCTTCTTATGATTTAATCAACTCGCACCACATATTTTTCCCTTATAATTGTGAATACATGAATTTCCTCTCGTATGTAAACTTTTTTTTCTATGACACATTTCATATATGGAGAAATGACTTCTTTTCTCTTTCATTTCAGGTAAAACTGTATTGTACAGGGAGTTGTGGACTGACCTAATAAGGTAAGGCTGGTGGCACGGGTGTACTTTGCTTGGAGAATCCCAATGACGAAAGACTGGCCTTTCCCGTCTTTTACATATTGCGGCCGAAGATACGATCTGGGAGCATACTGCAACCCTACAGCAAGTCCGTGCAACTTTTTGGGCGTGATTGCCTGATGTTTGAGCAGCCCCAGGGTTGAGGTTAAAGGACATGCCATCATGGGCGTATGCTCGAGGATTGCATCGTCGTGCCAAGGTGGTGGCGGCTTTAAGAGTTTTGACTTTCATGGACAGTCGTTTGAAAAATAGTGTACCTTCAACAATAGAAAATAGTTAGCTTAATTGTGGTGACCTGGTACAATATTGATACTGTCCAGGTATATTTAGGATCGTAATGGTAAAGGTGACACCATGCTACATTTTTAGACCAGAGAACCCTATTTATATCTTGAAATGTGATTGTATTCTTTAACAAAGGTTAGGATTCGGAAAGTTTAGAAGCATTAGTAGGTCATATTGAGAAGAAATTGCTGCGATAAGTAAAGCTTTATTTTCAGAACTGTATGGTCCATTGAATAATTGTTCTGAAAGTATCGTTTATATCCAAAAGAAATTTTTTTAATTTACACTAGGGCGTCTTCAAATTACACACACACACACACACACACACACACACACACACACACACATATATATATATATATATATATATATATATATATATATATATATATATTTTATTTTATTTATTATACTTTGTCGCTGTCTCCCGCGTTTGCGAGGTAGCGCAAGGAAATAGACGAAAGAAATGGCCCAACCACCCCCCCCCCCCCCATACACATGTATATACATACGTCCACACACGCAAATATACATACCTACACAGCTTTCCATGGTTTACCCCAGACGCTTCACATGCCTTGATTCAATCCACTGACAGCACGTCAACCCCTGTATACCACATCGCTCCAATTCACTCTATTCCTTGCCCTCCTTTCACCCTCCTGCATGTTCAGGCCCCGATCACACAAAATCCTTTTCACTCCATCTTTCCACCTCCAATTTGGTCTCCCTCTTCTCCTCGTTCCCTCCACCTCCGACACATATATCCTCTTGGTCAATCTTTCCTCACTCATTCTCTCCATGTGCCCAAACCATTTCAAAACACCCTCTTCTGCTCTCTCAACCACGCTCTTTTTATTTCCACACATCTCTCTTACCCTTACGTTACTTACTCGATCAAACCACCTCACACCACACATTGTCCTCAAACATCTCATTTCCAGCACATCCATCCTCCTGCGCACAACTCTATCCATAGCCCACGCCTCGCAACCATACAACATTGTTGGAACCACTATTCCTTCAAACATACCCATTTTTGCTTTCCGAGATAATGTTCTCGACTTCCACACATTTTTCAAGGCTCCCAAAATTGTCGCCCCCTCCCCCACCCTATGATCCACTTCCGCTTCCATGGTTCCATCCGCTGACAGATCCACTCCCAGATATCTATATATATATATATATATATATATATATATATATATATATATATATATATATATATATATATATATATATATAATCACTAGTCCGTGATGATAGTATGAAGGTGGAGTCGCACTTCAATAGGAGTTCATGCAATTTTATTCAGTATGTAATTTTTCTATACATGTGACACGACATGTTTCGTGGATACAATGCACATCATCAGGTGCCAGTACATAAGTTATTTGACTCCGAACAGCACACTTGATTCCCGCCGGCCAACACCAATCGGTATAGTCCAAGCACTGTCTGCTTTGTCTAGCAGTAACCGTTGTAAGGGAGAGTAAGGGGGGATCACGTGCCCTGGGTTGACCTGGGTAGCTGGATGTGGCCTGAACAACTTTTTTTGCTTTCGTGTATTGTCAGTTCTTTCATAGGTAGGTGGGTGTGTCCTGAAACTTTTTTTTTGTTTTGTTTTCGTATTTTGTCAATTCTCTCCTAATTATTTGGTTAAGGCTAGGATGGGCTTTAGAATTCCCTGGGGATAAATTAAAGTTCTTAGTGTTAGCAATTAAGACAGTTTTATGGTTGTTGCGAGTGGCATAATCAGCAGATGGGGTTATGCCACACGCAACATCATTGAATCTGTCTTGATTGCTAATATTAAGAACTTTACTTTGTCCCCACGCAATTTGAAAGCCCATCCTAGCATTAACCAAATCATTACGAGAGAATTGACAAAAAACGAAAACAAAGTTGTTCAGGACACATCCAACTACCCAGGTCACGTGATCCACCCTTAATCACTCTCCCTTACAACGGTTACTGCCAGACAAAGCAGACAGTGCTTGGTCTATACCGATTAGTTGGACGGCGGGAATAAAGGGTAATGTTGGGGTTTAGATAACTAAGTGCTGGCACCTGATGAGGTGGATTGTATCCTCGAAACATATCGTGCCACATGTATAGAAAATTTACATGTTAGATGAAATTGTATGAACTACTGAGGTGTGATTTTACCTTTATATATATATATATATATATATATATATATATATATATATATATATATATATATATATGTATATGTATGTATGTATGTATATTGACGTGCTGTCAGTGGATTGACTCAGGGCATGTGAAGCGTCTGTGGTAAACCATGGAAAAGTCTCTGGGGCCTGGATGTGGAAAGGAAGCTGTGATTTCGGTGCATTACGCATGACAGCTAGAGACTGAGTGTAAACGAATGTGGCCTTCTTGTCTTTTCCTAGCCCTTCCTCGTGGGTGTGTATGCGCCACACATGAAAAACAGCCCTCCCCCCCCTCCCCACGCGCGCGCGAGGTAGCGCTAGGAAAAGACAACAAAGATATATATATATATATATATATATATATATATATATATATATATATATATATATATATATATATAGAGAGAGAGAGAGAGAGAGAGAGAGAGAGAGAGAGAGAGAGAGAGAAGAGAGGGGCAGCTGGAGAGATGTCTGATCATTATCTTGTGGAGGCGAAGGTGAAGATTTGTTGAGGTTTTCAGAAAAGAAGAGAGAATGTTGCGCTGAAGAGAGTGGTGAGAGTGAGTGAGCTTAGATAGGAGACTTGTGTGAGGAAGTACCAGGAGATATTGAGTGCAGAATGGAAAAAGGTGAGAGGAAATGACGTAAGGGGGAGTGGAGGAGGAATGGGATGTATTTAGGGAAGCAGTGATAGCTTGCGCAAAAGATGCTCGTGGCATGAGAAAGGTGGGAGGTGGGCAGATTAGAAAAGGTAGTTAGTAGTGGGATGAAGTAAGATTGTTAGTGAAAGAGAAGAGAGAGGCGTTTTTGGACGATTTTTGCAGGGAAGTAGAGCAAATGACTGGGAGATGTATAAAAGAAAGCGGTAGGAGGTCAAGAGAAAGGTGCAAGAGATGAAAAGGAGGGCATATGAGAGTTGGGGTGAGAGAGTATCACTGAATTTTAGGGAACGTAAAATGATGTTTTTTTGGGGGTAAATAAAGTGCGTAAGACAATAGAAGAAATGGGAACATCGGTGAAGGGTCAGATGGGGAGTGATAATAAGTAGTGAAGTGAGGAGATGGAGTGAGTATTTTGAAGGTTTGTTGAATGTGTATGATGATAGTGTGTCAGATAGAAGTTGTTTTGGTTGGGGTGGTGTGCGAAGTGAGAGGGTCAGGGAGAATGGTTTGGTAAACAGAGAAGAGGTAATGAAAGCTTTGCGGAAGATGAAAGCCGGCAAGGCGGCGGGTTTGGATGGTATTGTAGTGGAATTTATTAAAAAAAAGGGGAGGACTGTGTTGTTCACTTGTTGGTGAGGATATTCACTGTATGTCTGGGTCATAGTGGCGTGCCTGAGGATTGGCGGAATGCATGCATAGTGCCATCGTACAAATGCAAAGGGGGTAAAGGTGAGTGTTCAAATTACAGAGGTATAAGTTTGTTGAGTATTCCTGGGAAATTATGTGGGAGGGTATTGATTGAGAGGGTGAAGGCATGCCCAGAGCATCAGACTGGGGAAGAGCAGTGTGGATTCAGAAGTGGTAGAGGATGTGTGGATCAGGTGTTTGCTTTGGAGAATGTATGTGAGAAATACTTAGAAAAACAAATGGATTTGTATGTAGCATTTATGGATCTGGAGAAGGCATATGATAGAGATGCTCTGTAGAAGGTATTAAGAATATATGGCGTGGGAGGCAAGTTGCTAGAAGCAGTGAAAAGTTTTTATCGAGGAGGTAAGGCATGTGTACGAGTAGGAAGAGAGGAAAGTGATTGGTTCTCAGTGAATGTCGGTTTGCGGCAGGGGTGCGTGATGTCTCCATGGTTGTTTAATTTGTTTATGGATGGGGTTGTTAGGGAGGTAAATGCAAGAGTTTTGGAAAGAGGGGCAAGTATGCAGTCTGTTGCGGATGAGAGGGTTTGGGAAGTGAGTCAGTTGTTGTTCGCTGATGATACAGCGCTGGTGGCTGATTCGGGTGATAAAGTGCAGAAGCTGGTGACTGAGTTTGGTAAAGTGTGTGAAAGAAGAAAGCTGAGAGTAAATGTGAACAAGAGCAAGGTTATTAGATACAGTAGGCTTAGGGAGAAGTCAATTGGGAGGTAAGTTTGAATGGAGAAAAACTGGAGGAAGTGAAGTGCTTTAGATATCTAGGGGGTGGATTTGGGAGCGGATAGAACCATGGAAGCGGAAGTGAGTCACATTGTTGGGGAGGGGGCGAAAATTCTGGGAGCGTTAATAAGTGTGTGGAAGGCGAGAACATTACCCTCGGGAAGCAAAAATGGCTATGTTTGAAGGAGTAGTGGTTCCAACAATGTTATATGGTTGCGAGGCGTGGGCTATAGATAGGGTTGTGAGGGGGAGGGTGGATGTGTTGGAAATGAGATGTTTGAGGACAATATGTGGTGTGAGGTGGTTTGATCGAGTAAGTAATGAAAGGGTAAGAGGGATGTGTGATAATAAAAAGAGTGTGGTTGAGAGAGCAGAAGAGGGTGTATTGAAATGGTTTGGTCACACAGAGAGAACAAGTGAGGAAAGATTGACCAAGAGGATATATGTGTCAGAGGTGGAGGGAACGATAGGTGGGAGACCAAATCGCAGGTGGAAGGATGGAAGTGAAAAAGATTTTGAGCGATCGGGGCCTGAACATGCAGGAGGGTGAAAGGCGCGCAAGGAATAGAGTGAATTGGAACGATGTGGTATACCGGGGTCGACGTGCTGTCAGTGCATTGAACCAGGGCATGTGAAGCGTCTGGGGTAAACCATGGAAAGTTTTGTGGGGCCTGGATTTGGAAAGGGAGCTGTGGTTTCGGTGCATTATACATGACAGCTAGAGATTGAGATTGAACAAATGTGGCCTTTGTTGTCTTTTCCTAGCGCTACTTCGTGCGCATGAGGGGGGGGGGGGGGAGTTGTCATTTCATGTGTGGCGGGTTGGCGATGGCAATGAATAAAGGCAGCTAGTATGAATTACGTACGTGTGTATATATGTATATGTCTGTGTATGTATATATATATGTATACGTTGAAATGTATAGGTATGTATATGTGCGTGTGTGGACGTGTATGTATATACATGTGTATGTGGGTGGTTGGGCCATTCTTTCATCTGTTTCTTTGCGTTACCTCGCTAACGCAGGAGACAGCGACAAAGTATAATAATAATTATATATATATATATATATATATATATATATATATATATATATACGCACACACAAGTTGAAAACGTTGTCTTTATATTACGATATATTTTGAAGATGTGTAAGGAGCTAGAAATTATATTAACATTGGAAAAGGCAACTAAGGAAAAATTATTTACTCTGAGCGCGTTTAATATCGGGATTATTTTTTTTTTCATACTGAAGAATTGTTTTAATTATCGATAAAGAGATAAATCAGCTGGGAAGAAAAGAAACATATTTAATTTTCATGGAAAAATTATACAGACCAACCTGGATGTGGGGTTTACGTGGGCCTGCGGACTGCGGCATCCAACTAGCTTGGTCGACCAGCGACCCACCCCAGCAGCACTGTAGCTGTTAGGGCAGAAGACCAGTGAAGACCATTGGATATATTTCTTTCATACGTTTTTTGATAATTTATATCAAATATTTGTATTGATTTCGGTTTTGACGTGTTGCTGGAGCAAAATAATTGTCAAATGCTTTATATAATGGAATTTTGATTGCTTTACGCATGCTGTGTTTCGCTTCCCTCATGTTTTATTTATTGAGTTGCAAAAATGCTTCTTGTAATTCTTGAAATATTTCGATTAGCTGCTAGTTTTCGCCTTGCATGATCACTGTTGGACGTTTAATATGCAAAAAAAAAAAAAAAAAGATAAAGCAGTCCAATACCCTACTTGTTAGAGAAGTGTGTGTCCGACGATAGATAACCGATTTTGTTTTGTGAAACGGCATAACAGGTGACCTCAGCTTGCTCCATATTTTATTGTATCTTAAGTTTATATGTTTCAAGTGGAAGCTGGTAATCGTCAGTGTTCAAGAAACGTTTCACCTTGTTCAGTGATTTAAAACATCCTTGCACGCTGTTACGGCATTTGTTTACCCTAAGGATACCTTAAGGAAACCTATCCTAGGTATTTTATGCTAGCCGAGAGCCCAAACTAAAGCTAACCTAAGCAGTTTATGCTATCCTAGGTTGGAACAATGCCTTACTTTAACGAAATTGATTATATACAACCCCACATTTCCTTGATGTACTGATCCATATAAACTTTGTGGGGTTCAATTCAGGAAGGAGGAGTCGATGCGGGATAGTGCATTCACTGGATATTTCACTTTTTTCTAGCATCAGATCAATTGACCCCTAAAGTTATCAGAAAAATCGATTAATAAAGTAGCCCAAGGAAATTAAGTTATCCCTGGTAACTAGTATTTTTGGCACATTCTTCTCTGAGGTTGGTATAATCACATAATTTTACTAGGACTTATTGTGATGATTGTTAGCTGTGAAATTACTGAATTGATATGTTATTATTCATTTAAAGTAACCCCTTTGAGTATGACCGTAATATCTTTGAATGGCTTTGTGAGACCTGGAACCCTACGATACTACCTAGAATATGATGGCCAAAGAAGGTACCGGTTAAGCTCCATTGTCGTATATTGTTATTCAGGGGATTAATAGTAAATTTACATAGGGTCATGTAGGTAGGCAAGGACAGGCTCTCTTAGTAACGTAGGACTGATTGCGAAAAAATTTGAATGGTTATGCTAGTTTTTCTTGAATCAGTTCTCGGAAACCTTCAAATATCAAAAAGATTTTTGTATTCATAGCACTTTCTTTTTCAAGTTTGTCTCATTTTAGAAGTTATGAAATTTCATAACTGTATGCTGAAGCTTTCTTGGTTACGCCTCTTAGTTGATGTAAATAGTTAATGGTGTCTCATTCGTTTCTTTGCTGAGAGTGAACTAGGAAGGGAAATAGAAAGCTGATAACATATTGGGATTGGAGTTCACTTATATGATTATATATATATATATATATATATATATATATATATATATATATATATATATATATATATATATATATATATATATATTGCTAGTTTTTGTTAAAAGCATGCATACTGATCCTTTCATGTAGGCCCACTAGGGAAAGCGATAATTAACTTATTCCTAATTTTTGTTAATCCATAAACATTTTGGTTAATTCTCTGTTGGAAACATTTGTATTTTTATTTCTGAGTCGTTTTAGAAATATTTTAGTTTCACCACCTTTATTTTTTTCTTTATTTTTCCTGAACCCAAAACTTTGCTTTACAGTTTATTTCATGGTTGACACACCAGGCTTGTGGGGGAGGCGTTGGCGAGCACGTGGTGCCGCGGTGGGCTGGTCAGGTGAGGTCAGTGGGTTGCAAACCGAGGTAAGTTGACTTGCAACTTTTCACTCTGTACGCTACTTCACCCTGTACGCTACCACATAGATCCTTAGTTATGGATAAATATGGTTCTCTGGTTCCTCCCAGAGCGGGGCTGGGGCCCAGCAGGGGTAGACTGTAAACATGTAGCGTACAACCATGTTAATTTTGTATATGTCCTCGGTGTCTCTTGTTTCAAAACTAGTGTTTTCATGGCCGGCTATAGGCATGTGCGGTACGGGGCCCCCGACAAAAATACTGACACAAACCCTATATTCTCATTAACGCTATCTGCCACAAGAGCACTCGTTGATCAGAAACACTGTGTGAATCACCTGCTGAATGAAAATGGATTCTAAATATATTTCAAATGTGTGTAATATAATTATAAGAGCTGAGAACCCTAAGCGTGAATATCGGAAGTTGCATGAAATCGACAATGCTTTTTTTTTTTATGCTTTCGCAAAGTGAAACACGATATAACTTGAACTTGGGAAATGTGGCTTACACGTATCCATATCAAAAAGAACAAAATGGGAATTGAAAAAGGTACTGTACTACAGTAAATTTTCCATGATTTGCAAGAAAGAAAATATCATCACAACAGCGCTAGAGATTTAGATCAGTATTGCAACGAAGTTTAGCTCAGACATTTTGGGTCAACACATTGACAATTTTTTTTTTTTTAAGTAATCAAAATTTGGGAAATAAGAATCGTTATGAAAATGTAAGCGTAGTCACTGCTTTGGTTGTAAAGAAAATGTAGTTTCTTTGTTTTGACGTTTGGTTGGTTGGCTGATTCTTTGGCCTAAGGCATATCGACTGCTATCAGTGCCATTTTGGAACCAGCAGTAGAAATAACTTGAACATCATCAGATGTTTTAAGATGATTCTAGGGCCATTTACGTATTCATTGCTTGTTTGACCCTTCCGGCGGATGAATCTTAGCCGGAAATTTAAGGTCTTCAAATGGTACTTTATCATCTATATCAGTGTTTCTCAATCTTTGTTTTCATTATGGCACCACCTTGCTCTGTAACATTTTTTCCCGACATTCTTCTAGTAGATCATATATATATATATATATATATATATATATATATATATATATATATATATATATATATATATATATATTTTTTTTTTTTTTTCTTTCTTTTAAACTATTTGCCATTTCCCGCGTTGGCGAGGTAGCGTTAAGAACAGAGGACTGGGCCTTTTTTGGAATATCCTCACCTGGCCCCCTCTGTTCCTTCTTTTGGAAAATTAAAAAAAAAAACGAGAGGGGAGGATTTCCAGCCCCCCGCTCCCTCCCCTTTTAGTCGCCTTCTACGACACGCGTGATCAAGATATTCCTATGAGTCCACGGGGAAAATGAAACACGAAAAGTTCCCAAGTGCACTTTCGTGTAATAATCACATCATCAGGGGAGACACAAGAGAGGAATATAAGTCAGTTGATATACATCGAAGAGACGAAGCTAGGACGCCATTTGGTAAACATGTGATTGTCCAAAACATGTTTTGGACAATCACCATGTTCCTTCCTTTGGAAAATAATAATAATGAAAAAAAAAAAAACGAGAGGGGAGGATTCCCAGCCCCCCGCTCCCTTCCCTTTTAGTCGCCTTCTACAACACGCAGGGAATACGTGGAAGTGTTCTTTCTCCCTTATCCCCAGGTATAATATATATATATATATGTGTGTGTGTGTGTGTGTGTGTGCAGTTGCACTGTTATCACTGGAAAAAAGAAAATAAGGGTGAGTACTTTCGATTATTACATCCTCAGACAGAGTGGGGGGGAGATACACGTGTTACTCCTTAAAAGCACACAGGTAGCAGCGAAGTGGGGCTTCACTAATCCCCATGTCGAGCAGGGTGGACACTAAATATGTGACCTGACGTGACGAAAGTACTCACTTTTTATTTTCTCTTTCCAGTGGTGATTGTGCATATACCTCTTCACGGTGAAGTGAAGGTTCTGCATATATATATATATATATATATATATATATATATATATATATATATATATATATATATATATCGATGAAAGTATGTGATTCATCGGGCAAAGATGGGATGTACGGAAGAGCTTGAAATATTTAGAGACAGTGTCTGGCATGAGGAAGGTTTAAGTTAATGATGATAGATTCAGAGAGAGGTGCGGTGATAAGAGTATGGTTGAGAGAGCTATAGAGGGTTTGCTGTGAAGTGATTTGGAAATATAGGGAGAATGAGTGAGGAAATGTTGACAAAGAGGATATATGTGTCAGTAGCGGACGTGACAAGGAGTAATGGAAGGATATAGCTGGTAAGATTTTGATTGCTCAGGATCTGAACATGCAGGAGGGTTAAAAGCTTGCGCGGGATGGAGCGAATTGGAACAATGTTGTACACAAAGGGTGACATGCTGTGAGTGGACTGAACCCGGTCTTATGAAGCAACCAAGGGAAACCGAGGAAGGCTGTGGTTTTGGTGCATGACACATGACGGCAAGAGAATGTATGTGAGCAAATCAGGCCTTTTGTTCGTATATATATATATATATATATATATATATATATATATATATATATATATATATATATATATATATGTATATATATATATATATATATATATATATATATATATATATATATATATATATATATATATATATATATATATATTCCTGAGTCCACTGACATATTTCTCGTGTGGCTCCCCTGATGATGTGATTATTACACGAAAGTGCTCTTGGGAACTTATCGTGTTTCATTTTCCCAGTGGACTCATTGGAATATATTTGATCACGCGCAAAATTGTAATCCTTTCCAATATATATATATATATATATATATATATATATATATATATATATATATATATATATATATATATATATATATACCTACCTTCCAGCGAAGGAACCCAGATGTCACAATGGAGTAACTAACTCAGGTGACTTAGTTGCAGGCTTGTTATATATTGCCTGAACTCTCTTGTTACGCTGGTCATCTTGTTGGCTTTGGTGGCATTCACAGGCCCTCCACGTAGCCGGCACCCGAGAGTGCTCTGCACGTCTGCCGAGTGTACCGGCGCGGAGCGTGACCAGTATACAGTGTCAGGTCATGCTAGCAGTGTCGCGTCCATCTCTTGAGACGACTTGATACACCGTCGTATCAGAAAACCGCAACCCCGTGACTCGATAGTACTGATGAGTTTCGCAGGAAAGCTTGAGTACATTTATAATGGTACTTGACGTTTTTGTTTCTCATGGATTGAGAACCACTGAACCACAGGTCCTTCTCCATCCGAAAGGGCTGCGTCACAATCTTTGCATTGCTTCACAAGATCTCTTCAACCTGGTTTTGATAGAAAAGAAGCCAAACACTGCGTGATGTTCCTTTTAGTTGCTCGGCTCTTTCCCACTGCCGTAAAATGGCATTATTTGAGTATATTGTTAAAGATGCCTATTCAGAAATCGTACTTTGGATCTAGTAGACGCTCATTTAATGTTTTCTCTTTCCAGTTTGCATAGTACAACACGTAGTCATTGTACATACATTCAAGAAAAAACAAACATTTCTTTTTTAATGTCGGTAGGTGGCAGCACTCAGCGTGGGGCCCCAGGACCACAACCTCACCGGCCTCGACTCAAGGCTGGCATAAGTGAATTTTTTTCAGTTATGATTATTAGCAGTCAATTGGCAACTTTCTTTTTTGGGCGCTTTTTCAATGAACATATTTCCCAGGCCTGTAGATCAGTCTACCCTTGCCACATATACAGGGAAAAGTATGTATATGTTTATATAGTTTTGTTATTCAAAGCCTGTTTAAGAACAGATTTCAGAGGTTAACCATCTAACACCTTTGTTTCCTGAACTCATAATGCTCTTGATTAATATAATCTTTCTTTTTTTTTTCTAATGCACGGAAACGTATTTCAAAATAAGACATTGAACTGTAATTTGGCCATAACTTAGAAGTTTGTATTACCTCTTATGGACAGTGATACATTCCCAACGAAAGAAATGTATGAAAAAAGTGTTTTCCACAGGTAAGTAATATATATATATATATATATATATATATATATATATATATATATATATATATATATATATATATATATTGGAAAGGATCACAATTTTGTGCGTGATCAAGTATAATCCTATGAGTCCACGGGGAAAATGAAACACGATAGATTCCCAAGTGCACTTTCATGTAATAATCACATCATCAGGGGAGACACATGTTTACCAAATGGCGTCCTAGCTACGTCTCTTCGTGGTAAATAAGCTGACTTATATTTCTTGTGTCTACCCTGATGATGTGATTATTACACGAAAGTGCACTTGGAACTTATCGTGTTTTATTTTCCCCGTGGACTCGTAGGAATATATATATATATATATATATATATATATATATATATATATATATATATATATATATATATATATATAGGGAGCGGGGGGGCTGGAAATCCTCCCCTCTCGTTTTTTTTTAATTTTCCAAAAGAAGGAACAGAGAACGAGGCCAGGTGAGGATATTCCCTCAGAGGCCCAGTCCTCTGTTCTTAACGCTACCTTGCTAACGCAGGAAATGGCGAATAGTATGAAAGAAAGAAAAAAAAAAAAAATATATATATATATATATATATATATATATATATATATATATATATATATATATATATATATATATATGAAACCCATGTGACAGTAAGTCGTAGTGTGTAGACCAGCCATCACAAACCTAAGTAACGCTTTTGAGTCGCTGGCCCATCGAATGCAGTTTCTGTTGGGTGTTACACTGAATCAGACACCCGTGTATCTTTTGTTGAGTGGACAAATGCTGAAGACCGTCACGTGAAGACTGTCCTGTTTTGGGTGTAAGACTTGTAAGACTTCTGACACGGAAGGCGAAATTTCTAGCGTGTGGGAAGTATAGGTCATGTGCAAGTAAACGTAAGTCACTTTTTCTGAATTACGTCCGGTAATAGGATTGCGCCAGCTCACCTCTGGCTTTCCTCTTTAGGTGATAGGTTGGCAGGATGAATGCAACCGGCAGAGGGTTGCGTCATGCTCGGGGATGAGTTTGGCCAGTAATGTGCAGTCTGCGCCAAAAAGGATCAATCATGTAACTCCTTTCCTTGAAGACCTGATGAAGAGAAGTGATTGTAGCAGGAACATAGGAGTGAGGGGGAGGCTGTAGGTGCTGCATGTGCATTTTGTTCTTGCCTTACAACTTTCACGTGGTTAATATGCAAGGAATGTGGCGAGGGGACAAATTGTTAGAAGGGGGAATTCCTTGTGCTGGTCAGACGTTACATGTGGAGAGGAGCGAGTTTCAGGTGTTAGTTGTCATGTATGTTCACAGGCCATATTGAAATATTACAGAGCAAATCTTTCTAAATAATCATATATTACTTAGTGTAAAGGAGAGGAAAGCTATTGTATCATTATGGATATGAGAAGGCGAAGATGGCAGAGATGCAGGGGATGGTTAGGTGTGGAGTTGCTAGGCATGACAGTGAAGTGGCTCCTGAGTGATAATCACTGATTGAATTAAGGAGGAAGAAATGATTACTTATTTGTACCGTACGGGCAGGGAGTTCTGTAATCGTGGGGCTCTTATCTCTTGAACTTTATCGTCCAGACTTTTAAACTTCTATGACATCTTTGCATTCACGTTTCATAACTCAGATTATTCCATTCATCCACAATTCTTCAGGACCGTAACAACCTCTTATATTATTGCCTTGTGCCAGACAGTCAGAGTACCTCCCTTCCTCGACCCGCCCTTGTTGAACTGCGAGTTTGTCGGTCAAATACAAATCAGTTTTGTTATAATATATACATAATGATTGAGCAGTAGTGCATTATCTGGAGGTGATGGTTATAGCAGTCATATACAGTTGGTAAGTATTACATTAAATGTTGCTTTAAAGTTAAGACCAACGGTTTGGCGTGCACACGTTGGCTTCATGGGTGAGGGCATTGCTTTTCTAAAGCTTGTTACGGCCCTGGTACTTTTCTACTATATAAGTATTTCTTTTTAAGTTTTCCAGCAAGTTTCTTGCCTTTTGTGTAATGAGAGGTTTCATTGGGAAGGCTGTGCACGTTACTCTTATGAGAAAGTAGGTACTGAGGTGGATATGGTCTTAACCAGTTTTGTGTGCTATTAGATTTAATGGGTATCTACAGACAATGGTCCTAAGCTGGATCCATACTAAACGACAGATATGATATTTCTAGAGAGCGCAGAATATTGTTAGTTTTGTTTTTGCTAATGTGGAATTTCTCGTTTGAAATGTAGCTAATTTTATACAGAACTCGTTAAGGTGTTATTACATTTGTATTTTTTCCTTAATAGATATCTGCTAAAACTTGTTACACCATGCTGCGACATCATCTTAACGTAGAAAATACTTTACCAGTTTGTATGGTCGTGTAACAAATAATCTCTACAATACCGCTAATTCCCCCTCACCTAAAGCTCGTTTTTTGTTTTGGTTGAATTTCAGAAAACGTGGTCAGTTGGTCTGGTTTTTAGGTAGTCCTTAACTATTAAGTGAACTGGCATACTGCAGTCTTCCACAGTAAGAGTGAATCATTTGATGAATGTTATGATTAATACACTTACATATGTACCTCAGTAGGCATAAAAACGTGTTTGTGATGAATCCTACATCTGAACGGGTGCATCTGTATGGACATATGGAAACGTATTCACGCACATACATCCTTCACACGACGCTATAACAAAATTGACACATATCCTAGTCATCGTCGTGGAAATTCATGACAGTTACATATCTCTCAATCCGTACTTTAAGTTCTGCTCATTCTTTATCCAAATTCTCAACTCTTATTTGTCTGATACGTCCTTTTGAAACCCTGCCGTGTGTTTTTGTTTTGGTCGTCCCTCTTCACATTGCCAAACTTGACCTGCTGGGTTGTTAGTATGTACATCTGAAGCTAGAATAATGGAAGTCTCAAGATGGACATAACATGGAGCTTCGAGTAATTGTAAATAGTCATCCTGTCCAGTGTAACCAAATAGAAAAACATGATCTGATGTTCAGTGGAAGTTTAAACACCACGGCATAAAAACCATTCTGAGTCCACGCAACATAGCGGAGGATACAATTATTGGAGTGTATTGGGCAGGACTTTATAAAAGAATGTGTGATTAGCTTTCGTCAAGTTCATTATTTCAACTATGACGGGGAGGGTTGTAACATTAGACGCACAGTTTGGAAGCTCAGGAAATGACAGCCACTAAGGACATACATCGGCGTTGGCCCAAGCAGAGAATGTACTATTGTTCGTACCCAGGTAGTCTTGTTTTTTTTTTATTTTTTTTAAGGTCTGAATAAAATTATATGACATACGAACATGAATCAGGAGTCTGGCCAATCGAGCGTCCGGGATGGCCTTGTTGGGCCCTAAAGGGGTTTGTGTTGCCCATGCAACATATATGTATGAAACCTTTTTATATGGACCGAGCAGCACGCTAGGTATGAATACAGTGGTTGAGTTAATGTGTCCTCCAGTCAATAAAGGGATGACCTCGATCCATCACTCTGGTCACATACACAACTATCATGACCCACATTTGTTTTATGGTATGTTGAGAGTGCTCGTGTCAATACGTTTTAACCCAGAAATAGGAATATTTTATGCGGTATATTTATGCCCTTTCCTGGCCCAGTGAAGGAGCGCCAGGAGTTCGAAGGGATATAGCCTTACATGGAATTTTTCAGTGTGTGCTTGAAATCCATATAGAAAGGAATCCATTTTTTTACTTATATTTTCTTACTGTATGTTTGAAAGTTTTGTTAAAAATGCCATAATAATATTGTCATTTGTGTGCGGCCGCGCTTGTGCGTTGAATCTAAACTCCGACTGTCTGCACCCTTTTGTCTAGTACATTCTACCAGCTCGTCTTCATTCCTTCTGCCGATCCTTATTGCTACAGTTCGCTTTCATTTTACCCTCTCGCCTGCTCTTCCGCATTTCTGCCGTCCGCATTTCCTCTGCTGGGCCGTAGCCCCTTAACAGTCGACATTCTTACACGCGTCCACATTCCTTTTCATCCCTGCCCTTCTGCTGACACCACCACTTGGACGTGTCAGGGGGAACGGAATTTAGGGAGCTAAAACCAGAAAAATGACAGACAGAGACAGTAAACAGAACCTTGGTCTTACGTGCCTAGTTACAGTGCACGCTAACTTTATGCAAAACACTGGTCGGTTACAGAGTCTCTGAAGGGTTACTTGGGTGCTTTAGTAAACCAGATATCATGACGTAGATCAGTAGTGAAACATTTGTAGAGTTGCACAGTTTTTCCGCTTGGCTCATGGTGGGTAAAAGTAGGTTGTGACTGTGTATCGCTCCGTGCGTTTGACTAGGCACCAGATTGTGAAAATAACGGATAACGTGGCCGGGATATTCTTCCATGAACTGAATGTATCTAGTCTAAACTTAAACGTTTAAGCCCCAACCACGTTTTACGAGACAACACTAAATTTGATAAAAGTATACCAAGTGGCAACGAGAGTGGGATCGTATCTGTAGCTGCAAACTGCGGGGACTAGTGCCTTATTTTACACTTAAGACGCGAGGCAGTTCTGCCGTCATTATCGAGGAAAATTTATGTCTACGGGGAAAATGAAAATTTATGTCCACGGAGAAAATGAAACACGTGGACTCGTAGGAATATCTTGATCACGCGCAAAATTGTGATCCTTTCCAATATATATATATATATATATATATATATATATATATATATATATATATATATATATATCTTTCATAAAGTGGTTTCTAACAGCACAAACTTTTCCCTCGCTTGGACTTGGACAAAACTCATGGACAGTGCCTCTAGACCTTCGAATCTTCCTACTTTGTGTCTTAATTCCTCTTAACCGCATTTCCTTTGAAGATGCTTCTCTCATCTTCAGCCTCATAGTTGTCAGAGTTGAAGGTTGTGGAGTTACAAATTGAAGAGAAAGCTGAAGAGTTTAAGCTCTTGCCATGTTTTAGTGTGGCCTGATAACTTAAAAGGATATTGTTCATAAGTTATGTTTCACTTAACGTACGTTTGGAGAAAGTACTGGAAAATGTGGTCAAGAGTAAGATATGCATATAGTTTCATTATAAGTGTATATTACTTGATATTTTAATATCTTTGATTGAAAATTGCTTTTACCCGTTTTTCTGGTGTAAACTTTCATGAAAAATAGGTATTCGATTTTGCACGTGTTTCACTAACATGAAAAGACTTAAAGATAATCGTAAATCTGTGTTCTTGCTTAAGATTGGATGTATTTCATGAGTAATCATATTTCACTAGATTTATGAAGACAACACATCCTTTGAAATGGAGTGGGCAATAATAAACGTGAAACTGTATAGTGAGGCATGAGATTCCCTCCCGGCTCTGTAACTCCCTTGTCACATTGTTATAAGATATCTAACAACACCCTGTTCCCCCTGCATGCGTGCATAACCGGAATTTAGGTTTATACAAAAGGCTCTTAGAATAAAGAAAAAAAAAGATAAGGTGCAACTAGAAATCAGAGGCTACACGATCGATGTGGGTTGGACTGCCAGCGAACGCGTTCTTTGCTTGTGGGTTCATAGTGAAGATTGCTCTGTGGGTGGTTGTCTGCTCACTTTTTGGTTTTACTGGTTGAGTAAAGGGATAATGTTTTTCTACAGTGTACCTGTATTAAACAACTGGCTGGCTCTCACCGAGCCACTATAGAAGGAAACTTTAAGTAGATGAGAAGATATACCTTAGAGGAAGAGAGGCATAAGAAGAGATGAATAATGTTTAGTGTACCAAATACATAAACTAAGGAATCAGAAGGCGATATATTAAAGAAATGTCTTATATCAAGGTTGGATGGAACAGTTAGCTTTATGTAGCGGCGAGTTAAATCCGTGATCCAGTCAGTCAGACCTCTGCTGTATAGTGATTTTGTATGGCATCTCCACCTTCCTCCCAGTTAGATTACATTGTGAGGTTTCACCACAGTAGGCCTCTGTTGTAGTACACATATTAACTATCACATTTTAGCAATATAATCAATGCTACCTTAGTTTCCTAGGTATGATTTCAATAAGGCTTACTTTTGACACTCCCCTACAAGTGTCTCATTGCATTCACTTGTTTTTGAGTAATTGATTTTCCAAAGATCAATAAAGATAACACAAAACGCTGTATTTGGTTGATACAGTGGGTAACAAGAGGGCTGTATGCATGTGTCAGAAAGCTGAGGACACATTTCTGTGTCGTATGGGTTATGCAAAGAGTGTGGAGGGAGACAGCAAGAGTGAGTGTAGCGTAGCCTTGGAGTTGGTGGGAGGCCCCCCGCGCTCATGGATAGTGAACACTCGTACACATTATTCATTCTTGAATTCTTGGGTCGTCACCAACTGTGCCACTTCGGGCGCTGGCTGTGAACGCCAGTCCCGTTTACATTACAGCCAGTGTCTAGATTAAGGGGGACATCACCGTCAGTTATACAAGACCATTGCGGTCTGACAAAGACTCTTTATGACCTATGTAATCCTTTATCTCCGCTGCTCACAGGATGAGCGTCGGGGTGTACACACGATGAATATGCTGGGGATACCGGCGTAAATCAAATCACGGTCCAGCTTGGCCTGACCTGAGTATTACCGTCCCTGACATCACGCTTATAGTCGGCGCTAGAACACCGAGGGGTCACAGTAAAGAAGCTCAAAAATGGTAATGTTAGGCTATGTGTCACTGGAGGGAGTCGAGGTCAGTGACGGTGTGAAGTAGGAGTGTTGAATGGGAGGGTGTAGTTGTGTAACCCTGGTCAGGCATGGCTGTTGGCGTAGCCAGTCTTACCTACACACTTGAGCATCACTTGTCAGTATTTGCGATCATATATAAATCATTCAGATATACTTCACTAAATATTTGCTTATAAGAAATTTAACGACTACATTGGCTTAGACAAAGTTATCAGACCCTCCAGGAACGGGATTGGCTCGGTTTTTCGCAACTTGTTCAAGTGTGTCACGGTTAAGTACACAGCACACGGTAGGCATATGCTCTGAAGAATGTTGTTTTCGCCACATTCAGCAACTGGTTGACTCTGAAGCAATTTGCACTTCATGGCGTGTAATAAAACGTCTTACTCTTTTCCTGTCGAACCATTATTAATGTCCAAACTACAACATAACCTTAAGAACGTCCCATAATTTTCTGGAAGTAAACTGTACCTTTCTGCTTTTTTATTTTGATTTTTTTTTTTTTACTTTCACCCCTTTCTCATAATTTATATGAAAGCAGTTATAGTGAATTTAGAACACAATGCTTCATTAATGCAATGAGTGACGTTGCTCTGTCTTGTTTTATTAGTAATTTGTATTACTATCCTTGATAATTTGTAGCTATAAATACTACGCAAACTGTATCGGATGGCGTTAAATGTAGTAGGAGTGTATTTACGGAAGGGTAGCAGTGAGTGGCTAGGACCCTGGGGAATCGTGTGGCGCCTTGTTCCTCTTTGCATGTTGCTGCTCGTGACTAGTTAGCGACGGGGGACCAGTTTAGGATCCAACTAACTTGCCATATCGCCTGCAGGTGTCAGGGTAAGCTTGTACCCGAGGAAAATGTGTGGTTGTATGATATAAACAACAGCATAATCGTCCAATGTATACAGAACCTTTAGCTTTAAGTGTGCTCCAAAGGTTGAGCAGAAATTTCTTTTTAGTAAAGATAGATGCCCAGTGCACAAACTGTCACAGCTGCCGGCTGTATTCAAATATGTTAAGGCGATGTATATATATATATATATATATATATATATATATATATATATATATATATATATATATATATATATATATAAAACCTTGTTCTCTGGGAATACTGATAGATGGCGATGAGTCGGAAAGGGTAACTGAGAACATGATGACAAGTGGGTCGCTTTGAATCAGCTTTAGTAATGGTAGATTCATTAAAGTGACAGACAGGTGTGAGGGAGTCATTACGAAAACTGAATGGTTATATATATATATATATATATATATATATATATATATATATATATATATATATATAGGTGAGGTGCCTGAGGATTGGCGGAATGCGTGCATAGTGCCATTGTACAAAGGCAAAGCGGATAAGAGTTAGTGCTCAAATTACAGAGGTATAAGTTTGTTGAGTATTCCTGGTAAATTATATGGGAGGGTATTGATTGAGAGGGTGAAGGCATGTACAGAGCATCAGATTGGGGAAGAGCAGTGTGGTTTCAGAAGTGGTAGAGGATGTGTGGAGCAGGTGTTTGCTTTGAAGAATGTATGTGAGAAATACTTAGAAAAGCAAATGGATTTGTATGTAGCATTTATGGATCTGGAGAAGGCATATGATAGAGTTGATAGAGATGCTCTGTGGAAGGTATTAAGAATATATGGTGTGGGAGGCAAGTTGTTAGAAGCAGTGAAAAGTTTTTATCGAGGATGTAAGGCATGTGTACGTGTAGGAAGAGAGGAAAGTGATTGGTTCTCAGTGAATGTAGGTTTGCGACAGGGGTGTGTGATGTCTCCATGGTTGTTTAATTTGTTTATGGATGGGGTTGTTAGGGAGGTGAATGCAAGAATTTTGGAAAGAGGGGCAAGTATGAAGTCTGTTGTGGGTGAGAGAGCTTGGGAAGTGAGTCAGTTGTTGTTCGCTGATGATACAGCGCTGGTGGCTGATTCATGTGAGAAACTGCAGAAGCTGGTGACTGAGTTTGGTAAAGTGTGTGAAAGAAGAAAGTTAAGAGTAAATGTGAATAAGAGCAAGGTTATTAGGTACAGTAGGGTTGAGGGTCAATTCAATTGGGAGGTAAGTTTGAATGGAGAAAAACTGGAGGAAGTAAAGTGTTTTAGATATCTGGGAGTCGATCTGGCAGTGGATGGAACCATGGAAGCGGAAGTGAATCATAGGGTGGGGGAGGGGGCGAAAATCCTGGGAGCCTTGAAGAATGTTTGGAAGTCGAGAACATTATCTCGGAAAGCAAAAATGGGTATGTTTGAAGGAATAGTGGTTCCAACAATGTTGTTTGGTTGCGAGGCGTGGGCTATGGATAGAGTTGTGCGCAGGAGGGTGGATGTGCTGGAAATGAGATGTTTGAGGACAATGTGTGGTGTAAGGTGGTTTGATCGAGTAAGTAATGTAAGGGTGAGAGAGATGTGTGGAAATAAAAAGAGTGTGGTTGAGAGAGTAGAAGAGGGTGTTTTGAAATGGTTGGGCACATGGAGAGAATGAGTGAGGAAAGATTGACCAAGAGGATATATGTGTCGGAGGTGGAGGGAACGAGGAGAAGAGGGAGACCAAATTGGAGGTGGAAAGATGGAGTGAAAAAGATTTTGTGTGATCGGGGCCTGAACATGCAGGAGGGTGAAAGGAGGGCAAGGAATAGAGTGAATTGGATCGATGTGGCATACCGGGGTTGACGTGTGGACGTGTGTGTGTATACATTTGTGTATGGGGGTGGGTTGGGCCATTTCTTTCGTCTGTTTCCTTGCGCTACCTCGCAAACGCGGGAGACAGCGACAAAGCAAAATAAATAAATAAATAATATATATATATATATATATATATATATATATATATATATATATATATATATATATATATTAGAGAGAGAGAGAGAGAGAGAGAGAGAGAGAGAGAGAGAGAGAGAGAGAGAGAGAGAGAGAATGTGTACCCTAACATTTGATACTTTCCATAATTTGGACCTGAGGTAGGATGGCGTAAGACCCTGAAAAATTGTAATTTCCAAGCTGAAACGAATTCATAGGGTTACGAGCAGCGAAGGCTGGCTGAAATATAATGACGTCCTTCCCGGCATTGTTCTCAAAACACTAATGACACTCGGCTCCTCATAGTCGTGTGCTGAGGCATACTTTGTAAAGAACGACGTCTCGCGTAATTACCTCATTTATTGCTTCAGAACTATTTGTCTAAATGACATAATTGATTTGCCTGAATTCTTTACAACATGCAAGGGGTTATAATAGGTCATGTCGAGTAAGGTATATATATATATATATATATATATATATATATATATATATATATATATATATATATATATATAATATTATTGATGTGTGTGTGTATTGAGTATGCGTTGTGCAGGTTACCCATTGCAAATTGCTGCGGGTGGCGGGCTTTTGCTTCGTATGCACAATGGGAAACTTACGCACGATTGATTACGTGTTTGGCGTAGTATAGTGGGGGTTGGAGGCCTCGCGCACCGCCCCAGTTGGGTTGTGTATGATTGTTATGGTGAGTCCGCCACTGTAATCATCCAGCCGTGACTGTTAGCTTGTCCTGGGAGGCCAGTCACGCGGGTACCATTGATCGTCGACCACCGGGAAGGCGTGTGTGAGTGTATGTGTGACCCAAATACCATTGACCCTCCCCGTTCACCTCTGGTCTCTCATCACCACCACTACCACACTGTTGTTGCCCCTGGTCCCTCACCACCACATTGGTGGTACCTCTTTAGTCCCTCGTTCGCATCTCGGCAGAACCTGGTTAAGTGCATGCTTTTACAAAGATGACTTTTTGGACGGCTGGACGCGGACTTATTGACATAAGGGGCTTGTAACAGGAAGTGTTCGCTGCACGCGTTATGTAGGTACAGTAAAGGTTGGTGGAATAACGTTATGAACAATCTCTCTCTCTCTCTCTCTCTCTCTCTCTCTCTCTCTCTCTCTCTCTCTCTCTCTCTCTCTCTCTCTCTCTCTATGTTGAAGCACGATGATGGAAATGCACTCATACATACTGACTTATCGGAAGATGACATAAACATAAAGATTGGTCAGCTCAGGGGAACTTCACCCTTCGAAACCAGACTAAATCCCAGCCATATTTCTCAAGAGGGCAAATGTAACAGTAGCGAAACAAATGATAAGGCAAAGGCTGGATGAAGCAGAACTGCGGACATTCACAAAATGGCTCGCGTAACACCAGTACACAAACGAGCATCCAGCACCTAAAGTGTCCCGACCAGTTAGCTTGAACGTCATATATGACGAGGCTTGGAAAGAGTCATACAAGGACACAAATATTGCAACGTCTGACCAAGATCAGCTACATAAAGGAAGGTCATCATGCTTTTGTACCAGGAAAAAAGTATGTAAACCCAATTAACTCAGTACATGCAGTACATAAGAGTATAATGCAAGGAAAGACAACCAACACTCATTTCCTTGATTATGCTAAGACATTTAACTACAGAAATTAGATGAACAAAACGTTAAGAGTAAGATAAGAAGATGGATAAAAAGAGTTGTAAACTGACGAGGTGATATGTCAGAGGAAGATGGTCGGTCTGGGGGTACCACAAAAAAAAAGGGGTTTTTAGCCTCAGCGTCCTTTATAATATTCATGCCAAACATCGGTAGGGAATTAGAAATAAAACATATAGGATTTTTGCCGATGATAACAGATTTAACAAGGGATTGGATCAGAAGTTGATAAAAGATGTAAATTTGTGAAATGACTTATACACGATTTACAAATGTGCAGAAGCCATCCTGATGGAATTTAGCGGACAAATTTGAGCAAATAAGTACCGAATAAGTGATAGAAGTTGAAGACGTGATAGAATTTGAAGAAAATGTAAAAGATTTGGATATCTTGAATGGAAACTAGAATTCAGAGATCATGCTCCGAAGATATCACTTCCGAGCCACTAAGTAATGAGAGAGATGATTTTGGGAACTGCCACTACTGGACGGAAAAGTATTGACGACAGTGTGTAATACGGAAGAAGTAAGATTGAATACTACCGAGTCTTACTGTCGCTAATGCAACAAACAAACAATACTACTGATTTTTATTGTCACCAACGAAACAAACAAATTAGAAATAATCACTTTACGACCCAAATCGAGGGGATGGAAGATGTGCACTGCCTTGAAAGGATGAAAGAACTGAAGTTTTATATCCCAGAAAGATGAAGATATAGATAAAATACGCGAGTGGCAACAAATATATAGCATAAAAGGATATACACTTCAAAATGAAAGCCCCTCGGGGAGGAAGATAGTTATTAAATCTGCAGCAATACCGTGGAACACACCGAAAAATTAGTCAGATTGAATATAAGAGAACACCTGCCAGGGGAAAGGAGGAACATGTATGCAGCAACCACATCAACATTTATAAGAAAAACCTGGTGTTTGAAATCGGTGCGAAAGACGGGAATAATCGGCAAAATGGATATACAGCTGTTTAATTAACAGATCACAACACGTAAACCGTACCATCTGCAGTGCCTCCACACTAAAAGTTTAGTATCTCGAGCAGCTGCACTTGCACCTCTCCTGTTCCTTAGTCCTGTGTGACAATGATGCAAGCACAAGCCAGAATTTCATATCCATTGCGGATGGTACAAGAGTATGAAAGTTGTATCCATACAGGATGCTGAAGGCCTAGAGAGAGACAGACACGAAGTCTTTAAATGGGCCACAAAGAACATGATTTTCATTGGGATTGTTTCAACTCCTTCTGTATTGGGAAAATGAAATATAGACAAATTGTACAGAAAACCGGACAGACTAAAAGTCTTGCGGACTTTCAAGACAAAGAGAAGAAAAACCAGTGATATTATTCGAGGCGCTAATTCTTTCACAAATTGAATATTGTGTTTTTACATTACCCTATAAGGCAGGCGAAATGCTGAACTAGAAAGTACTTGTTCAGAGATCTTTCACAGCCCATATTAACAGGGTAAATGAACTAAATTACTGAGAATGGCAAAAATCTCTCAGGCTATACTCCGTGGAGCGAAGATGGCAGAGATATATCACTTTACCCCTGAAATAAAGATCTTCATTAAATTAAAAGAAAAATCTTTACATGAGTTATTTTTAGAATACAAGGCGGGAGCGTTAATGATCGTAACGCGAAAATACTAGAAGAAAAACTCCTCAGAAGACAGAAGCAGCAGTTTCTTCAAATACACATGAGAACTAGTGGAAGGCCTTGCGCCTTCCGTGCATACGAAGATAATCTTGCGTTTGCTAACAGACTTTAAAGAATGTCCTCATTCAATCCCCCAGCTGAGATGCTCTTAGTAATGTCAGGGAAAATGACGTTAATAGTCGGATCTTGTCTGGTCGGCATTTTAGGAACTGTAACATAACTTTGTCATTGGAAAGCTCTAAATTCACTCTTTGTACATTAATCTTAATGTTCATTGTAGCATACTCATCTTATCTTGGTTGAGGTGGATACACAGACCTCTAGTTAATACATTAAGTAATAATACATGATGAAATGATGCATCTGATATCCATGAAAAGCTCTGAATCTACTTCCAAACAATATATTTGGCTTCGTTTAGTGATTCTCGGTGCGGTCAAGGCGTGTATTTAAGCCCCGTGCCTACCAGGCTATCCTCTCCGCGGAAGCCTCTAGCATACTGATGCGAGTTCCAAAAGCCACGTAAGTTTGGGAAAACTAAATGATATATGTTACTTTAATGCGGTAACAGCTTTGTTCATACTTGCAAGTCTCACCTTCATATGTCTTTTGTGAGACATAAAAAGTTTTCACCAGTGTTGTGTGTGTCCTTGTAACAAAAGCTGAACCATGTAGACGCATACTGTACGACAGATGGCTCCTATAAGGACTTGCAGCCAAGGTTGGGTACAAAGCACACATTACCGGAAATATTCGACTCGAAGAAACCTTGTACATTCTTGGTACAAGAAGGGCGCGATTTGTTCATGAACCTTTAGTAAAACTTTTTAACACATCTTGCAAACTACATTAGAATCCCATGTAATATGTTTTATACTCGTACATGAAACCTCTGTTGATATCAGAACTCTTTGGCGTATCCATTAAAAAATAATTTGGATAGTAATTGAAATCATATTCGTAAAGAATGTTTACATATTGCACGAGCAGTCTTCCCCGGCTAGGCTAGGCTAGGCTGGCCTGACGAGACCTGATTCCCTTGGACTAGATGTGGAAATATCACAAAACATAATTATTTTGATAATTGCTTATATAATCCCAGGACCCCTTTTATGGGGGCTTCTCCAGAATGAAGGCTGCGTGCCAATCAGGAGTAGGGAAATGATGGACTCAGAGAATTTTCTCAACGAGGATGTGCTCATGTTCGTCCAGTGACATTGATACAACCACGCCTGAGGTGAATCTTCATTTGCGGTGTACGCATATGTAGGCGGAAACCAGTATATATATATATATATATATATATATATATATATATATATATATATATATATATATATATATATATATATATATATATATATGCACACACACACACTACTCCTTTTGCTTGAGATTACACTGCGAGTCAAAAGTCACAATATGCGTGGTTGTGTGAGATGAAATATATAGCTCGACAGGTGGGCCACAGCGGCCAAACTCATCTTCCCACGCATCATCATTGTTGCAGGAGTGGCCGCATCATGTTTGATCCGTTTAGCCTCTGGAGCATGAGCGTGACCCTTAAGGGTCAGGTCAAAGGCCAGACTATCATCCTCATGGGTTGTAACTTCGTGCTCAAGGGACTAACGTAAAGTCGTGGAGAGACTGTCAATGGGATAACATTGCCCACCTTGGCCTGTTTGTGCTAATTTTGTTTTTCAAATAAGGGTGTAACTTTAACATGGAATTAAGTGAACAAGGTAATTCATACACGACTGACGAACAATGATTTTTGAATTTTTGAGTGTCTTATTATCAGGAGTGTCCTTGTCAGTGATGTAGGCTAGGATTGTATATCAAACTTTTTGAAGACTGTAAATTTAAACGATGTTCATGGAGTTGTGGTGGGTTATCAGTGGGTTCTCTTACTTCTAGAGTGTAGGTTGGGTTGGCCTGGGCGGGCGTTTCCTATTAGCTTGGATATGGGTAGACGGCTGTGGCTTTTTGCAGGGAGTGTGGTGTGGTCCAAGGAACGTGGACTACAGCTAAACATGTGTCAAGGTTATTGGTAGGTAGGCGTGGTTTTCTGTAGGGTAATAAGGTGTGTGTTTGGGGGGGGGGGTTGAAAGAGGGGTGGCCTACATCCAGGTCTGGGTGGGCATGACCTGCTTCCCCAATTGGGATCAGGGCAGGGATGTGTACTCTGTTCTTTAGGATAGGTGAGGCAGCTTTGCTACTGAGGGGGGTGGGCGGCCGGCCTTGGGTGCTCTGCACGCTTTTCCTTCATACAACCTTGACATGTTGACGTACACTTACCATTATGGTTATACCCAAAGCCTCCCAGCGATGCATAGTGAACCTGACCGACGTATCCCATATTGTGTGTGTGTGTATATATATATATATATATATATATATATATATATATATATAGAGAGAGAGAGAGAGAGAGAGAGAGAGAGAGAGAGAGAGAGAGAGAATTTCGCTTGCTCCAGGCTACACGAGTAGAAAGTCACTTTGGCGGAGCTGCATAATTTGGAGTACAGCTTCGTAAAAGAACTTCTCACTCCTGAGTAGCCTACATTTCCCTGTTCAAGCAAATAGCGCAGCCTTTTGTAACAAGATTCTTTTGAAGTGTCTTGGGTAACACCACGATCCTCTCATACAAATTGGTCCTGGGGTAATATATATATATATATATATATATATATATATATATATATATATATATATATATATATATATATATATATATTATTTTATTTTTTTTTTTTATTATACTTTGTCGCTGTCTCCCGCGTTAGCGAGGTAGCGCAAGGAAACAGACGAAAGAATGGCCCAACCCACCCACAAACACATGTATATACATACACGTCCACACACGTAAATATACATACCTATACATCTCAATGTATACATATATATACACAGACACATATACATAATTCATACTGTCTACCTTTATTTATTCCCATCGCCACCTCGCCACACATGGAATAACAACCCCCTCCCCCCTCATGTGTGCGAGGTAGCGCAAGGAAAAGACAACAAAGGCCCCATTCGTTCACACTCAGTCTCTAGCTGTCATGATATATATAATATATATATATATATATATATATATATATATATATATATATATATATATATATATATATATTGTATTACTACAGCATCACGTGTGGAAGTCTCAGTAGAACAGTAGAATCTGCAAATACTTAAGCTTAACAAGGTTAATTTGCTCTCAGCTTTGAAAGTTCTGTTGTTATGGCTCCCACACACGAAGGTGTTTTCTGTCCTAATTTATTATGCCTTACAGACCCATTACATGTGATCTGAGAATTTTTCACTTTGAATAATTCAGGTATGACCCATAGTGCCCAGAGCTGTCTCATCTTTGTTGTTATATTTTCTTATCATTGTGGCACCTTGACTTTCCACTCATCTCTCATTCGGAGATAATTATTTATAAGTGAAGGTTGTGGACCAGGCTTCCCGGTATTTTCCTCGTGTTTTTTTATCTTGATGAATCTCTGATTTGTGCATTTAACCAGTGGTGATAATGCCAGTCGTCATTGCTGGAAGCTCTGAACTCTGACCGAGCCAAGGCGAAGTGTGAGTTTGCCAATTATGCCTTAGGCAATACCTCGTCCTAGACTGTGTAAAACTTTGTTTCTTAGTTTTTTTTTCGGAAAGCGGAGTTGAAGCTTTTGTTCATATAACTTGCTGATACCACCAGTGCACAGCCAAATGGAACACCTGATTGATATCTGTTGTGGTTCCTGGATTGAACGCGTGTGAAGTTCGTCAAGGTTGCTGAGGTTGTGGTGATATCAGCTACATGTATGCCGTCAGCGTTGCGAGACAGATGGCAGTTCATCCACTAGAGCGCGACGGTTTGACATATGAGTACGATGGTGTGACATTATGACCCTCAAGGGGCAACTCTTAAGGCCGGAACAGCAAAACCAAGGGTCGGCCTTTCGTTCTCATTGTTCCTATCACCATGCTCAAGGGTTCATACCATCGTGTTCAACGGTCTTGTCGTTTTGTTCAGTGGATTAGGAGTGTTGCACCGAGATAGTTATGATGAGGATAGAAATACTGGGAAGTATAAGATAAATGCGTCAGTTCCGGACAATGTAGATATTTCTGCACGAGCGGTTGTTACTGGTCGAGGTGTAGGGGGCCTTGTGGTGTGTTGTGTGGTATTGTGTGTGCGGCAGCGCGCGACACCCGTGATCGACCGCCTGTAGCTGGCTATCTCATCATTGTACGTGTTCTCTGATAAGCCTCAAAGCTCATGTTGTTTCTGCCTATAATCCACACCTGGCCCGGCCCGTAACAATCACCCTTGTTTTTGTCCGGCCTCCGACACGCACAAAGGCAGTCACCATAACAGAATCGGTCACATTTCTCTCCCATTATCTCTCTTTTGTTCTTCATCTTTCTCGTGTTCTTTGTAGTTCACACTGAATTATATTATTTATGGCTTGTGCCTATTGTTCCATGCTTTTCACACACCACCGCATCGTAAAAAGTACGAATAGCACCAATGGGACAGTTGTCTGTAGCCGAACAAAACCTTGTTAAACCCAGCTTGTACTAATATTAACTTTCTGGGAGAAAAAATCTTGATTACGCTTTAATGGAAGTATAATCACTTTATAGTTCTGTTTTTCCTGGTAATTCACGTCAGAAAAAAAAGTAAATAAAATGAACTTGGCATTAAGTTCGTTTCAATCTTTTCATGCTATAAAGCGGTCGTAAAAGTTGATTCTCTGGGTAGGTCGACCATGAAGGCGGGGTAACTTTATGAGAGGTGGTGTGGAGGGAGTGGCAGCTGGGGGACGGGGATGAAGAGTGGTCAGGAAGGGAAGGTACGTGGGTAGCATCGTCGCCCAGGAATGGTGTGTGTGTCTGCGTGTATGGTAAGGCACAAGGATCACGTGAGTGCTGCCAATTGCCACAGCTTGAGGTAAAGAGATCCGAGGCCTTGACCGTGGACTTGGGACGTGGCGTTGATGACCACCTTTCAGTGTTCCAACCTCCTGAACAGTGGACCCAACGTATTATAAAAATGTGATGCAGTGCCAGGTAGAATTAGGCATGAAGGCTTTCCTAGTAGCTAGGACGTCTCATGACTCAACAGCAAGAAACAGTTTACGGAAATTTTGACCCAGTTGACTGAATTGTTTATGTAGTTGGGTTTTCGTAGGCAGTGCGAACTTCTAGATTGGAATATCAAATTTCAAATTAGATTTGAATGGTGATTAACGTTTCCTAGAAAAACATTTTGACACCTTTGTAATTGTTTACAAAGAATTTTTCGTTAAGTGGCGACCATCAGTGAACTTGGGAAACATGTGAACACCTTGGTAAATGTGTGAAGTAGTAGTGTGATGATAGTGCGTGTGACATGCCTCACACACTAGCCATTCTCTTGCTGGATATGACAGGCATCTCGCTGGACAACAGTCCCATGAGTCACGGGCCTTGTGAGCATGGCAGGTGGGTCGTCACCGGCCTGGTAGCTGCAGATTTGCAAGCCAAAGTAATGTCTGTTATCACGAATTCATAGTCCAGCGTACGTTTGGTCGCTAAATTGGTGCTAGTAGTACCTGGCATGGTTTTGACTATGTGTTAGCTTGTGGTCAGGAAAAGGACTTTTTGGCTCGTTGAATCTCACGATTATTTATCACTCGATTCCAAACATATTGATGTCATGTAGCCAGATAGTCGCTCAGGACAGATGTGCTCATGGTTATTTCTCGACTTCGTAAATGGTTTCTGTGGTCAGTTTTTGTGGATTTATATTTGGAGGTTTCATTTTTAACGCTTATTTTCATAGGTTTGATTGGTACGAAAAAAGAGGTGATTGTGTGAAAAATTTGTTTCATAATAGAGGTTATGTAGGAGTTACGACGGCCATAGTTCTTAATACCAGCCTGGTAACCCTGAGGTCCTCAGAACACATTACAAAACTCTATGTTTGGAAAGACGAGGACCATCCACAGATACCATACACATGGCAACTGTGGAGGCAGTTCCAGTGGTCCTTGTTACCAGTGTTGAAGACGACTTTTTCGTTGTAATTGTCTGAGGATAGTTTATAGGATGGACAAGAGGCGTGTACCCTCTTCTGGTCGTAGTAACTAGCCACGAGAGTTGTGATTTTTTGACTGACATATTTGAACAGGCTTGTACAGTACCGGCTGTTCCTAGCGTCAAAGATATAAACGTTGAAGCTCATAAGTAACTACATTCTGGGGACCTACGTTGGTACATTTGATGTCTGGATATTATTTTTGGATATATGATGAGAATCATTAAGACTGAAGTCGAAGTCATTGCCATGTGATTATTTGCCAAGTCAGCAGATAACCAGATGTGTGTCATACTGTCAGTTCCCCGGACCAGTTCAGCCCGCCCGCCACACACAGTCATGTTAAAGCACTTTACATTGCCAGTGACGTCAGGCTGGCGTGAAGGTAAGAGGGAGGGAGGAAGGCGGTCGAGGCAGCTGTGGCGGGTCGTCGTGAAAGTGTTCGTCGCGGCGGTAATGTTCAAGGAAGCTGCGGCTGACCGCTCAAGGTCGCTTCCGGCTTCCGCGGTTACTTTGCCCTGCTCTCGACCAGACTCCAGTAACCCCCTCGGGGAAATTGTTTTGGTGGAGAGAGTGTGAATGAGGAAGTTATTTTAAGGGAAGGGGGATGGGGGCTGTCTCTGTGAGGGAAACCTTTTTTTTCTTCCTCTTGGAAAGATGATCTTCTTCAAGGAAGTGTCAGAATTTTTACGATGTTCAGAGGGAGGGAGATATCGAGGGGAAAGTTGTCAATACGTGAATGACGTTGAGATTATCCAGGGGCCACGCCATCCATGCACCAATCTATGGCTGTTTTTCGAACTGTTCCAGTCTTCACCGGTGCAATTTACTGCAATTTCTTCGTAAATCATTATATTCTCCTCGCATCATTCAAGAAATTTACTGCTAGTGAATTGAAGGTTATTTCAAATCTTGAATTGTAAGTTTTTGTGGTATTCTTTAAGATTGGGTGTTAGATGAGCTGTTGTGGTGCCATATTACAGTTCCTTGTGCATAATGTCAAGGTTATGGCGACAAGGTTGTGTGTGTGTGTGTCTAGGTGGTGGGAGTTAGGGGAGGGGGGTGATAATGCGTATACGAGAAAGGGAAATGCGCGTTGGTGACGGTAGGAGATAGGGGGATTCGGTTAGGTGCATTGGTAAATATGGTTGTGTGTGTGTGTGTGTGTGTGTGTGTGTGTGTGTGTGTGTGTGTGTGAGGGGGGGGGGGGATGGACAAGGCGCGCGGTGTCGGGGATGGCACCATTTTGCCTCAGGAAATTAAGGTAGTGTTAAGTAAGGGTACACTGGCTTGGTAATGGATGTCTTTGGAAAGTTTACTTGTGCTCTCGTTATTTTTATGATGTGTGTGCTTTTATTAAACCCAAAAGTTCCTCGTAAGTATTGAGAGAGCAGTTTGTGTCCATATTTTGGTGCGAGAGAGCGTCGAGCGTTGGTGGTGTATGGTGCCACTGGTGACCGTTGTGACCCCTGGTGGTGTATGGTGCCACTAGTGACCGTTGTGACCCCTGGTGGTGTATGGTGCCACTGGTGACCGTTGTGACCCCTGGTGGTGTATGGTGCCACTGGTGGCCATTGTGACCCCTGGTGGTGTATGGTGCCACTAGTGACCGATGTGACCCCTGGTGGTGTATGGTGCCACTAGTGACCGATGTGACCCATGGGAGTCGACTAGTAAACCAAGATCTCGTCCAGCATTATGGGTTCAGCTGTGTGTGACTATACACTGTACCACCATACGTTTACCTTACCGTGATTTCGGAAGGTTTTGTGCCTCCTACTCATGTTGCTCTTGTGGTCCGCCAGGCTGTTGAAGGCCGCGGTCCGTAGTCCAACGTAACTCGCACATCCTGGCTGGTCTCGCACACTTCGGTCGTACCAACCACGACATGACACCCAGGAAAATATACCTTTGTATCAGTAGCAGAAACACCACGAGTTCTTGTCACAGTAGAGCTTCAGGTTAGAGGCCAAAATTGCCTGTTTCTTGATAATCTGACAATAACATGGATGGACACTATATTACATACAGGCAAGATAATTTCTCATGGTAATTAACTGTAAATAGATGCGGCCTCCATGTGTTGTGGAACAGGCGGAAAGTCGCTTTCACCCTGAGGACGAACAGCATTACCACAAGCAACATCAGACATCAGAAATCTCCATCACACGCGTCAGTGACGGGTATGATGCTAAATCTGACATAGAGGAATTCAGGTTAGATTTAGGGAGTAGTAGTTAGTTGATGCAATAATCTTGTTGCTCGTCTTGTCTTCAGAAATCTCGAGAGCGTTGCATGAGAACAATTCAGCGGGAAGAGTGTATGGAAGGATTGGGGGTGGGGGGTGCGTAAGTGGGGCGGGTGTGAGGTTCGCTGATGACTTGATGGCTGTGGTTCTTGTACTCACGCCATGACCAGCCTTGGCCGGGTTTATCAGTGGTGCTTCACTCCTCGTGTTAGCTACGGCCGCTGGGCCCAGACGGCTTAATGACTGCCATACACCACTCACGCATTCTACGAAAATAGGTCGCGGGAACGCCTAGTAACGGCTCGCTCGGTCACCAAAAACCCAGTTAACCATAGTGATACTCGACCAGTTAACCTTAGTGATACTCGACTAGTTAACCTTAGTGATACTTAACCGGTTAACCATAGTGATACTTGACCAGTTAACCATAGTGATACTTGACCAGTTAACCATAGTGATACTTGACCAGTTAACCATAGTGATACTTTACCAGTTAACCATAGTGATACTTGACCAGTTAACCATAGTGATACTTGACCAGTTAACCATAGTAATACTTGACCAGTTAACCATAGTGATACTTGACCAGTTAACCATAGTGATACTTGACCAGTTAACCATAGTGATACTTGACCAGTTAACCACAGTGACACTTGACCAGTTAACCATAGTGATACTTGACCAGTTAACCATAGTGATACTTGACCAGTTAACCATAGTGATACTTGACCAGTTAACCATAGTGATACTTGACCAGTTAACCATAGTAATACTTGACCAGTTAACCATAGTGATACTTGACCAGTTAACCATAGTGATACTTGACCAGTTAACCATAGTGATACTTGACCAGTTAACCATAGTAATACTTGACCAGTTAACCATAGTAATACTTGACCAGTTAACCATAGTGATACTTGACCAGTTAACCATAGTAATACTTGACCAGTTAACCATAGTGATACTTGACCAGTTAACCATAGTGATACTTGACCAGTTAACCATAGTGATACTTGACCAGTTAACCACAGTGACACTTGACCAGTTAACCATAGTGATACTTGACCAGTTAGCCATAGTAATACTTGACCAGTTAACCATAGTGATACTTGACCAGTTAACCATAGTGATACTTGACCAGTTAACCACAGTGACACTTGACCAGTTAACCATAGTGATGACCAAAAGTTGTAATGTTCTGAGGATAGTAAGTTCGCAGAGGTGTTACAGATATGATTACGTAAAGGTTGAAATGTTACAGGGGTTATACAGCGCTATTTTTATGAAGTAACTTGTTACATCGATTTGTTGCAGGTGCCAGCGGTGTCGTAAACCATAGCTCGCGCTCTGAGTGCCTGTGTTCATATTTTGTTCCACTAAAATTGTGTAGCAGTTTTGTACTGTACGGTTGTGGTGTGTGTGTGTGTGTGTGTGTGTGTGTGTGTTAGAGCCGTTTGTATGTGTGGCTGTTCGTTAATGTGGATTCATGTATTATGATTGGGAACGATAATGCTTTTTTCCCCCCTCAGTAGACAGCGTTTTGTGGGCGGGACAGTACCCACGTGGCGACCCTGACCCACTTCCCAAGCATGACCACATCTGCCTCCTGGAAAACTCCCATAGTTTTTTATGGCAGGGGGAGGGAAGTGTAGCGTTGTTGTGGCGCCGTTACAAGGAATGTATGGCATTTGTCAGGTTGTGGAGGTCACAGGATGTCAGCATGACAGCCGTAATTTATGCTGATGTTGGGGGAAGTTTTTCAAAGTAATTATAAGGCAGGGGAGGTGGGCAGGTGGGATAGGGGGCCGGCCTCTCGGTCGATCATGGCGGAGCCGCGCGCGCTTGTTATCTGAGTCAGTGCCTGAGTCAGCCAGTCACTGGGTCCGCCGCAGCCAGCAGCTCAGCAGCGCCTTCGTCAGTCCACTGGCGAGCGTCTCGGGAACCAGTCCAGTTGTGCGTTGGAGTAGGCAGTCTTCCCCGCCGTGACCTTCACCCACAGGTGTGTTGTTTGATGTCGAGGGCAGAGTCTGCTTCAGGTGTGATCAACTGTGTCAATGGTAGCGAGAGAAATTCTTTATAAAAACTTATATCTGTAGCAGACGGCGTGGCGTCGGGTGACTGACGTCACGATCACGCTCGAGACCTGTCTGGGGAGGCAAGCATGGTGCTCGTAGGATGTGGCCCGCCCCACATGAGGGCTGCACACTGAGTGAATTAAACCTTGCGGCACGGGAGGACGTCTCGTTTCATGTAGCAGGTGTATGGTACACACGGGATCTGTATCATGTAGAAATGTGAGAGAGAAGAACAGAGACGATAACGTATGGGACGCTATAGTGAGCAGTTGTCGCTCCCTCACCGCCACCTCTCCGCATGGCCAGCCAGCACTGTGGAAGGATGAACCTGTCACCTAACGAGGTGATTACGTGGTATAGTAATGAGATGACCACCTGCACTTTTATTACTGGTATGACCACCCAAAGCCTTTTAACTTAAGTGCTGTCTAACCCGTCCAGCGCACAACGGCATGACCCTTGGATGTGATGGCCATATGGCCACTGTACACGAGGATTGTATCGTCGTGCTGTGGATTAACAGTGAAATCCCCGACAGCAAATAAAAGTAACGTCCTTGTCGGATAGTTTTATTATGCGGTTGTTGAGGCAGTTAGTGTAATCTGACTCTTTGAATGATATAGTTAAGACAGTGAGTCTTGAAATGGAGATGATTGATGCATGATCCTGCGTCCGAGCGATCAAGCTTTGGCCAGATTGCCAGCATCTCCACACCGGAGAGACCCGTAGGACGATCCTTCCCCACGAGGGCGCATGACGCATGTAGCACCGCTTAAAGGGCCGGGATCCCTTTTTCCCATAAACGACGACTGCAGGACTCCGTGTCCCAGTGACGCCTGTAGGACCTTCGTGTCCCTCCCCTGACCTCAAATGTGGTACGTAGGATCCTCCTGTGTTCCTCGGCGTCCCGTATTATCTCCCAACGTGCTTGACACCCCCGTAGGATCCTTTCTTGCTTTTTAACGCTTGAAGGACTCCCATGTTCCATAATACCCGTAGGACCATCTCCGGCTTCTTGACACATTGCAGGCCCCTCCCTTGACGTCCATAAAATCCTGCTTTGTGTCCAGACGCCTCGGAGGACGCTTCTCTGTTACTTGTCGTTTCTGTAGGAGCTTGTTCCATGATGCTCTGTACTTTCCTCCTAATGTTTGAGACCGCACAGGATCCTCCTCTGCTCTTTGACTGCATTACAGGAACCTCACTTGTACCTCGACATCGTCTGGGAAGTTTCCTATATCTTGACACCCACACGACCCTTCGTCGTCCCTTGAAGCTGTAGCATCCCACCGTTCCTCAACGGCTTTAGAACTTTCCCGTGTTTCATGACGTCCTGGAAGACCCAATCCCTGTCTGCCTAAGATCTGAATAGTGGGTTATATTTCCATGTCTTGGTGACGTCGGAAGGACCCCCATCTTCCCCCTTAATCCATACCTCCCTGACATGGGTGAAGCTTTTTTTTTTTTTTCTCTCGTAGTCTTCCTTCAGTCAGAGTAAGACCCCTGTGTTTGTTTCCTGAGGTCCCTGCCATCCCCCAATAGCCTCTCGATCCCAGGACACCCCCTCCCCCTCCCCCCATTTTTCAATGACGTTCGCAGGACCTCGTTTACCCCTTGAGGTCCAAGAGGAAGGGGGAGAACTAGTGCGTGGTGAAGGTCGTGCGTGTGTGTGTAGGGGCCACCGGCCGCCCTCGTCGCCACCTCAGTCATCATCTGGCAGCCACGGTATACACGCTGCCGCCGCCACCCGCCACACCCTCAAGGACTTCAGAAATCACTAAAGGTTTTGACCAGTGACGACGGAAATAGTCTCGTGTTAACCTGCAAATAATTTTCATTTTGTTATGGATGCACATGTGACCGATGCGAGTGGGAATTGTGTATCTTTTTTTATGTTGCATATGATATTGTAACAGCAGTGTACTGAAACTGATGAACGAATTGTTGAATAGCGAAATAGTTCTTCGTTGAACGAATTGTTGATTAGCGAAATAGTTCTTCGTAGTACATGAAGTTTCTAACTGTATGTGCTATATAATGGACAGTTGTTCATTTTGTGTAAAAAAAAAAAAAATGAGTTGTGTGATGAGGTGACCCAAGCCTCACAAGCTTGACCACGGTTTCTGTCCCGTTTTTGGCTCTGTCTGCCACTGTCAGTAGGCCAGCGTGTACCCTGGGCAGTGTCGTCCTCCTGCATTGACCACCATTGTAGACATAATTATCCCGAGTCTTTGACGATAAGGTTGAGCAGTACTGGAATTGAGTATAAGGCAGCTGACATTGCTATTGCTGTAAATGGTGCATTATCCTGGCTCATTGAAAAGTGTCCTGTAGATTTGTCACAACACAAAACACCTTATCTTGTTATTTCAGAAAGTTAATTCCAAAAATTTTTTGGTAATTAGATGACGTGAAGTACTTGATCTGGTGTCAGGGTGGATCATATACTACTGGTATATTATATTGTACTTGTCCTTCTGATTGCTATGAGGTAAAATAGCATACCTACGTAGGTTTGTAAGTAATGCGTGGCAGTTGGACTAAATGCTCTCTCTGACTCGCGTATCGCCATAGCTGATGACTTGTATGACATTTAGGAACACATGAGTTATTTGTGCACACTCTTTCGGACATTGATTATTTCATGATGTTATCTAGCTTTTTGCATTGCTGGTCTTGAGCTGCACGCGAATCTTTGCCTCCATCTTTCGTTAGACTTAACGTAGTTGTACAGTGTATGTTAACGTCCAGTTGGAGAGCACCAGAGATCATCGTTGCTTGAAATGTTTTAGTGTCACGTAAATTGACCCTTAATGCAGAAAGACAAATTGCTTCGTACCATGATCTTAAAAGTGGAAGTTTTTGTAGAGGGAAGGGGCAAAACACCACTGATATCTGTGCTGTTTGTCGACTTTGTGTGCGGCGGTATAAGGCATGGATGTGTAGTAAACTTTGTTGGCATGGCAACCCGATAAAGCCCACATTATCGCTGTGTACATAAGACCATGCAAGTCGATCAATACTCATAACAAAATGTTGTGAGGGAGGAAGGCCGAATATCTGTGAAACTGAAACATGGAAACTGTGACTCATCATGGGTGTTTCCCAGTGTTCTTGTGGTAGACACGCGACGTGTGCGGGACAAAAGCTTGTAGCATTAATTCCATGGTGTAACTTCTTGTTTTATTTGACGATTCTAATGACGTTGACCAATATACCTGTGTTTTAATGCGTTCCCTGTGTAGTATCGTTACTTCATTGACTAACTCATTTTATTTCATTCCGCAGGTGTACCTGTACCACGGCGAAGTCCACTTGATCCCCGTGGCCTCCTCGCCTGCCTCGCTCACTTCACTCCCCTCCGGCACTCCCTCCGTCATGGACGCCGTCAGCACTGTCACCCGTCTCCCCGACCACACCCGAGCTTCTCCCAACGTTCAGGCCGCCATCAACCGCAAGATTGACGGGTCAGTTTCATGTTTGTTGTGACCGTAGACTTAGATCAGTGTATGATAATGGTTCATATTATATTCTGTTGTACCACATGACTGCTGTTACTTTTGGATACCTTTTTGTGTATTGCCTCAATCCATGTACTTCCCGACTTTAATTAATACTTGGTGGTGTAAGTCCACTTTTTGCATAGTTATGCTAAATTGGTAACTTTTTAGCTTAAGCCTGCTACCACACATCATGCACGTAGAGTACTGGGTACCTGATAAGTAGATTCGCCCCACATGATATTAGCTCCGACTTTGTATGTCACTGATGAGAGCGTTGTGGATTTACGACGATGTGGTGTTTCAGCTACATAGTTATGGTGCTGCTGGATTTTATTGGTGGTACATGTAGGTAATATGAAGATTTGTGCCGGGAAAGAATAGTCCTCGTTTGAGTAAGTGTGTCGGGACCTTGTCTAACGATAGTCAGACCGTCCAGGATGTAGTAGAATGGCAGGTTTGGACTGCGATGGCCGACTGCCTAGTATTTCGGTCCACTCGCAACACCATAATCTATACCACCAGAAATAATCGAATATGATTGTCTATGTCCGGATATGGCGGCCTCTACCTCGGTCTCCTTGAGGAAAAAACAACTTCGCCACGGAAGTAAACTTGACCAGCTACGTTTTTGGTCAAGAGACCAGCAGGTGGTTATCGGCGGTCATTGCTAAAAGTTCTCGTTAAGTTCCGGAAGTCTGGTCATAAATGGTATGGAATAATCCATATTTATACACACACACACACAATATATATATATATATATATATATATATATATATATATATATATATATATATATATATATATATATATATATTGGAAAGGATCACAGTTTTGTGCGTGATCAAGATATTCCTATGAATCCTCAGGGAAATGGAAACACGATAAGTTCCCTTGTCGTGTTTCATTTTATATATATATATATATATATATATATATATATATATATATATATATATATATATATATATATATATATATATTCCTATGAGTCGACTGGGAAAGTGAAACACGATGAGTTCCCAAGTGCACTTTCGTGTAATAATCACATCATCAGGGGAGACACAAGAGAGAAATATAAGTTAGATGATATACATCGAAGAGACGAAGCTAGGACGCCATTTAGACAATCAAATGTTTACATACATACACAGACATATACATATATACACATGTACATATTCATACTTGCTGCCTTCATCCATTCTCGTCGCTACCCCGCGACACAGGTAACCTCTCCCCCCCCCACCCACCTCCAACACACACACACACACAGCGAGGTAGCACCAGGAAGAGACAAAATAAATGCCACATTCTCTCGCATTCAATGTGTAATGCACAAGACCACACCTCCCTTTTCACATCCATGCCCCACAGACCTTTCCATGATTTACCCCAGATGCTTCACATGCCCTGGTTCTGTCCATTGACAACACATCGACCCCTGTATACCACATTGTTCCTATTCACTCTATTCCTTGCATGCCTACTCTTCCTACTCGTACACATGCCTTACATACTCGATATAAACTTTTCACTGTTTCTGGCAACTTATCTCCGACAACATTTACTCTTAATACCTTCCATGGAGCATCTCTCTCAACTCTATCACATGCCTTCTCCAGATCCATAAATGCTACATAGAAATCCATCCCCTTTTCTAAGTATTTCTCGCATACATTCTTCAAAGCAAACACCTGATCCAAACATCATCTACCTTTTCTGATACCACACTGCTCTTCCCCAATCTGATGCTCTGTACATGCCTTCACCCTCTCAATCAATACCCTCCCATGTAATTTCCCAGGGATACTCAACAAACTTATGCCTCTGTAATTTGAACACTCACCTTTATCCCCTTTGCCTTTGTACAATGGCACTATGCATGCATTTCACCAATCCTCACTCTGGCATTTTGCCATGAACCGTACATACATTGAATATCCTCTCCAACCAGTCACCCCCTTTTTTAGATTTCACTGCAATACCATCCATACCCGCCGCTTTGCCGGCTTTCATCTTCTGCAAAGCTTTCACTACCTCTTCTCTGTTTACTAAACTATTCTCCCTGACCCTCTCACTTTGCACACCACCTCGACCATAACACCCTATATCTGCCACTCTTATCATCTAACACATTCAACAAATCTTCAAAATACTCACTCCATCTTCTCACATCACCACTACTTGTTATTACCTCTCCATTAGCCCCCTTCACTGATGTTCCCATTTGTTCTCTTATCTTACGCACTTTATTTACCTCCTTCCAAAACTTTTTTTTTTTTTTGTCTCCCACGTTTGTGAGGTAGCGCAAGGAAACAGATGAAAGAAATGGCCCAACCCACCCCCATACACATGTATATACATATGTCCACACACGCAAATATATATACCTATGCAGCTTTCCGTGGTTTACCCCAGACGCTTCACATGCCCTGATTCAATCCACTGACAGCACGTCAACCCTGGTATACCACATCAATCCAATTCACTCTATTCCTTGTCCTCCTTTCACCCTCCTGCATGTTCAGGCCCCGATCACACAAAATCTTTTTCACTCCATCTTTCCACCTCCAATTTGGTCTTGCACTTCTCCTTGTTCCCTCCACCTCCGACACATATATCCTCTTGGTCAATCTTTCCTCACTCATTCTCTCCATGTGCCCAAACCATTTCAAAACACCCTCTTCTGCTTTCTCAACCACGCTCTTTTTATTTCCACACATCTCTCTTACCCTTACGTTACTCGATCAAACCACCTCACACCACACATTGTCCTCAAACATCTCATTTCCAGCACATCCATCCTCCTGCGCACAACTCTATCCATAGCCCATGCCTCGCAACCATACAACATTGTTGGAACCACTATTCCTTCAAACATAGCCATTTTTGCTTTCCGAGATAATGTTCTCGACTTCCACACGTTCTTCAAGGCTCCCAGGATTTTCGCCCCCTCCCCCACCCTATGATCCACTACTGTTTCCATGGTTTCATCCGCTGCCAGATCCACTCCCAGATATCTAAAACACTTTACTTCCTCCAGTTTTTCTCCATTTTTTATCCATCCCTGGGATATATATATATATATATATATATATATATTCTCTCCCTAAAATCTAATGATACTCTCTCACCCCAACTCTCATTTGCCCTCTTTTTCACCTCTTGCACCTTTCTCTTGACCTCCTGTCTCTTTCTTTTATACATCTCCCACTCGGTTGCATTTTTTCCCTGCAAAAATCGTCCAAATGCCTCTCTCTTCTCTTTCACTAATAATCTTACTTCTTCATCCCACCACTCACTACCCTTTCTAATCAACCCACCTCCCACTCTTCTCATGCCACAAGCATCTTTTGCGCAATCCATCACTGATTCCCTAAATACATCCCATTCCTCCCCCACTCCCCTTACTTCCATTGTTCTCACCTTTTTCCATTCTGTACTCAGTCTCTCCTGGTACTTCCTCACACAAGTCTCCTTCCCAAGCTCACTTACTCTCACCACCCTCCTCACCCCAACATTCACACTTCTTTTCTGAAAACCCATACAAATCTTCACCTTAGCCTCCACAAGATAATGATCAGACATCCCTCCAGTTGTACCTCTCAGCACATTAACATCCAAAAGTCTCTCTTTCGCGCGCCTGCCAATTAACACGTAATCCAATAACGCTCTCTGGCCATCTCTCCTACTTACATACGTATACTTATGTATATCTCGCTTTTTAAACCAGGTATTCCCAATCACCAGTCCTTTTTCAGCACATAAATCTACAAGCTCTTCACCTTTTTTCATTTACAACACTGAACACCCCATGTATACCAATTATTCCCTCAACTGCCACATTACTCACCTTTACATTCAAATCGCCCATCACTATAACCCGGTCTCGTGCATCAAAACCACTAACACACTCATTCAGCTGCTCCCAAAACACTTGCCTCTCATGATCTTTCTTCTCATGCCCAGGTGCATATGCACCAATAATCACCCATCTCTCTCCATCAACTTTCAGTTTTACCCATATTAATCGAGAATTTACTTTCTTACACTCTATCACATACTCCCACAACTCCTGTTTCAGGAGTAGTGCTACTCCTTCCCTTGCTCTTGTCCTCTCACTAACCCCCGACTTTACTCCCAAGACATTCCCAAACCACTCTTCCCCTTTACCCTTGAGCTTCGTTTCACTCAGAGCCAAAACATCCAGGTTCCTTTCCTCAAACATACTACCTATCTCTCCTTTTTTCACCTCTTGGTTACATCCACACACATTTAGACACCCCAGTCTGAGCCTTCGAGGAGGATGAGCACTCCCCGCGTGTTCTGGGAGGAGGTAAATAAAGTGCGTAAGACAAGGTAGCAAATGGGAACTTCAGTGAAGGGCGCAAATGGGGAGGTGATAACAAGTTGTGGTGATGTGAGAAGGAGATGGAGTGAGTATTTTGAAGGTTTGTTGAATGTGTTTGATGATAGAGTGGCAGATATAGGGTGTTTTGGTCGAGGTGGTGTGCAAAGTGAGAGGGTTAGGGAAAATGATTTGGTAAACAGAGAAGAGGTAGTAAAAGCTTTGCGGAAGATGAAAGCCGGCAAGGCAGCAGGTTTGGATGGTATTGCAGTGGAATTTATTAAAAAAGGGGGTGACTGTATTATTGACTGGTTGGTAAGGTTATTTAATGTATGTATGACTTGTGGTGAGGTGCCTGAGGATTGGCGGAATGCGTGCATAGTGCCACTGTACAAAGGCAAAGGGGATAAGAGTGAGTGCTCAAATTACAGATGTATAAGTTTGTTGAGTATTCCTGGTAAATTATATGGGAGGGTATTGATTGAGAGGGTGAAGGCATGTACAGAGCATCAGATTGGGGAAGAGCAGTGTGGTTTCAGAAGTGGTAGAGGATGTGTGGATCAGGTGTTTGCTTTGAAGAATGTATGTGAGAAATACTTAGAAAAGCAAATGGATTTGTATGTAGCATTTATGGATCTGGAGAAGGCATATGATAGAGTTGATAGAGATGCTCTGTGGAAGGTATTAAGAATATATGGTGTGGGAGGCAAGTTGTTAGAAGCAGTGAAAAGTTTTTATCGAGGATGTAAGGCATGTGTACGTGTAGGAAGAGAGGAAAGTGATTGGTTCTCAGTGAATGTAGGTTTGCGGCAGGTGTCTGTGATGTCTCCATGGTTGTTTAATTTGTTTATGGATGGGGTTATTAGGGAGGTGAATGCAAGAGTTTTGGAAAGAGGGGCAAGTATGAAGTCTGTTGGGGATGAGAGAGCTTGGGAAGTGAGTCAGTTGTTGTTCGCTGATGATACAGCACTGGTGGCTGATTCATGTGAGAAACTGCAGAAGCTGGTCACTGAGTTTGGTAAAGTGTGTGAAAGAAGAAAGTTAAGAGTAAATGTGAATAAGAGCAAGGTAATTAGGTACAGTAGGGTTGAGGGTCAAGTCAATTGGGAGGTAAGTTTGAATGGAGAAAAACTGGAGGAAGTAAAGTGTTTTGGATATCTGGGAGTGGATCTGGCAGCGGATGGAACCATGGAAGCGGAAGTGGATCATAGGGTGGGGGAGGGGGCGAAAATCCTGGGAGCCTTGAAGAATGTGTGGAAGTTGAGAACATTATCTCGGAAAGCAAAAATGGGTATGTTTGAAGGAATAGTTGTTCCAACAATGTTGTATTGTTGCGAGGCGTGGGCTATGGATACAGTTGTGTGCAGGAGGATGGATGTGCTGGAAATGAGATGTTTGAGGACAATGTGTGGTGTGAGGTGGTTTGATGGAGTAAGTAACGTAAGGGTAAGAGAGATGTGTGGAAATATAAAGAGCCTGGTTGAGAGAGCAGAAGAGGGTGTTTTGAAATGGTTTGGTCACATGGAGAGAATGAGTGAGGAAAGATTGACCAAGAGGATATATGTGTCGAAGGTGGAGGGAACGAGGAGAAGTGCAAGACCAAATTGGAGGTGGAAAGATGGAGTGAAGAAGATTTTGTGTGATCGGGGCCTGAACATGCAGGAGGGTGAAAGGAGGGCAAGGAATAGAGTGAATTGGATTGATGTGGTATACCAGGGTTGACGTGCTGTCAGTGGATTGAATCAGGGCATGTGAAGCGTCTGGGATAAACCATTGAAAGCTGTGTAGGTATGTATATTTGCGTGTGTGGACGTATGTATATACATGTGTATGGGGGTGGGTTGGGCCATTTCTTTCGTCTGTTTCCTTGCGCTACCTCGCAAATGCGGGAGACAGCGACAAAGTATAATAAAAAAAAAAATATATATATATATAGTGTGTGAAAGAAGAAAGTTAAGAGTAAATGTGAATAAGAGCAAGGTTATTAGGTACAGTAGGGTTGAGGGTCAAGTCAATTGGGAGGTGAGTTTGAATGGAGAAAAACTGGAGGAAGTAAAGTGTTTTAGATATCTGGGAGTGGATCTGGCAGTGGATGGAACCATGGAAGCGGAAGTGGATCATAGGATGGGGGAGGGGGCAAAAATTCTGGGAGCCTTGAAGAATGTGTGGAAGTCGAGAACATTATCTCGGAAAGCAAAAATGGGTATGTTTCAAGGAATAGTGGTTCCAACAATGTTGTATGGTTGCGAGGCGTGGGCTATGGTTAGAGTGGTGCGCAGGAGGATGGATGTGCTGGAAATGAGATGTTTGAGGACAATGTGTGGTGTGAGGTGGTTTGATCGAGTAAGTAACGTAAGGGTAAGAGAGATGTGTGGAAATAAAAAGAGTGTGGTTGAGAGAGCAGAAGAGGGTGTTTTGAAATGGTTTGGGCACATGGAGAGAATGAGTGAGGAAAGATTGACCAAGAGGATATATGTGTCGGAGGTGGAGGGAACGAGGAGAAGAGGGAGACCAAATTGGAGGTGGAAGGATGGAGTGAAAAAGATTTTGTGTGATCGGGGCCTGAACATGCAGGAGGGTGAAAGGAGGGCAAGGAATAGAGTGAATTGGAGCGATGTGGTATACCGGGGTTGACGTGCTGTCAGTGGATTGAATCAAGGCATGTGTATGGGGGTGGGTTAGGCCATTTCTTTCGTCTGTTTCCTTGCGCTACCTCGCAAACGCGGGAGACAGCGACAAAGCAAAAAAAAAAAAAAAAAATATATATATATATATATATATATATATATATATATATATATATATATATATATATATATATATATTTTTTTTTTATGCATATTCACCATTTCCCGCATTAGAGAGGTAGCACTAAGAATAAAGGACTGAGCCTTAGAGAGAAGATCTTCTCTTGCTCCCCTTCTCTGTTCCTTCTTTTGGAAAAAGTAAGACAGAAGGGGAGGATTTTCAGGCCCCTCCTCCCTGCCCATTTAGTCACCTTCTGCAACACACAGGGAATACGTGGGAAGTATTCTTTCTCTTATATCCGCAGGGATAAAGAGGGAAATATATGAATATATGAATTCATGGGTGTGTTTAGTCATCTGCTTCTGGCAGTACTTGGAGGTGTACTTAAAGACTGGCAGTACTTTCTCCATAGCACTTTAGTCTTTTCTTACATGATTTCCCATTACCATGCACAGCACATCATGAAGGCCTTTTCACTTGTAGATGACACCACAGTTGTGACAACAAACATGCAGTACAAGATTACACAGTTAGAACAATGGCTCATCACAACAGAATGTCTGCATCTCCACAGAAGGTTTCTATCACTCTTTTTACCTCAGACAGACCCTGCGGTCACCTTGAATGGACAGTCTCTCCCACTAAACACCAACCGTTCTAGGCATTACATATGACACCTATATCGCATTAACTGCCTTGCTAACATGGGTAATGCTGATTAAGTATACAAAAAAGTGTAGGGAGATGTACAGGAAAAAGCAACAGGAGGTCAAGAGGCAGAAAAAGATGACAAATGAGAGATGGGGCAAGTAAGTATGGAACTTCAGGAAGGATAAGAAAATTTTTTGGAATAAGGTTAATAGTGTGAATAGATGAATAGCGAGAGAAGAAATGGGAGTAATGATGAGGGAAGCAGATGGGGAAATCATAAGAGGTAAAGGAGTGAAATGGAAATGGTGTGAGTATTATGGAGGGCTTTTAAATGTATGATATTCCTGGATGTTGTGTTGTGTTAGGGTAAAGGTGGTATATAAGGCAAAAGAGTCATGGCAAATGGTTTGGTGAAAAATGAGATGGTGGTGAAAGCCTTGCGTAAGATGAAGTGTGGCAAGTTAGCAGGATTGGATTGGATTGCAGATGAGTGTTTCAGTGAAGGAGGGTATTTGTTGTTGATTCATTGGTACCCTGATGTAAAGGCAAAGGGAACATTAATCATTGTCCAGATTATAAAAGTATAAGTCAGTTGAGTATGCCTGGTAGGTTGTAAGGGAGAATAGTGATTGAGAGGGTAGTGGCATGCACAAAGCATCAGACTAGGGATGTGTGGATGAGATGTTTACTTTGAGGAATATATGAATAATGCTAAGAGAAACAGTAAAATTTGTGTGTGACATGTATGGAACTGGAGAAAGCATATGATAAGGTTGATATAGATACTTTATGGAAGATGTTAGAATTATATGGTATGGGAGGAAAGCTATTAGAAGTAATGAGTTTTCATCAGTAGAGTAACCCATGGAAAGGTTTGTGGTGTCTGGTTGTGGATAGGGAGGTTTAGTTTTTGTGAATTACACATGACATCTAGAGAGTGGATGTGGGTGAATGAGGCCATTTCTTTGTCTATTCCTAGCATTATCTTTCTAGTGTGGGAAATGGTCAACAAGTCTAAATGAAGATGGTGTGTGTATTTTGCTTGTTGGAATACTTGAATAAAGTTGTCAAGGAAAGGTGGTCCTAGATGATGTGCATTTAATTATAAACTTCCAGTTTTTTGCGCTCCATAAGGGATCCACAAGGTACCCAGTATAATGCAGAAGGTACACAATCAGAGATTGATGAGGTCTTGTATAACCATTAGATAGACCTACATTTTTAGTGAAAGAAACTGGCTTACTTATGAAATGATTTCTTTGAATATACAGTTCAGTGACAATGAAATCCCTGTTGGATTTTCAGTTCAATCAGTAGGATTATGCAATGGAACAATATATTAATGGGTGTGCATACAGCCAAATCTCATGTTTATATCCAGCTTGTTTCTAAGTTATCAGGCATTTTAGCATATTACTTTCTTTACAGTTATAGATATGTTTCTGATTCAACCAAGCCTTCTCACAAATCCTTCCAATTTGATAATGGTGTGCATATAGGATTGGTGAACTTGCATTTTTATTGTGATGTTATTTAATGTTGGGTGCAATTCAGCAACATATTACTGTATGATAAAGATGAATGTCAAGTACTATGTCAGCTGGGTGAACCTTTATTGACATGACACCATAGGAGTTATATGTATCTTAAGTTTAATGATATAACACTTAATAGTTAAGCCTCATGGCATAATACTGTAGCTGATATGCAATAATATTTTTAAATGAGCTTGCTGTAAGATTTATTGAACATCTTTTAATGGATGATAGCAGTGAACCTTAGGTTGAAAGGCCATAGTAAGTTCTGTAAACATCCAGTTAAATAAACCAAAGTTAAATTGTGATATATGAGTTAAAGCCTCATTAGTAATTTATCAGAATCTGCAGCTTTTTACTTTGAGTCATGGGCGAGGTATTGATTCAGGTACGAAGTCTTTAATATCCAAGTTTTCCTTTAGGTACCCTGGAAAGATCAGTCGTGAACAGCACGTGGCACATGCCTATGTCCCTGTAGCTGTGGCTGCACTTCTTCGAGAGTATCCAACCCTTGTGTCTCCTGCCGTCCATGCCTTCTGCAGGAGAGATGTCATTGATAACAAGGTAAGTCCTGGTGTCATGAGACTGTGTGGTACTACACTGTGGCATGCTCTCTGGTGTCTTGATGTCTTACTGATGTGGCTACTGAGGATGTTAAGTGGAAAATGTCGAATTTGGATCATAAAATGACTTCTTATATATAGAGCAGTTGTAAAGACGTTCAGTTTGTAATTAGAGGCTGAAATTAGATAAGACATTGGGAAGCATAGATATGGCATATGCAGACGTTCATATGATAGTTTGGGGAAAGAATTCATAGAAATAACTAAAGGAGATTGGAGATGGGCACTTCATATTTGAATACAGAATTTCCTGATCTTTTTACCGAAAAGAGAAAATTGATTCATTTATCTTCCATATCTCGGTATAGTATTGGAAATTTATTCCTGATGTTCTTTTGCTCTCTCTAGAAAAAGGAAAGAAAAAATTATGCTAAAGCTCATGGTACTTAATTGCTTGAGAAAGCTGTTTAATTACTTATGACTTACTTTCTTGTAACTAGTATATGTAGTAGTTACAGGTAGTATTTGGTAGGCAGCCACCGAATAGGGTGGTATATTACCAGTGCTACCTGCCTGGGTATCAGGAGGGTTAGTGACAGCAAAGCATTGAGCCACCATTTCAATGGATGTCCAGTTGCACTCCTCTAACCCAGGAGTTGTCTTTCTGCTTTACTCATACGTGGACAACTGGCATTCTGTCCACAAACATACAATCTTTCCTTGTTATACATAAGACTTGACAGCACTTAACTAACACAGCTGATTCTTTATAACTAGATTTTCCTGCAGTTAGCACTATGGGCTAACTTTGATGTGTGACAAAAGGGTAGGCACAATAGATAGAAGTATTATGTCGGAACATTTAGTAAAGAGCATTAGTTAGAAACATTAAGTAGAGGTAGTTGGTAGAAATATTAGGTAGAGTTAGGTGGTAGAAACATTATGCAGGTGCTTTAGGTAGTAATAGTCAATAAGAACATTAGGTAGGAGGCTCTGCTAACGCTGCATTAGAATTGCCCTCTGCTAGTGTCCTGTGAAAGGTAAGGCACTAAAGGGTAAGAAGAGGCACTGGAGTTCTAGTTATGGAGACTATATTTCCTTGGCCATGCCCTTAAGGGAGTTCCAACTGGCTATTTTTTGGCTTTTCTTGGTACTGCCACGCTATGTGGTGATGTAGCGACAGGAATGTATGAAGGCAAGCAAGTATGAATGTGTACATGTGTGTATATGTCTGTGTATGTCTGGGCATGAGAAGAAAGATCATGAGAGGCAAGTGTTTTGGGAGCAGCTGAATGAGTGTGTTAATGGTTTTGATCCACGAGACCGGGTTATAGTGTTGGGTGATTTGAATGCGAAGGTGAGTAATGTGGCAGTTGAGGGAATAATTGGTATACATGGGGTGTTCAGTGTTGTAAATGGAAATGGTGAAGAGCTTGTAGATTTATGTGCTGAAAAAGGACTGATGATTGGGAATACCTGGTTTAAAAAGCGAGATATACATAAGTATACTTATGTAAGTAGGAGAGATGGCCAGAGAGCGTTATTGGATTACGTGTTAATTGACAGGCGCGCGAAAGAGAGACTTTTGGATGTTAATGTGCTGAGAGATGCAACTGGAGGGATGTCTGATCATTATCTTGTGGAGGCTAAGGTGAAGATTTGTATGGGTTTCCAGAAAAGAAGAGTGAATGTTGGGGTGAAGAGGGTGGTGAGAGTAAGTGAGCTTGGGAAGGAGACTTGTGTGAGGAAGTACCAGGAGAGACTGAGTACAGAATGGAAAAAGGTGAGAACAATGGAAGTAAGGGGAGTGGGGGAGGAATGGGATGTATTTAGGGAATCAGTGATGGATTGCGCAAAAGATGCTTGTGGCATGAGAAGAGTGGGAGGTGGGTTGATTAGAAAGGGTAGTGAGTGGTGGGATGAAGAAGTAAGAGTATTAGTGAAAGAGAAGAGAGAGGCATTTGGACGATTTTTGCAGGGAAAAAATGAAATCGAGTGGGAGACGTATAAAAGAAAGAGACAGGAGGTCAAGAGAAAGGTGCAAGAGGTGAAAAAAAGGGCAAATGAGAGTTGGGGTGAGAGAGTATCATTGAATTTTAGGGAGAATAAAAAGATGTTCTGGAAGGAGGTAAATAAAGTGCGTAAGACAAGGGAGCAAATGGGAACTTCAGTGAAGGGCGCAAATGGGGAAGTGATAACAAGTAGTGGTGATGTGAGAAGGAGATGGAGTGAGTATTTTGAAGGTTTGTTGAATGTGTTTGATGATAGAGTGGCAGATATAGGGTGTTTTGGTCGAGGTGGTGTGCAAAGTGCGAGGGTTAGGGAAAATGATTTGGTAAACAGAGAAGAGGTAGTAAAAGCTTTGCGGAAGATGAAAGCCGGCAAGGCAGCAGGTTTGGATGGTATTGCAGTGGAATTTATTAAAAAAGGGGGTGACTGTATTGTTGACTGGTTGGTAAGGTTATTTAATGTATGTATGACTCATGGTGAGGTGCCTGAGGATTGGCGGAATGCGTGCATAGTGCCATTGTACAAAGGCAAAGGGGATAAGAGTGAGTGCTCAAATTACAGAGGTATAAGTTTGTTGAGTATTCCTGGCAAATTATATGGGAGGGTATTGATTGAGAGGGTGAAGGCATGTACAGAGCTTCAGATTGGGGAAGAGCAGTGTGGTTTCAGAAGTGGTAGAGGATGTGTGGATCAGGTGTTTGCTTTGAAGAATGTATGTGAGAAATACTTAGAAAAGCAAATGGATTTGTATGTAGCATTTATGGATCTGGAGAAGGCATATGATAGAGTTGATAGAGATGCTCTGTGGAATGTATTAAGAATATATGGTGTGGGAGGCAAGTTGTTAGAAGCAGTGAAAAGTTTTTATCGAGGATGTAAGGCATGTGTACGTGTAGGAAGAGAGGAAAGTGATTGGTTCTCAGTGAATGTAGGTTTGCGGCAGGGGTGTGTGATGTCTCCATGGTTGTGTAATTTGTTTATGGATGGGGTTGTTAGGGAGGTGAATGCAAGAGTTTTGGAAAGAGGGGCAAGTATGAAGTCTGTTGGCGATGAGAGAGCTTGGGAAGTGAGTCAGTTGTTGTTCGCTGATGATACAGCGCTGGTGGCTGATTCATGTGAGAAACTGCAGAAACTGGTGACTGAGTTTGGTAAAGTGTGTGAAAGAAGAAAGTTAAGAGTAAATGTGAATAAGAGCAAGGTTATTAGGTACAGTAGGGTTGAGGGTCAAGTCAATTGGGAGGTGAGTTTGAATGGAGAAAAACTGGAGGAAGTGAAGTGTTTTAGATATCTGGGAGTGGATCTGGCAGCGGATGGAAACATGGAAGCGGAAGTGGATCATAGGGTGGGGGAGGGGGCGAAAATTCTGGGAGCCTTGAAGAATGTGTGGAAGTCGAGAACATTATCTCGGAAAGCAAAAATGGGTATGTTTGAAGGAATAGTTGCTCCAACAATGTTGTATGGTTGCGAGGCGTGGACTATGGATAGAGTTGTGCGCAGGAGGATGGATGTGCTGGAAATGAGATGTTTGAGGACAATGTGTGGTGTGAGGTGGTTTGATCGAGTAAGTAACGTAAGGGTAAGAGAGACGTGTGGAAATAAAAAGAGCGTGGTTGAGAGAGCAGAAGAGGGTGTTTTGTAATGGTTTGGTCACATGGAGAGAATGAGTGAGGAAAGATTGATCAAGAGGATATATGTGTCGGAGGTGGAGGGAACGAGGAGAAGAGGGAGACCAAATTGGAGGTGGAAAGATGGAGTGAAAAAGATTTTGTGTGATCGGGCCTGAACATGCAGGAGGGTGAAAGGAGGGCAAGGAATAGAGTGAATTGGAGCGATGTGGTATACCGGGGTTGACGTGCTGTCAGTGGACTGAATCAAGGCATGTGAAGCGTCTGGGGTAAACCATGGAAAGCTGTGTAGGTATGTATATTTGCGTGTGTGGACGTATGTATATACATGTGTATGGGGGTGGCTTGGGCCATTTCTTTCGTCTGTTTCCTTGCGCTACCTCGCAAACGCGGGAGACAGCGACAAAGCAAAAAAAAAAAAAAAAAAATGTATATGTTGATATTCCTATGAGTCCACGGGGAAAATGAAACACGAAAAGTTCCTAAGTGCACTTTTGTGCAATAATCACATCATCAGGGGAGACACAAGAGAGAAATATAACAGTCAGTTGATATATATCAAAGAGACGAAGCTAGGACGCCATTTGGTAAACATGTGATTGTCCAAAATATGTTTTGTTAACTTAAATCTTTTTCACTCCATCTTTCCACCTCCAATTTGGTCTCCCACTTCTCCTTGTTCCCTCCACCTCTGACACATGTATCCTCTTGGTCAATCTTTCCTCACTCATTCTCTACATGTGACCAAACCATTTCAAAACACCCTCTTCTGCTCTCTCAACCACAGTCTTTTTATTACCACGCATCTCTCTTACCCTATTATTACTTACTCGATCAAACTACCTCACACCACATATTGTCCTCAAACATCTCATTTCCAGCACATCCACCCTCATTTCCAGCACATCCACCCTCCTGTGCACAACTTTATCCATAGCCAACACCTTGCAACCATATAATATTGTTGGAATCACTATTCCTTCAAACATACCCATTTTTATTTTCCGCGATAATTTTCTCGACTTCCACACATTTTTCAATGCTCCCAGAACTTTCCCCCCCTCCCCCACCCTATGATTCACTTCTGCTTCCATGGTTCCATCCGCTGCCAAATCCACTCCCAGATATCTAAAACACTTTACTTCCTCCAGTTTTTCTCCATGCAAACTTACCTCCCAATTGACTTGTCCCTCAACCCTACTGTACCTGATAACCTTGCTGTTATTCACATTTACTTTCAGCTTTCTTCTTTCACACACTTTACCAAACTGTCACCAGCTTCTGCAGTTTCTCACACGAATCAGCCACCAGCGCTGTATCATCAGTGAATAACAACTGACTCACTTCCCAGGCTCTCATCCACAACAGACTGCATACTTGCCCCTCTTTCCAAAACTGTTGCATTCACCTCCCTAACAACCCCATCCATAAACAAATTAAACATCCATGGAGACATCACACACTCCTGCTGCAATCCTACATTCACTGAGAACCAATCACTTTCCTCTCTTCCTACACGTACACATGCCTTACATCCTTCATAAAAACTTTTCACTGCTTCTAACAACTTGCCTCCCACACCATGTATTCTTAATACCTTCCACAGAGCATCTCTATCAACTCTATGATATGCCTTCTCCAGATCCATAAATGCTACATACAAATCCATTTGCTTTTCTAAGTATTTCTCACATACATTCTTCAAAGCAAACCCCTGATCCACACATCCTCTACCACTTCTGAAACCACACTGGTCTTCCCCAATCTGATGCTCTGTACATGCCTTCACCCTCTCAATCAATACCCTCCCATATAATTTACCAGGAATACTCAACAAACTTATACCTCTGTAATTTGAGCACTCACTCTTATCCCCTTTGCCTTTGTACAGTGGCACTATGCACGCATTCCGCCAATCCTCAGGCACCTCACCATGAGTCATACATACATTAAATAACCTTACCAACCAGTCAACAATAAGGTCACCCACTTTTTTAATAAAGTCCACTGCAATACCATCCAAACCCACCGCCTTGTTGGCTTTCATATTTTTTTTTTTTTTTTTTTTTTTATACTAATTGCCATTTCCCGCATTAGCGAGGTAGCGTTAAGAACAGAGGATGAGGACTGGGCCTTTGAGGGAATATCCTCACCTGGCCCCTTTCTCTGTTTCTTCTTTTGGAAAAAAAAAAAAAAAATGAGGGGAGGATTTCCAGCCTCCCGCTCCCTTCCCTTTTAGTTGCCTTCTACGACACGCAGGGAATACATGGGAAGTATTCTTTCTCCCCTATCCCCTATCATATATATATATATATATATATATATATATATATATATATATATATGTGTGTGTGTATGGGGGGGGGTTGGGCCATTTCGTTCGTCTGTTTCCTTGCGCTACCTCGCAAACGCGGGAGACAGCGACAAAGTATAATGAAAAAATATATATATATATATATATATATATATATATATATATATATATATATATATATATATATATATATATCCCTAGGGATATGGGGAGAAAGAATACTTCCCACATATTTCCTGCGTGTAATAGAAGGCGACCAAAAGGGAAGGGAGCGGGGGGGGGCTGGAAATCCTCCCCTCTCGTTTTTAGTTTTCCTAATGAAGGAACAGAGTAGGGGACCAAGTGAGAATATTCCCCTCAAAGGAAATATCCTCTGTTCTTAACGCTACCTCGCTAACGTGGGAACTGGCGAATGCTATGAACAAAAAAATAATATATATATATATATATATATATATATTTTTTTTTTTTTTTTTTTTTTTTGCTTTGTCGCTGTCTCCCGCGTTTGCGAGGTAGCGCAAGGAAACAGACGAAAGAAATGGCCCAACCCACCCCCATACACATGTATATACATACGTCCACACACGCAAATATACATACCTACACAGCTTTCCATGGTTTACCCCAGACGCTTCACATGCCTTGATTCAATCCACTGACATATATATATATATATATATATATATATATATATATATATATATATATATATATATATATATATATATATATTATTATTATTATTTTGCTTTGTCGCTGTCTCCCGCGTTTGCGAGGTAGCGCAAGGAAACAGATGAAAGAAATGGCCCAACCCACCCCCATACACATGTATATACATACACGTCCACACACGCAAATATACATACCTATACATCTCAATGTACACATATATATACACACACAGACATATACTTATATACACATGTACATAATTCATACTGTCTGCCTTTATTTATTCCCATTGCCACCTCGCCACACATGGAATAACATCCCCCTCCCCCCTCATGTGTGCGAGGTAGCGCTAGGAAAAGACAACAAAGTCCCCATTCGTTCACACTCAGTCTCTAGCTGTCATGTAATAATGCCTGAAACCACAGCTCCCTTTCCACATCCAGGCCCCACAGAACTTTCCATGGTTTACCCCAGACGCTTCACATGCCCTGATTCAATCCATTGACAGCACGTCGACCCCGGTATACCACATCGATCCAGTGCACTCTATTCCTTGCCTGCCTTTCACCCTCCTGCATGTTCAGGCCCTGATCACTCAAAATCTTTTTCACTCCACCTTTCCACCTCTAATTTGATCTCCCACTTCTCCTCGTTCCCTCCACCTCTGACACATATATCCTCTTGGTCAATCTTTCTTTACTGATTCTCTCCATGTGCCCAAACCATTTCAAAACACCCTCTTCTGCTCTCTCAGCCACGCTCTTTTTATTTCCTCATCTCTCTTACCCTTACATTTCTTACTCGATCAAACCATCTCACACCACATATTGTCCTCAAACATCTCATTTCCAGCACATCCACCCTCCTGCGCACAACTCTATCCATAGCCCACGCCTCGCAACCATACAACATTGTTGGAACCACAGTTCCTTCAAACATACCCATTTTTGCTTTCCGAGATAATGTTCTCGGCTTCCAAACATTCTTCAAGGCTCCCAGGATTTTCGCCCCCTCCCCCACCCTACGATTCACTTCCGCTTCCATGGTTCCGTCTGCTGCCAGATCCACTCCCAGATATCTAAAACGCTTTACTTCCTCCAGTTTTTCTCCATTCAAACTTACCTCTCAATTGACTTGACCCTCAACCCTACTGTACCTAATAACCTTGTTCTTATTCACATTTCCTCTTAACTTTCTTCTTTCACACGCTTTACCAAACTCAGTCACCAGCTTCTGCAGTTTCTCACATGAATCAGCCACCAGCGCTGTATCATCAGCGAACAACAACTGACTCACTTCCCAAGCTCTCTCATCCACAACAGACTGCATACTTGCCCTTTTCCAAAACTCTTGCATTCACCTCCCTAACAACCCCATCCATAAACAAATTAAACAACCATGGAGGCATCACACACCCCTGCCGCAAACCTACATTCACTGAGAACCAATCACTTTCCTCTCTTCCTACATGTACACATGCCTTACATCTTCGATAAAAACTTTTCACTGCTTCTAACAACTTGCCTCCCACACCATATATTCTTAATACCTTCCACAGAGCATCTCTATCAACTCTATCATATGCCTTCTCCAGATCCATAAATGCTTCATACAAATCCATTTGCTTTTCTATGTATTTCTCACATGCATTCTTCAAAGCAAACACCTGATCCACACATCCTCTACCACTTCTAAAACCACACTGGTCTTCCCCAATCTGATGCTCTGTACATGCCTTCACCCTCTCGATCAATACCCTCCCATATAATTTACCAGGAATACTCAGCAAACTTGTACCTCTGTAATTTGAGCACTCACTCGTATCCCCTTTGCCTTTGTACAATGGCACTATGCAAGTATTCCGCCAATCCTCAGGCACCTCACCATGAATCATTCATACATTAAATAACCTTACCAACCATATATGAGTGGATGGACCATTCTTTGTATGCTTCCTCACACTGTCTCATTGATGCGGGTAACAGCGATTAAGTATAATGATGGGATAGGGGAGAAAGAATACTTCCCACGTATTCCCTGCACGTTGTAGAAGGCGACTAAAGGGGGCATAAGAGGGGATTGTCCCCCTCCTCTCCCTTGTATTTGAATTTCTAAAAAGGGAAACTGAAGGAGGAGCCAAGCAGGGAGGTTCAGACTGGGGTGTCTGAATGTGTGTGGTTGTAACTAAGATGAGAAAAAAGGAGATATAGGTAGTATGTTTGAGGAGAGAAACTTGGGTGTTTTGGCTCTGAGTGAAACAGAGCTCATGGGTAAAGGGGAATAGCGGTTTGGGAAAGTCGTGGGAGTAAAGCTAGGGGTTGGCGAGAGGACAAAGAGCTAAGGTAGGAGTAGCACTACTTCTGAAGCAGGAGCTGTGGGAGTATGTGATAGAGTGTAAGAAAGTAAATTCTAGGTTGATGTCGGTAAGAACTGAAAGTGGATGGAGAGAGATGGGTGATTATTGGTGCCTATGCACCTGGTCACGAGAAGAAAGATTATGAGAGGCAAGTGTTTTGGGAGCAGCTGAGTGAGTATGTTAGCAGCTTTGATGCATGAAACAGAGTTATAGTGATGGGGGATTTAACTGCAAAGGTGAGCAATGTGGCAGTTAAGCGTATAATTGGTGTACATAGGGTGTTCAGTGTTGTAAATGGAAATGGTAAAAAGCTTGTGAATTTGTGTGCTGAAAAAGGACCAGTAATTGGGAATACCTGGTTTAAAAAGAGAGAGATACATAAGTATACTTATGCGAGTAGGAGAGATGGCATGATGATTGGATTACGTGTTAATTGATAGGTGTGCAAAAGAGAGACTTTTGGATGTTAATGTACTAAGAGGGGTAGCTGGAGGGATGTCTAATCACTATCTTGTGGAGACGAAGGTGAAGATTTGTAGAGGTTTCCAGAAAAGAAGAGAGAATGTTGGGGAGGAGAGAGTGGTGAGAGTAAGTGAGCTTGGAAAGGAGACTTGTGGGAAGAAGTACTATGAGAGATTGAGTGTAGAATGGCAAAAGATGAGAGCAAATGATGTAAAGGGAGTGGGTGAGGAGTGGGATGTATTTAGGGAAGCAGTGATGGCTTGTGCAAAAGTTGCATGTGGCATGAGAAAGGTGGGAGGTGGGCAGATTAGAAAGGGTAGTGAATGGTGGAATGAAGTATCAAGGTTATTAGTGAAAGAGAGGAGAGAGGCATTTGAACGATACTTGCAGGGAAGTAGTGCAAATGACTGGGAGATGTATGAAAGAAAGCAGCAGGAAGTCAAGAGAGAGGGGCAAGAAGTGAAAAAGAGGGCTGATTTGAGTTGGGGTGAGAGAGTATCATTAAATTTCGGGAGAATAAAAAGATGTTTTGGAAGGAGGTAAATAACGTGCATAAGACAAGAGAACAAATGGGAACATCGGTGAAGGGGGCAAGTGGGGAAGTAATAAGTGATGAAGTGAGAAGGAGATGGAGTGGGTATTTTGAAGGTTTTTGAATGTGTTTGATGATAGAGTGGCAGATATAGTGTTTTGGTTGGGGTGGTGTGCAGATTGAGAAGATCAGAGAGAATGGTTTGGTAAACAGAGGTAATGAAAGCTTTTGTGTAAGATGAAAGCTGGCAATGTGTTGGGTTTGGATGGTATTGCAGTGGAATTTATTGAAAAAAGGGGTGACCTTGTTTTTGATTGGTTGGTAAGGATATACAATGTATGTATGGATCATGGTGAAGTTTCTGAGAATTGGTGGAATGCATGCATACAGAGGTAAAGGGCATAAAGGTGAGTGTTCAAACTACAGAGGCACAAGTTTGCTGAGTATTCCTGGGAAATTATATAGGAGGGTATTGATTGAGAGGGTAAATGTATGTACAGAACATCAGATTGGGGGAGAGCAGTTTGGTTTTCAGAGTGGTTGAGGATGTGTGGATCTGGTGTTTGCTTTAAAGAATGTATATGAGAAATAGAAAAACAAATGGATTTGCATGTAGCAATTATGGATCTGGAGAATGCATATGATAGGGTTGATAGAGATGCTTTTTGGAAGCTTTTAAGATTATATGGCATGGGAGGTAAGTTGCTCGAAGCGGTGAAAAGTTTTTACAAAGGATGTAAGGCATGTCAAGAGAAGGAAGAAAGGAGAGTGATTGGTTCCCAGTGATTGTCGGTTTGTGGTAGGGATGTGTGATGTCGCCATGGTTGTTTGATTTGTTAATGGATGGGTTGGGTAGGGAAGTAAATGCAAGAATTTTAGAGAGAGGGGCAAGTATGCAGTCTGTTGTGGATGAGAGAGCCTGGGAAGTGTCAGTTGCTGTTCGCTGATGATACAGCTCTAGTGGTTGATTCGGATGAGAAACTGCAGAATTTGGCTACTGAGTTTGGAAAAGTGTGTGAAAGGAGAAAGTTGTGAGTAAATGTGAATAAGAGCAAAGTTATTAGGTTCAGTTGGTTTGAGGGACAAGTTAATTGGGATGTAAGTTTGAATAGAGAAAAATTGTAGGAAGGTAAGTGTTTTAGATATCTGGAAGTGGATTTAGCAGCAGATGGAACCATGGAAGCAGAAGCGAGTCACAGGTTGGGGGAGGGGGTGAAGGTTCTGGGAGCAATGAAGAATGTATGGAAGGAGAGATCATTATCTAGGTGGGCAAAAATGGGTATACTTGAAGGAATAGTAGTTCCAGCAATGTAATATGGTTGCAAGGCATGGTCAATAGATGGGGTTGTACAGAGGAGGGTGGATGTGTTGGAAATGAAACGTCTGAGGACAATATGTGGTGTGAGGTGGTTTGATTGAGTAAGTAATTAAAGGGGTAAGAGACATGTGCGGAAATAAAAAGTGTGTGGTTGAGAGAGCAGAAGAGGGTGTGTTCAAATGGTTTGGACATAGGTAGAGAATGAGTGAGGAAAGATTGACTGGAGGTAGAAGGAGGGAGTGAAAAAGATTTTGAGCAATGGGGGCCTGAACATACAGGAGGGTGGAAGGTGTTCACGGAATAAAGTGAATTGGAACGATTTGGTATACCGAGGCCAATGTGCTGTCAGTGGACTGAACCAGGGCATGTGAAACATCTGGGGTAAACCATGGAAAGGTCTGTGGGACCCGGATGTGGATAGGGAGCTGTGATTTTGGTGCATTACACATGACAACTAGAGACAGAGTGTGAACAAATGTTGCCTTTTTGTCCGTTTTCCTGGCGCTACCTCGCTGAAGCGGGGGCTGGGAATGGATGAAGGTAAGCAAGTATGAATATGTTCTTGTGTATATATGTATATGTCTGGATATGTTCATATGTATATGGGCATTTATGTATATATGAGTGGATGGGCGATTCTTCGTCTTTCCTGTAGCTACCTCGCTGATGCAGGAAACGGCGATTAAGTATAATAATAATAATAATAATCTTTAAACATTCCTCTGTTAGGTGTAATGATAATGATGATAATACTTGTTCACTGGTTCTTGCAGTAGCAAGGTAGTGCCAGAAACAAATGAAGAAAAGGCCTCATTTGCTTACATCCATTTTCTAGCTCTCAAGTTTAATGCGCTGAAATCACAGCGCCTTACTTCCAAACAGGGCTCTTAAGACTTTGGTTTCCCCTACTACTTCCATTAATAGCTCATTCCCCTGTATACCACATTGCTCCAATTCATTCAATCCTGTAGACACCTTTCACCCTCCAGCATGTTCAGGCCTCAGCCACTCAAAATATTTTTCACTCCATCCTTCCTTCTCCAGTTTGGTCCATCTCATCTCCTTTTCCCCTAAACTTCTGACGAATATATCCTTTTTGTCAACTTCTCCCCACTCATTCTCTCCATACGTCCAAACTATTGCAGCACAACCTCTTCAGCTGCCGCAACCACACCTTTTTTGATTACCACACCTCTTCCTTACCCTTTTATTATGTACTTAATGATATGATCTCATACCACATATTGTCCATACACATTTCATTTTCAACACATCCACCCTCTCCCCACATTCTTGTCTATAACACAAACTTTATATTACACCATTTGGACTACTACCCAGTTTCACCCTCCCAGATAACCTTTCTTTCCATACTTTCCTTTGTGCTTCTAGAACCTCTACCCCATTACCTATCCAATGGCTCACATCCACCCCATGGTTCTATTAGCTGCCATGTCCATTTCCAGGTTACTAATACACTCTACATCCTACATTGTTGTTACCACTTTCCTGTTTGACTCTTGACTGATATTCCCACTTGTTCTCTTGTTTTCCATACAATATTAACCTTCCAAAATATCTTAATTCTCTCTGAAGTTTACTGATACTTGCTTACCCCAAGTCTAATTTGCCCTGTTTTTCAAGTCCTGCACCTTCCTCTTGACCTCTTCCACTTCCTCTTGTACATGTCCCCATCATTTGCACTCCTTCCCTGCAAGTACCACCCATACACTTCACTTTTCTCTTTCATTAGCAACTTTACTTCATCTTTCCACCACTCACCCTCTTTTTTCACATACCCACCTCCTGCATGCCACACAGTTCTCTTGCACATGCCAGTATATATATTTCCCATTCCTCACCCAATCCCTTTGCTGTGTTTACTATCATCTTTTGCCATTCTACATCCGGTCTCTCCTGGTGTTTCTTCAGGAAAGATTCTTTTTCCAAGCTCACTTGATACTCTCTTCTCACTCCTATCATATCGTCTTTTCAGAAAACCTCTATAAAATTTCACCCTTGCCTACATCAGGTAATGATCAGACATCTCACTAGCTGCCGTTCTCAATTCACCCAAGTGTCTTTTTTTGCACACCTATCATAATTCCCTCTTACTATCTTTCCAACCCACTGACATATGTATGCCCCTTTTTATACCAGGTATACCCAACCATCAGTCCTTTTTCAGCACACAACCCCACTGCTGTTCACTATTCCTGTTCATGTCACTGAATACTGCATGTACCCCAGTTATACCCTTAACTGGAACATCATTCACTCTTTCTTTTAAATCAACTATCCCTAATACCCATTCATATAAATCAAACTGCTTATACACTTAGTTACTCCCAGAGCACTCGCCTATCATCATATTTTTTCACATTGCCAGGTGCATAAGCACTGAAAATCAACCATCTCTTGCAGTACACTTTTATTTTTACCCACAAGTGTGGCTCACTTCCTTGTACTGTTTTACACATTCCCATAACTGGTTAGCTTTCCCTTCCTTAGCTTTTGCTCTCACACCAACCCCTAACCTTATCCCCATAAGGTATTTCCAAACCCTTCTTCCCTTTTACCCTTGAGCTTTGTTTCACTCAGAGCCAGAACAACCAGATTCCTTACTTCAGGCATACTTCCTTTCTCTCCTTTTTCCTCATCTTAGTTACATCCATACTTATTCAGACACCCAAGCTTGAGCTCTTGAAGAGGATGAGTATTCCTTGCTTGGCTCTTTCTTTTGTTCTATGTTTTAGAAATTGAAAAAACTGTAAGGGGTTTGGGGTTCCAACCTGTGCTACCTCCCCTTTGTTTCCTTTTATGACACATGGAATCCAGAAGTAGAATTTTTTTCTCCCTTACCCCAGGGATGTATAAGTACAGTATGATATATGTATAATGTATATAATTTCAGAATAATTTATATGTTAGCTAGTACTATAACATGTAAGAGACATAAGTTCCCAAATCTTGGCCTTCTCTCCTCCATATTCATTTTCATCTCTCACTTTTGACTTTCATAAGAGGCAAACTTATACACAGTGGATCGTATCAAAAAGTGATAAATGTAAATATAAAATACAAGTGCACTTTATGAAAAGTGATGAGCACTCGCCTGTAGAATGCAATGTGCAGGCACAGGTAAATATGGTGGCAAGTTGTAGCTGGAGGGTGGGTGGGGAGAATAGGTGATGTGGTCCTAGAAATTGCCTGAATTCCCTGAGCTCAGTTCATAGATTTAATTAAGTGGCCTTTAATTTCACTAGATTTGGTGAACTGCCACTAATTTGAACGAACCAAGTTGAGTGGTGTGGCCTGTCATTTAGTGAGCTCCCTCATATCTTAGTGCTATCATATCTGTGTTGAATAACATTAATAAGAAATGTATTATGCAAATACTGAACATAATATTGAAGAGGAGAAGAGATTTACATAGTAACAACCAGTCAAAGAAGTCAGCTGTGCATGCATTCATAAGATCCTTAAGCACATCACCATGATCCATTCACAAATTGGAAATCATAGCTGACCATTCAACAAAACAGGCACCTCCTTTCTTAAGAAATTCAACTTCAGTAGCACTCCAGCAGTGTTTATACCTCCCTTCCATGTCATAAGCCAACCCACATCACCTCATCTTCCAACCAAATTTGGTGAAAATATCATTTTTATAGTTAGTAAGATAAAGTGAGATATAAATCATAAGTGGTTTCAAAATGTGGGTATGATACCCCAGTTTTTGCATCTAGTGTGCAGCCTGCTTAATTGTCTTAACATTAGTAGGTAATTGAAAATAATTGGAAACGGTTTCACACATGCACTTATATAGGAAAATAAGCAAAATCTGGTTTTATTGGTTCCCCAGTTGGTAAGTTGACATGGTATGACCCCTTCAGTTGAGGGAAAGGTAGAGAGGGGAGACAGAGTTGGATTGGGGTAAGGGTAAGGGAGAATGGAAGTGGAGGGGCGAGTTGATTGAGAGGAGAGATGTTCAACTTTCTCCCAGTTACACCATCTTGTTCCCATCATCCCAGTTTCTTCTTAACCCTTACACTGTACCTTCCTTCTTCCCTCTCTTTCTTTCCATTGTCATTTTCTCTCCTTCCACTTGCTTCCCCAAACCTTTCTCTTCACCGTTATACTATGTTTACTGCTTCCTCTTCCGTTTCCTCTTGACTCCGACTCACAGGTCCCCTGTCTCCTCAGTAATGTTGTTGATTCTTACTTTGAGTGTTTTGCAGGTGTTAAGAGTGATGCGTCACTTTCCTCCTGAGACCTGTGTGATGACAGCTGTACGCTTCAGCAAGGCTTTGTATGCTCAGCTGGCTGCTCATCGCTATACTCCAGACTCCCGCACTGGCTGGAACCTTCTTCCTCCAACACACCCAGACTTCAAAACTCATGACATTGGCATGAAGCTGGTATGAACATAAGGATTTGAATTAAATTTAACTGTTGACTTTATGGCTGTCTTGTGAGAGAACATTTGTTCATTTTCACCTAATATCATGTATTTATGCTACAGCTTAAAATAGAAATAGATCAAAATATGTATTGGTATTTAAATTTTTTACCTATAGGCATGTGGATTTGAGATCTTGGTTTGTAGCGCTGGTGGGGTAACACCGGCCTCCACACCCTCGGAGACTTCACCACCAGATGCCAACTTGCAGCTTGATCTTGCTAGTAATCCACGTTGGGCCCGATACCGCCAGTCTTTGTTAGAAAAGGGATATTTTCGGGTACGAGTCTTAGGTACTTGAATTTGTGCATAATGTATCTCTAAACCATATTGATATTAATTCTCTTATGTGGTTTGTAGTCTACAGCAACATCCATAAAATTTTTGACAGGGTGAACTAGAAGGATCAAAGCTCTACAAAGATCTTGAGGAACGTGCACATCAGTTCTTTGTGACGCACATCTTATCTGGAGATAGTTCTGAAGATAATGATGTACTCTCTGCAGGAGCTATAGTTCTCAAGCTTTTAGGAAAAATCAATGTGGATTACGAGTTCTACAAAGAGAGGTCAACACGGCTTGTCCCTGCAGATGGTTAGATGCCTTTAGATGATATTTTTTGTATTAACCAATGTATACATACATTATGAGGATTATTACTTTTCTGTGCATTGAAAAACTGTTGGTGCTTGGACATTGTCTCAGCTTCATAGGATTATCTTTGTAACATATATGTTCTTGCAGATGACAGCTGGCTTCAAATTACACCTGATGCACTGGATGACTTACTGGAAGCTCATTTTGGCAATAATGAACCTCCAAAAGGTGCCAGCGATACTGAAATGATGAACTCACTCTCTGCATTTTTTGGCCACATGTCTGATCTTGAAGGTGCTGAGGTACCGCAAGACCTACAAGATCGCATTAGGAAACTTTCTACACTGTCCACGGGACGAAAGGGCAGTAAAGCCAGAAAACCCTCCAGTCTTTCAGTGCATCCCCAGCTTCGCAAGATCTCTGCACAGTCAGTAGCTTCTGATGTGTCTACCTCCTCTGAAATGTCTTCATTCTCAAATAAGATTGATTTCAGTGCAGAGTCCTTCAGTGATGCCATGGCTAATATACTGGGTAAGTTTCATATGAAGTGCAGGAGGGAATATAGTATAATACATATGTAGGGGGATGTATGTGGCTATGCATGCAGAAAAAGGACATCCACTAAATTTAAAGTTGAGAAAACCATTTAAAGTGTTTCATATTTGAAAATGCCAAAACTTTTAAACCAAACGAAGTTCTTAACTTCTTTTTTTTCAAAGATAGCAAAACAAGTGAAAATTGATGTAGAGTAAAATAGATATAAAGAAATTTACATAATGATATTATAAGATAATCAAGATTATGTGGTTTTGAAGTTTACAAGGTAAACAAACAGACTAATATCAAACTCGTAATTTTTGCTAATGATACTCAAATAATTGTGAAATATACTAAATGTCAAAAGTTATGGGCATTTCAAGGAAAAAAGACAATTACTGCAGGTTTCCCTTGTTTAATGGAATGAAAATACACACAACAGTATCCCATTATTGATAATCCTTATCACAGTCATAATAGAAACTTTAATGATAATTATATATAATAAAAATAACATGATACAAAAAAAAGAAGTTTGCACTCACCAGCTTGATGCAGTGCTAAACTCTTTCATGAAAACATTATGATAATAATGGTGGTTTACACATGGTTCATGGGAATGCTCAGCAACCATTCAGTCCAGATGGAGATTCAAGTCTTCTCATAGACAACTTTGACTCATTATAGCATCTGTAAGGTAACATGATTGTTGTGATTGATCTCAGTAAGTTTTGGAATGTGTTCACAAATATGTTCAGTCCTTGTGCCCATGAACTTGTTGGTAGGCTCTTGATCATGTTTGTCTAGCACTGAGGCACTTGCAATAGTCACTTTTTTACTGCATTATTATCATGTCCTTTCTTCAGACCAATAAGTCTTTAGGAATTAGCTTACACACATAATGGGTAATGTTATTGTACACCACAGAGTAGACAGGGTTCCATACATATGTGACCAACAACAGTTGGTTCAGCTTGCTTTCATGTTTGCCCTGTTGGGATAAACACTTAGTTTCTTTTTATAATTATTTTGTAGGTTATGGTCATCAGTGTCCCTAGATTCTTTGAATAAACATTGTCAGTCTGTTTCACATCATCAAAAGCCCTGTCACTACACAGTAGTCCTAATTCATGGGCAGGCATGACTTTGTGACTTCGAGCAATTAACATAAGCCTGACCAATGTTACACTTTTCCTTCTTGATATTCCTTTTTCCACTGTGTTTTTACAATAAGAATGGTCAGCAACACCATTTATTAGAATTATTCCTAGAACCAGGAATGAGAAAGGATTCTCACTGAGGATATATCACTCCAGAAGCATTGCTGATGATGCACCATAGGAATGCTAACTAAAAGACTGCTGAATGGATGAGTGTGGGTGATGGGACAGTCATTTCATGATTGGATAATGGTGATACATGTTTCACATTTGGGTTGGCTGAGAAACCAGCAAAGGATTTGGGGGAAGAGTAGCTCATTCAGACTTACCTCTCCTAGAGGCAAGTGGTGTCAGTATTGCTTCTATGCACACAAAGTAAGATCACTTACTGACTCAACAGGTTCTGGTGACTTGAATATTTATTTTCCCAGGGTTTTGAATATGTACCATTCAGAAAGTGGGCTTCTGCACTTCCTGCCTAACAGAGGAATGTTTAAGGAATATAATGGTATTGAAATTAGGCTCAGCAATATTGGTTGAATTGGTTTCTGCATGGAGCACCTCAGTTTTTAGTCATATACTAGGCATATACTATCCCTGGGGATAGAGGAGAAAGAATACTTTCCACATATTCCCTGCGTGTCTAGAAGGCGACTAAAAGGGCAGGGAGCATGGGGCTGGAAATCCTCCCCTCTCATTTTTTTTTAATTTTCCAAAAGAAGGAACAGAGAAGGGGGCCAAGTGAGGATGTTCCCTCAAAGGCCCTGTCCTCTGTTCTTAACGCTACCTCGCTAACGCGGGAAATGACGAATAGTTTGAAACTAGGCAGAAAAGTTTTAGATACAGTTGATAGAGGATATTAAGGCAAAATAATTATGAATAATAAAAGTAACCTGTATCAAAGATTTCTTCTATTTATTTTATTTAATATTTATTATTACCCCAGAAGCCCTATTTGAAAGGTTTTACACAGATTCCTTTTCTAATGAGGTTAGAGTGAGGGTAGGACTACTGTAGCCCAAGGTTGCATAACAGTTAGTAGCAGGATCAGAGAGTGGACTTCTTTGAAAAGAGATGTTTTTTGACAAGACTGTAATGTTTAGTCAAATGTTTCATTCATGATGTCACTTCGAGCAGGTAGAGCCCAGAAGCTCTTAGTTTCCTGTTGTGTAAGTTTGCTGTGTAGTTGTATTTAGGGAAGAAGTAACTTTACATTATATGTACTTTAATTTTCGTCATTCTGATTCCACTTAGACTGACTTTTTTTTATACTATTATATTGAAGTTTCATAATCATCATTCATCTCCAGTCATTATTCATATAGGTCCATTTTGACTGGTTGGTTTTCCTGTAATTTCTATTGCACATTCATTTATAATAAGTACCGCAGGAATAACTTCTATGAAAGAGTCCTGGTGTTACCCAAACATTTTCAAGGGCCCCTGCAGTCTATGCTACACTACTTCCAGTTGCAGGAAAATGAAGACTCCTTTGGAGTGAGAAGGTCTTTTTCGAGACTGGACTGCCAATGATACAGCCTAAGCAAGGTGGCTTTTCATCTGCATAGTAACCTTGAGCAGGCGGAGTCCAGTAACACCTTATTGCATGTTTGTACCTGTTGATATATACACACTTGTAAAAATGATGCACACAGTTCTTCGTTTATCTGTAAACATGGTCTTTATTATAACAAAAGTATTCAAGAACTCGACTGCCTTATATGTATTGTCCAGTGTATACACCCCTTGCTGCCCCATTAAGTGCATCTCTGTTGCACCTTTTCTAATTAAATGTTCCAAGTGTAACATCTATGCTGAAGTTTCATGTTTCCATAACAAAGTATGCTTGAAAAATTTAATTTTCATTTCTTAAACCATATAGGCTGGTTTATTTCAGTTAAATTTGTGATAATTCCCTTCATGATTTTTTATATTCAGGATTGTCTTTTGTGAAGGACAAAAGTTCATGCAGAACCTCTATATGCCAAGGTCAAATTTCAATTATTCTTCCTCATAACTAACAAACCTTAAATGCATTTACCAGTATGTTCACCCCTCACATTAATTCTATTTTTTAGATTAAAAATTTCCTCACCTCCCTGTAATACAGATCTTTGGTCATTATTTGTTTCCATACATTCAAAATGCTTAACAAAATTTTTCTGACACTTTCTTCATCCTCTTACCCTTCCCAGTTTCCATGTCTTACATCCACTTATGAAAAATTCACGTGCTGTTCACTTCCAAAAAGTGTTACAGACTTGCAGTTTTTTCTTTTATCTTGTCCTTCCTCCAATTAGTTTCCATTCTTGCTCCAATAGTTTGCATATGTCTTAGGTTTTATTATCCAAATTATTATACAATAAATTTTTCCCATTCAGAATCTGGTGTTCCTGAGGATGATTATTGGAATCATTCTGAAGATGAATCCTCCGGCATGAGCAGTTATGGAGAAGAGGAGGCAGCTGATGTGAATCTTAGTCGCAAGTCCTCTAACACGTCCCAGAAATCATCCGCTTCTACTGTGTCAGCATCATCTTCAGGAGTGGACACGCAAATGAAAGAGTACATGAGAGAGATGGAAAAGGAATTGGCTTCCACTAACATTGGAGACACTCTCACTACCACTCACAATGACAGTGATGGAGATGATGAATTTGATGATGTAGAAAGCTTTGCACCAGTGAAGGTGGATATGCAAGCTGTACAGGACTTGGTGAAAACCTATGCTGCACAGAATGGGATGCCAGGACCAGCTTCTTCACTTCTGGGATCAATGGGCATGAAACCCCAAAACATGTAGGAAAAACATAAAAATATTATTCAAAACTTTTAAAAGGGATTTGGTGTTTAAGGAATTTGAGGGTCAACAAGGTTATGCTTTTTGGAATAAAGTTTTGATCTATTTTGCAATAATATATAATTGAGGCTAATCAAATCTTCTGTGAAGTCTTGTTTGATCAATTAAAAGGTTCAGCTTAACTGATACATTTTAAGGATGCAAGGTTGGTGTGGCACAATTTTCATTAATCCCTATCCCCTCTTCCTAGTGTGAAATGTCTGTCCATCGATGTTCTGCTCAACTGTGATGTCTATTTTAAGATTAGGATGACAGCTTCTTTTCAGCTGTAAAGGGCAATAGTTATTTCAGTTAAAGAAAATTGTACTTTCATTATTTTTCATTTATAAGGACTGAAAAAGTTTCAAATTGTGGAAAATTTTTTACCAATTAGGTATCCATTTTTTTGTTGTAAATTGGATGAGTAAAATTGATGTGAATGTACAGTACAGTTTCAGTGCAAATGACATAAGGTCACATTGTAGCCAGTAAATAAAAAGGGTATTATTATTTCTGTGGCCATATGCTACAGAAACAAGAAACAGATTAGTCTTAATGTTGGCATTATTAATAAGTAAGGTGTATGTTTGTGCTGGACGTCGTCTGCATAAGTAATATGAATGTTTACAATTTCTTTTTTTCAAATTGCATATCTCCAGCATTCATAGGTTAGTGAATCAGAGATACTCACATCTTGTTCTGAAGTCTTGATATTATTGCTTATATTTTTTAAATATAGGAATTTCAGAACTAGTATTCATATATTATGAAATATATATATATATTTTTGACATGAGTTTTTACTAGTACATTGCATATTAGGTTATTTTGACAATATAGTAAAATAATTTATTATATTTAATTGGCATATTTATTATAAAGAAGTATTCTTCTTTGAGTATATAATTTCTCTCATTTCATTGAAATATCTATCCAGGTATCTAATATCTTCCAAAGGTTTTCCATTTTCCTCATAATGAGTACAAGGTTCCTTCAACAAGAATGTATGTTTATTTTTTTGGGAAACTTTAGTTATCAAATTTAAGAGGCTACAGTATTCCTGAATGATACATTATTTTGTTACCATACTTGTAAGATAAAGATACAATGGATATTAGTGTGTAGTCTTAAGAATACATTTTGTATATAAATTGCACAGTTGTGGAACTCACTTAGTTAACTTTTCAGTGACATTTGAATTGCTTCTGAAAATTCTAACATTGTATACAATATGTAAGCAATATTAAACAGCTAATAATTTAAGTACATTTAATGGTTTGGTGTTTAAAGACAGAAAGCTAATGATGCAAGTTGTGACTACCAAGTCTTGCAAGATGTCATTTTTCATGTTTGCCTTTTCAAATTTTGTGGACCAGGAGCTTCACTCTTGTATTTGTATGTCATTTTTTTTTTTTTGTAACAGTTTTGGCAATAAATATATCAGCATGCCACCATTCATCTTTTAAAACTTATTTTATAGTGATGTAGGCAACCTTGCCATTAACTTTAAACTGATGGTTTGATAAGAGTTTCAGCTCAAAGATGACTTGAATCAACAGAAGGTAAAGCTAAGAAGCTTAATTGCTTTTGATATTACTTTGATTTTATGAGCTGCTGTCTACAGTGCCACAGAACACACTGACCTAAGTAAAAGAAAAAATCATATAAAATGGTAAAGCATGAATAAAGTGCTTTCCTTTTTTCATGAATGTCTGTAATAATACACATCTATACTTTTCAAGCATTGCTTTGCTTCATCATGTATTTAAATTTCTAAAAGGGGAAACAGAAGAAGGAGTCATGTGGGGAGTGCTCATCTTCCTTGAAGGCTCAGATTGGGGTGTCTAAATGTGTGTGGATGTAAACAAGATGGCAAAAAAGGAGAGATAGGTAGCATGTTTGAGGAAAAGAACCTGGATGTTTTGGCTCTGAGTGAAACAAAGCACAAGGGTAAAGGGGAACAGTGGTTTGGGAATGTCCTGGGAGTAAAGTCAGGGGTAGGTGAGATGACAAGAGCAAAGGAAGGAGTAGCACTACTCTTGAAACAGGAGTTGGGGAGTATATGATAAAGTGTATGAAAGTTAACTCTAGATTGATATGGGTTAAACTGAAAGTGGATGGAGAGAGATGGGTGATTACTGGTGCATATGCACCTGGTCATGAGAAGAAAGATCATGAGAGGTAAGTGTTTTGGGAGCAGCTGAGTGTGTGTGTTAGCAGCTTTGATGCATGAGACCAGGTTATAGTTATGGACAATTTGAATGCAAAGGTGAGTAATGTGGCAGTTGAGGGAATTATTGGTGTACATGGGGTGTTCAGTGTTATAAATGGAGATCATGAAGAGCTTGTGGATTTGTGTGCTGAAAAAGGACTGGTGATTGGGAATACCTGGCTTAAAAAGAGATTCTTTTTTTTTTTTTTTTTTTTTTGCTTTGTCGCTGTCTCCCACGTTTGCGAGGTAGTGCAAGGAAACAGACGAAAGAAATGGCCCAACCCTCCCCCATACACATGTATATACATACGTCCACACACGCAAATATACATACCTACACAGCTTTCCATGGTTTACCCCAGACGCTTCACATGCCCTGATTCAATCCACTGACATCACGTCAACCCCTATACCACATCGATCCAATTCACTCTATTCCCTGCCCTCCTTTCACACTCCTGCATGTTCAGGCCCCGATCACACAAAATCTTTTTCACTCCATCTTTCCACCTTCAATTTGGTCTCCCCCTTCTCCTCGTTCCCTCCACCTCCGACACATATATCCTCTTGGTCAATCTTTCCTCACTCATTCTCTCCATGTGCCCAAACCATTTCAAAACACCCTCTTCTGCTCTCTCAACCACGCTCTTTTTATTTCCACACATCTCTCTTACCCTTACGTTACTTACTCAATCAAACCACCTCACACCACACATTGTCCTCAAACATCTCATTTCCAGCACATCCATCCTCTTGCGCACAACTCTATCCATAGCCCACGCCTCGCAACCATACAATATTGTTGGAACCACTATTCCTTCAAACATACCCATTTTTGCTTTCCTAGATAATGTTCTCGACTTCCACACATTCTTCAAGGCTCCCAGGATTTTCGACCCCTCCCCCACCCTATGATCCACTTCCGCTTCCATGGTTCCATCCGCTGCCAGATCCACTCCCAGATATCTAAAACACTTTACTTCCTCCAACTTTGCTCCATTCAAACTTACCTCCCAATTGATTTGACCCTCAACCCTACTGTACCTAATAACCTTGCTCTTATTCACATTTACTCTTAACTTTCTTCTTTCACACACTTTACCAAACTCAGTCACCAGCTTCTGCAGTTTCTCACATGAATCAGCCACCAGCGCTGTATCATCAGCGAACAACAACTGACTCACTTCCCAAGCTCTCTCATCCCCAACAGACTTCATACTTGCCCCTCTTTCCAAAACTCTTGCATTCACCTCCCTAACAACCCCATCCATAAACAAATTAAACAACCATGGAGACATCACACACCCTTGCCACAAACCTACATTCACTGAGAACCAATCACTTTCCTCTCTTCCTACACGTACACATGCCTTACATCATCAATAAAAACTTTTCACTGCTTCTAACAACTTGCCTCCCACACCATATATTCTTAATACCTTCCACAGAGCATCTCTATCAACTCTATCATATGCCTTCTCCAGATCCATAAATGATTTGGTAAACAGAGAAGAGGTTGTAAAAGCTTTGCGGAAGATGAAAGCCGGCAAGGCAGCAGGTTTGGATGGTATTGCAGTGGAATTTATTAAAAAAGGGGGTGACTGTATTATTGACTGGTTGGTAAGGTTATTTAATGTATGTATGACTCATGGTGAGGTGCCTGAGGATTGGCGGAATGTGTGCATAGTGCCATTGTACAAAGGCAAAGGGGATAAGAGTGAGTGCTCAAATTACAGAGGTATAAGTTTGTTGAGTATTCCTGGTAAATTATATGGGAGGGTATTGACTGAGAGGGTGAAAGCTTGTACAGAGCATCAGATTGGGGAAGAGCAGTGTGGTTTCAGAAGTGGTAGAGGATGTGTGGATCAGGTGTTTGCTTTGAAGAATGTATGTGAGAAATACTTAGAAAAGCAAATGGATTTGTATGTAGCATTTATGGATCTGGAGACGGCATATGATAGAGTTGATAGAGATGCTCTGTGGAAGGTATTAAAAAGAGATATACATAAGTATACTTTGTGAGTCGGAGAGATGGCCAGAGGATGTTATTGGATTACGTGTTAATTGATAGGCATGTGAAAGAGAGGCTTTTGGATGTTATGTGCTGAGAGGGGCAGCTAAAGGGATGTCTTATTACTAACTTATGGAGACGAAGGTGAAGATTTGTAGAGGCTTTCAGGAAAGAAGAAAGGTTGTTGGAGAAAAGAGAGTCGTGAGAGTGAACTTGGAAAGAAGACATGTGACGTAAGGGGAGTGGGGGAGGAATGGGATGTATTCAGTGAAGCAATGATGGCTTGTGCAAAAGATGCATGTGGCATGAGAAAGGTGGGAGTAGGGCAGATTAGAAAAGGTAGTGAGTGGTGGGATGAAGAAGTAAGATTGTTAGTGAAAGAGTAGAGATAGGCATTTGGACAATTTTTGCACGGAAGTAGTGCAAATGACTGGGAGATGTATAAAAGAAAGTGGTAGGAGGTCAAGAGAAAGGTGCAAGAGGTGAAAAAGAGGGCAAATGAGAGTTGGGGTGAGAGAGTATTATCAAACTTTAGGGAGAATAAAAAGATGTTTTGGAAGGAGGTAAATAAAGTGCATAAGACGAGAACAGTTGGGAACATTGGTGAAGGGGTAAATGGGGAGGAAATAGCAAATAGTGATGAAGTGAGGAGATGGAGTGAGTATTTTGAAGGTTTGTTGAATGTATTTGATGGTAGAGTTGCAGATATAGTGTTGTGGTCGGGATGGTGTGCAAAGTAAGAGGATCAGGGAGAATGGTTTGGTAAACAGAGAAGAGGTGGTGATTGTTTTGCAGAAGATGAAAGCTGGCAAGGCGGCGGGTTTGGATGTATTGCAGGGGAATTCATTAAAAAGGGGGTGACGTGTTGTTGATTGGTTGGTAAGGATATTCGCTGTATGCATGGATCATGGTGAAGTGCCTGAGTTTTGGCAGAATGCATGCATAGTGCCATTGTACAAAGGCTAAGAGGATAAAGGCGAGTGTTCAAATTACAGAGGCATAAGTTTGTTGAGTATTCCTGGGAAATAATATGGGAGGGTATTGATTGAGAGGGTAAAGGCATGTACAGAGCATCAGATTGGGGAAGAGCAGTGTGTTTTCAGAAGTGGTAGAGGTTGTTTGGATCAGGTGCTTGCCTTGAAGAATGTATGTGAGAAATACTTAGAAAAACGGATAGATTTGTATATAGCATTATGGATCTGGAGAAGGCATACAATAGGGTTGATAGGTTATTTGGTTCAGTAGGGTTGAGGGACAAGTTAATTGGGAGGTAAGTATGAATGGAGAAAAACTAGAGGAAGTGAAGTGTTTTAGATATCTGGGAGTGGACTTACCATTGGATGGAACCCTGGATGCAGAAGTGTCATGGGATGGGGGAGGGGGGTGATGGTTCTGGGAGCGTTGAAGAATGTGTGGAAGGCGAGAACATTATCTCAGAGAGCAAAAATGGGTACCTTTGAAGGAATAGTGGTTCCAAAAATGTTATATAGTTGTGAGGCGTGGGCTACAGATAGGGTTGTGTGGAGGAGGGTGGATGTGTTGGAAATGAAATGTTTGAGGACAGTATGTGGTGTGAGGTGGTTTGATAGAGTAAGTAATGGAAGGGTGAGAGAGATGTGTGGTAATAAAAAGAGTGTGGTTGAGAGAGCAGAAGAGGGTGTATTGAAATGCTTTGTTCACATGGAAAGAATGAGTGAGGAGAGTTTGACAAAGAGGATATGTGTCAGGTGGAGGGAACAAGGATATTTACATATTCGCCCTTTCCCCCAATAGCAAGGTAGTGTTAAGAACAGAGGACTGATCCTTAGAGGGAATATCCTCACTTGGCCCCCTTATATGTTCCTTTTTTTGGAAAAGTATAAAAAACGAGGGGAGGATTTCCAGCCCCTGCTCCCTCCCATTTTAGTCACCTTCTATGACACTCAGGGAATACATGGGAAGTATTCTCATACTTCCCATGTATTCTCTGTGTGTTGTAGAAGGCAACTGAGAGGGGATGGAGTGGGTAGGGGCTGGAAATCCTCCCATCCCATTTTTACTTTTCCTGAAAAAGGAATAGAGAATGGGCCAAGTGAGGATTCCCTCTTAGGCTCAGTTCTCTGTTCTTCACGCTACCTCACTGATGGGGGAAATGGTGAATATGTATCCACATCCAGCCCCCACAGAACTTTCCATGGTTTATCCCAGACATTTCACATTCCCTGGTTCAGTCCACTGACAGCACATCGACCCCATATACCGCATCATTCCAATTCACTATTCTTTACACTCCTCTCACCCTCCTGTGTGTTCAGGCCCTGATCGCTGAAAATCTTTTTCACTCCATCTTTCCACCTCCAATGTTGTGGCCTGCTTCTACTTGTTCCCTCCACCTCTGCCACATACATCCTTTTTGTCGATCTTTCCTCTCGTTCTCTCCATGTGTCCAAACAATTTCAACACACCCTCTCCTACACTGTCAATCATTCTCTCTTTATTACCACACATCTCTCTTACCCGTTTGTTACTTACTTGATCAAACCACCTCACACCACATGTTGTCCTCAAACATTTCTTTTCGAGCACATCCATCCTCCTCCATACAACCCTGTCTATAGCCCATGCCTTGCAACCATACGGTATTGTTGGAACTATGATACCTTCAGACATACCCATTTTTGCTCTCTGAGAACATTTTTTCCTTCCACACATTCTTTATCGCTCCCAGAACCTTAACCTCTTCCCCATTCTGTTACTTGCTTCCACTTCCATGGTTCCATTTGCTGCTAAGTCCACTCCCACTTATCTAAAACACTTCTTCCTCCAGTTTTTCTCCATTTAAACTTGCATCTCTAACTTGTTCTCAACCCTACTGAACCTAATAACCTTGCTCTTAGTTACATTTACTCTCAACTTTCTCCTTTCAAACACTTTTTCAAACTCATTCACCAACCTCTGCAGATTTTCACTCGAATCAGCCATCAGAGTTGTATCATCGGCAAACAACAACTGACTTTTCCAAGGCCCTCTCATCCCCAATAGACTGCATACTCTCCTCTATGTCCAAAACTCTAGCACTTACCTTCCTAACCATCCCATCCATAAACAAACTGAATATCCACGGGGGACATCACACATCCCTGCTGCAGACCATCCATCACTAGGAACCAATCACTCTCCTCTCTTCCTACTTGTGCATATGCCTTATATCCTTCGTAAAAACTTTTTACTGCTTCTAGCAGCATATCTCACACCATATACTCTTAAGACCTTCCACAAAGCACCTCTATCAACCCTGTCATATGCCCTCTCCAGATCCATAAATGCTACATACAATTCCCTCTGTTTTCCTAAGTATTTCTCACAATCTACAAAGCAAAACCTGATCCACACATCCTATACCACTTCTGAAACCACACTGCTCCTCCCCAATCTGATGCTCGGTGCATACCCTCACCCTCTCATTTTAATACCCTCTCATACAATTTCCCAGGAATATTCAACAAACTTATGCCTCTGTAGTTAGAACACTCACTTTTGTCCCCTTTGCTTTAGTAAAATGTTGCTAAGCATGCATTCCTCCAATCCTCAGTCACTTCACTCTGATCCATATATACATTGAATATCCTTACCAACCAAGCAACAACACAGTCAACCCCTTTCTTGATAAACTCTACTGCAATACAACCCAAACCTGGATTTCATCTTCCAATCATTTACTGTTGAAAATGAAAATAATTGTGTTACCATTTTTAGATTGCATGATTCATAGGGGTGGAAACAACTTTTAAGTTTAGCATATACACAGAACTTGCCAATGTATGCATATATATATATGCCATTGTACAAAGGCAAAGGGGATAAGAGTGAGTGCTCAAATTTCAGAGGTATAAGTTTGTCGAGTATTCCTGGTAAATTATATGTGAGGGTATTGATTGAGAGGGTGAAGGCATGTACAGAGCATCAGATTGGGGAAGAGCAGTGTGGTTTCAGAAGTGGTAGAGGATGTGTGGATCAGGTGTTTGCTTTGAAGAATGTATGTGAGAAATACTTAGAAAAGCAAATGGATTTGTATGTAGCATTTATGGATCTGGAGAAGGCATATGATAGAGTTGATAGAGATGCTCTGTGGAAGGTATTAAGAATATATGGTGTGGGAGGCAAGTTGTTAGAAGCAGTGAAAAGTTTTTATCGAGGATGTAAGGCATGTGTACGTGTAGGAAGAGAGGAAAGTGATTGGTTCTCAGTGAATGTAGGTTTGCGGCAGGTGTCTGTGATGTCTCCATGGTTGTTTAACTTGTTTATGGATGGGGTTATTAGGGAGGTGAATGCAAGAGTTTTGGAAAGAGGGGCAAGTATGAAGTCTGTTGGGGATGAGAGAGCTTGGGAAGTGAGTCAGTTGTTGTTCGCTGATGATACAGCGCTGGTGGCTGATTCATGTGAGAAACTGCAGAAGCTGGTGACTGAGTTTGGTAAAGTGTGTGAAAGAAGAAAGTTAAGAGTAAATGTGAATAAGAGCAAGGTTATTAGGTACAGTAGGGTTGAGGGTCAAGTCAATTGGGAGGTAAGTTTGAATGGAGAACAACTCGAGGAAGTAAAGTGTTTTAGATATCTGGGAGTGGGTCTGGCAGCGGATGGAACCATGGAAGCGGAAGTGGATCATAGGGTGGGGGAGGGGGCGAAAATCCTGGGAGCCTTGAAGAATGTGTGGAAGTCGAGAACATTATCTCGGAAAGCAAAAATGGGTATGTTTGAAGGAATAGTGGTTCCAACAATGTTGTATGGTTGTGAGGCGTGGGCTATGGATAGAGCTGTGCGCAGGAGGATGGAAGTGCTGGAAATGAGATGTTTGAGGACAATGTGTGGTGTGAGGTGGTTTGATCGAGTAAGTAACGTAAGGGTAAGAGAGATGTGTGGAAATAAAAAGAGCGTGGTTGAGAGAGCAGAAGAGGGTGTTTTAAAATGGTTTGGGCACATGGAGAGAATGAGTGAGGAAAGATTGACCAAGAGGATATACGTGTCGGAGGTGGAGGGAACGAGGAGAAGTGGGAGACCAAATTGGAGGTGTTAAGATGGAGTGAAAAAGATTTTGTGTGATCGGGGCCTGAACATGCAGGAGGGTGAAAGGAGGGCAAGGAATAGAGTGAATTGGATCGATGTGGTATACCGGGGTTGACGTGATGTCAGTGGATTGAATCAGGGCATGTGAAGCGTCTGGGGTAAACCATGGAAAGTTGTGTGGGGCCTGGATGTGGAAAGGGAGCTGTGGTTTCGGGCATTATTGCATGACAGCTAGTGACTGAGTGTGAAAGAATGGGGCCTTTGTTGTCTTTTCCTAGTGCTACCTTGCATACATGAGGGGGGAGGGGGATGGTATTCCATGCATGGCGAGGTGGCAATGGGAATGAATAAAGGCAGACAGTGTGAATTGTGTGCGTGGGTATATATGTATGTGTCTGTGTGTGTATATATATGTGTACATTGAGATGTATAGGTGTGTATATTTGCGTGTGTGGACATGTATGTATATACATTGTGTATGGGGGTGGGTTGGGCCATTTCTTTCGTCTTGTTTCCTTGCGCTACCTCGCAAACGCGGGAGACAGCGACAAAGCAAAATAATGAAATAATATAATATAATATAATATATATATATATATATATATATATATATATATATATTTTTTTTTTTGTCGCTGTCTCCCACGTTTGCGAGGTAGCGCAAGGAAACAGACGAAAGAAATGGCCCAACCCACCCCCATACACATGTATATACATACGTCCACACACGCAAATATACATACCTACACAGCTTTCCATGGTTTACCCCAGACGCTTCACATGCCCTGATTCAATCCACTGACAGCACGTCAACCCCGGTATACCACATCGCTCCAATTCACTCTATTCCTTGCCCTCCTTTCACCCTCCTGCATGTTCAGGCCCCGATCACACAAAATCTTTTTCACTCCATCTTTCCACCTCCAATTTGGTCTCTCTCTTCTCCTCGTTCCCTCCACCTCCGACACATATATCCTCTTGGTCAATCTTTCCTCACTCATTCTCTCCATGTGCCCAAACCATTTCAAAACACCCTCTTCTGCTCTCTCAACCACGCTCTTTTTATTTCCACACATCTCTCTTACCCTTACGTTACTTATTCGATCAAACCACCTCACACCACACATTGTCCTCAAACATCTCATTTCCAGCACATCCATCCTCCTGCACACAACTCTATCCATAGCCCACGCCTCGCAACCATACAACATTGTTGGAACCACTATTCCTTCAAACATACCCATATATACCCATATATATATATATATATATATATTTTTTTTTTTATACTTTGTCGCTGTCTCCCGCGTTTGCGAGGTAGCGCAAGGAAACAGACGAAAGAAATGGCCCAACCCCCCCCCCCATACACATGTATATACATACGTCCACACACGCAAATATACATACCTACACAGCTTTCCATGGTTTACCCCAGACGCTTCACATGCCCTGCTTCAATCCACTGACAGCACGTCAACCCCGGTATACCACATCGCTCCAATTCACTCTATTCCTTGCCCTCCTTTCACCCTCCTGCATGTTCAGGCCCCGATCACACAAAATCTTTTTCACTCCATCTTTCCACCTCCAATTTGGTCTCCCTCTTCTCCTTGTTCCCTCCACCTCCGACACATATATCCTCTTGGTCAATCTTTCCTCACTCATCCTCTCCATGTGCCCAAACCACTTCAAAACACCCTCTTCTGCTCTCTCAACCACGCTCTTTTTATTTCCACACATCTCTCTTACCCTTACGTTACTCACTCGATCAAACCACCTCACACCACACATTGTCCTCAAACATCTCATTTCCAGCACATCCATCCTCCTGCGCACAACTCTATCCATAGCCCACGCCTCGCAACCATACAACATTGTTGGAACCACTATTCCTTCAAACATACCCATTTTTGCTTTCCGAGATAATGTTCTCGACTTCCACACATTCTTCAAGGCCCCCAGGATTTTCGCCCCCTCCCCCACCCTATGATCCACTTCCGCTTCCATGGTTCCATCCGCTGCCAGATCCACTCCCAGATATCTAAAACACTTCACTTCCTCCAGTTTTTCTCCATTCAAACTCACCTCCCAATTGACTTGACCCTCAACCCTACTGTACCTAATAACCTTGCTCTTATTCACATTTACTCTTAACTTTCTTCTTCCACACACTTTTCCAAACTCAGTCACCAGCTTCTGCAGTTTCTCACATGAATCAGCCACCAGCGCTGTATCATCAGCGAACAACAACTGACTCACTTCCCAAGCTCTCTCATCCCCAACAGACTTCATACTTGCCCCTCTTTCCAAAACTCTTGCATTCACCTCCCTAACAACCCCATCCATAAACAAATTAAACAACCATGGAGACATCACACACCCCTGCCGCAAACCTACATTCACTGAGAACCAATCACTTTCCTCTCTTCCTACACGTACACATGCCTTACATCCTCGATAAAAACTTTTCACTGCTTCTAACAACTTTCCTCCCACACCATATATTCTTAATACCTTCCACAGAGCATCTCTATCAACTCTATCGTATGCCTTCTCCAGATCCATAAATGCTACATACAAATCCATTTGCTTTTCTAAGTATTTCTCACATACATTCTTCAAAGCAAACACCTGATCCACACATCCTCTACCACTTCTGAAACCACACTGCTCTTCCCCAATCTGATGCTCTGTACATGCCTTCACCCTCTCAATCAATACTCTCCCATATAATTTACAAGGAATACTCAACAAACTTATACCTCTGTAATTTGAGCACTCACTCTTATCCCCTTTGCCTTTGTACAATGGCACTATGCACGCATTCCGCCAATCCTCAGGCACCTCACCATGAGTCATACATACATTAAATAACCTTACCAACCAGTCAACAATAGTCACCCCCTTTTTTAATAAATTCCACTGCAATACCATCCAAACCTGCTGCCTTGCCGGCTTTCATCTTCCGCAAAGCTTTCACTACCTCTTCTCTGTTTACCAAATCATTTTCCCTAACCCTCTCACTTTGCACACCACCTCGACCAAAACACCCTATATCTGCCACTCTATATATATATATATATATATATATATATATATATATATATATATATATATATATATATATATTTTTTTTTTTTTCATGCTATTCGCCATTTCCCGCATTAGCGAGGTAGCGCTAAGAACAGAGGACTGGGCCTTTGAGGGAATATCCTCACCTGGCCCCCTTCTCTGTTCCTTCTTTTGGAATAAAAAAAAAAAAAAAAAAAAAAAAAAAAAAAAAAAAAAAACGAGAGGGGAGGATTTCCAGCCCCCCGCTCCCTTCCCTTTTAGTCGCCTTCTACTATTCGCCATTTCCCACATTAGCGAGGTAGCGATAAGAACAGAGGACTGGGCCTTTGAGGGAATATCCTCACCAGGCCACCTTCTCTGTTCCTTCCTTTGGAAAATTAAAAAAAAGAAAAAAAAAAAAAACGAGAGGGGAGGATTTCCAGCCACCCGCTCCCTCCTCTTTCAGTCGCCTTCTACAACATGCAGGGAACACATGGGAAGTATTCTTTCTCCCCTATCCCCAGATATATATTATTACTCATCTCAACATGACAGTTAAATTTTCATCGTTCCAGTCTATGTTCCTTAGGGCATTATGTATTTGCAGTCCAGAGTTTATTGATAGTGAGTTTGAAAATATATATTCTATTGGATCCAAGTTAAAGTATCCTGGATCTTTCTTAGATAAATCCCTTAAGTTGGCAAAGAAATAGTTTTATAGAGTTGAACCCAAACCTCCCCTTGACACCAAGGACCTTCTAGTTCTCCCTTTTAATGATCATTTTACTTCCCATGTTGCTTAAATCCTTTAATGTATATCTATAAAGTATGTCTTAATCAGGAACTCACCAGAAAGTTCTGCAGGATGCATCTATAGAGTGCACTGTAGAAATTGTGACAAGTTGTATGTTGGGCAGATTGATAAGGATCTTTCAGTTAGACTTAAGCAACATAAATATAAGAACAGGACAAGAGTCAAATGCCTTGTTTACTCACGCTAAAAATTATGATCATCGTATTGACTGGAGTAATGCCATCTCAGTTATTAACTCTAACTCTTGTAGCATGAGAAATATCTTTAAATCTTGTTATTGAATGCACAAAGAATTGTAACATTAATATTAGTAAAGGTATTTTCAAATTGGATAGCTTTATTGTTGAGAGAATTTGGAAGTGGTTCCCCTTCTTGTCCACATAAGCTTATGATAAGATTGTTGCTAGACTCGAATGCACCTGACTTACATTTGGGCAGTCATTTGTGTACCAATTGGTGTCATAGCTATGTCTCTTCATTGTATATCAATTGATTTTTATATTTCTTGTATCTCCCCTGATGATGTGATTATTACACAAAAGTGCACTTGGGAACTTGGCGTGTTTCATTTTCCTGTGGACTCAGGAATATACTTGATCATGCACTCAATTATGATCCTTTCCAATATGCGGTCTATTATGGATGAGAGGGCTTGGGAAGTGAGTTGGTTGTTGTTTGCTGATGATACAGCTCTGTTAGCTGATTTGGGTTAGAAACTGCAGAAGTTTGTGACTGAATTTGGCAAAGTGTGTGAAAGGAGAAAATTGAGAGTAATTGTGAATAAGAGCAAGGTTATTAGGTTAAGTAAGATTGAGGGACAAGTTAATTGGGATATAAGTTGAGTGGAGAAAAACTGGAGGGAGTGAAGTGTTTTAGAACTTGCTTTTTAAACCATATATATATATATATATATATATATATATATATATATATATATATATATATATATATATATGTATATATATATATATATATATATATATATATATATATATATATATATATATATATATATATATATATATATGTGAGAATGTATGTGAGAAATACTTAGAAAAGCAAATGGATTTGTACGTAGCATTTATGGATCTGGAGAAGGCATATGATAGAGTTGATAGAGATGCTCTGTGGAAGGTACTAAGAATATATGGTGTGGGAGGCAAGTTGTTACAAGCAGTGAAAAGTTTTTATTGACAATGTAAATCATGTGTACGTGTAGGAAGAGAGGAAAGTGATTGGTTCTCAGTGAATGTAGGTTTGCGGCAGGGGTGTGTGATGTCTCCATGATTGTTTAATTTGTTTATGGATGGGGTTGTTAGGGAGGTGAATGCAAGAGTTTTGGAAAGAGGGGCAAGTATGAAGTCTGTTGGGGATGATAGAGCTTGGGAAGTGAGTCAGTTGTTGTTCGCTGATGATACAGCGCTGGTGGCTGATTCATGTGAGAAACTGCAGAAGCTGGTGACTGAGTTTGGTAAAGTGTGTGAAAGAAGAAAGTTAAGAGTAAACATGAATAAGAGCAAGGTTATTAGGTACAGTAGGGTTGAGGGCCAAGTCAATTGGGAGGTAAGTTTGAATGGAGAAAAACTGGAGGAAGTAAAGTGTTTTAGATATCTGGGAGTGGATCTAGCAGCGGATGGAACCATGGAAGCGGAAGTGAATCATAGGGTGGGGGAGGGGGCGAAAATCCTAGGAGCCTTGAAGAATGTGTGGAAGTCGAGAACATTATCTTGGAAAGCAAAAATGGGTATGTTTGAAGGAATAGTGGTTCCAACAATGTTTTATGGTTGCAAGGCGTGGCCTATGGATAGAGTTGTGTGCAGGAGGGTGGATGTGCTGGAAATGAGATGTTTAAGGACAATAGGTGGTGTGAGGGGGTTTGATCGAGTAAGTAATGTAAGGGTAAGAGAGATGTGTGGAAATAAAAAGAGAGTGGTTGAGAGAACAGAAGAGGGTGTTTTGAAATGGTTTGGGCACATGGAGAGAATGAGTGAGGAAAGATTGACCAAGAGGCTATATGTGTCGGAGGTGGAGGGAACGAGGAGAAGTGGGAGACCAAATTTGAGGTGGAAAGATGGAGTGAAAAAGATTTTGAGTGATCAGGGCCTGAACATGCAGGAGGGTGAAAGGCGGGCAAGGAATAGAGTGAATTGGATCGATGTGGTATACCGGGGTCGACGTGCTGTCAATGGATTGAATCAGGGCATGTGAAGCGCCTGGGGTAAACCATGGAAAGTTCTGTGGGGCCTGGATGTGGAAAGAGAGCTGTGCTTTCGGGCATTATTGCATGACAGCCAGAGACTGAGTGTGAACGAATGGGGCCTTTGTTGTCTTTTCCTAGCGCTATCTCGCACACATGAGGGGGGAGGGGGATGTTATTCCATGTGTGGCGAGGTGGCGATGGGAATGAACAAATGCAGACAGGGTGAATTGTGTGCATGTGTATATATGTATGTGTCTGTGTGTGTATATATATGCGTACATTGAGATGTATGGGTATGTATATTTGCGTGTGTGCACGTGTATGTATATAAATATGTATGGGGGTGGGTTGGGCCATTTCTTTCGTCTGTTTCCTTGCGCTACCTCGCAAATGCGGGAGACAGCGACAAAAAAAAAAAAAAAAAAAAATATATATATATATATATATATATATATATATATATATATATATATATATATATATACACACATCCCTGGGGATAGGGGAGAAAGAATACTTCCCACGTATTCCCTGCGTGTCGTAGAAGGCGACTAAAAGGGAAGGGAGCGGGGGGCTGGAAATCCTCCCCTCTCATTTTTTTGTTTTGATTTTCCAAGGGAGGGAGCAGAGGGGGGGGCCGGGTGGGGGTGTTCCCTCGGGGGCCATGTCCTCTGTTCTTAACGCTACCTCGCTATCGCGGGAAATGGCGAATAGTATGAAAAAAAAAAAAAATATATATATATATATATATATATATATATATATATATATATATATATATATATATATATATATATATATATATATATATATATTTCCCTGGGGATAGGGGAGAAAGAATACTTCCCACATATTCCCTGCGTGTCGTAGAAGGCGACTAAAAGGGAAGGGAGCAGGGGGCTGGAAATCCTCCCCTCTCTCTTTTTTTTTTTTTCCAAAGGAAGGAACAGAGAAGGGGGCTGGATGAGGATGTTTCCCCAGAGGCCCAGTCCTCTGTTTTTAATGCTACCTCGCTGAAGTGGGAAATGGCGAATAGTATGAAAGAAAGAAATATATATATATATATATATATTTTTTTTTATTTATATTTTATTTTGCCTTGTCGCTGTCTCCCGCATTTGCGAGGTAGCGCAAGGAAACAGAAGAAAGAAATGGCCCAACCCACCCCCATACACATGTATATATACACACGTCCACACACGCAAACATACACACCCATACATCTCAATGTACACATATATATACACACACAGACACATACATATATACCCATGCACACAATTCATACTGCCTGCCTTTATTCATTCCCATCGCCACCTCGCCACACATGGAATACCATCCCCCTTCCCCCTCATGTGTGCGAGGTAGCGCTAGGAAAATATAACAAAGGCCCCATTCGTTCACACTCAGTCTCCAGCTGTCATGCAATAATGCCCAAAACCACAGCTCCCTTTCCACATCCAGGCCCCACACAACTTTCCATGGTTTACCCCAGACGCTTCACATGCCCTGATTCAATCCATTGACAGCACGTCGACCCCGGTATACCACATCGATCCAATTCACTCTATTCCTTTGCAGAAGATGAAAGCCGGCAAGGCAGCAGGTTTGGATGGTATTGCAGTGGAATTTATCAAAAAAGGGGGTGACTGTATTGATGACTGGTTGGTAAGGTTATTTAATGTATGTATGACTCATGGTGAGGTGTCTGAGGATTGGCGGAATGCATGCATTGTGCCATTGTACAGAGGCAAAGGGGATAAGAGTGAGTGCTCAAATTACAGAGGTATAAGTTTGTTGAGTATTCCTGGTAAATTATATGGGAGGGTACTGATTGAGAGGGTGAAGGCATGTACAGAGCATCAGATTGGGGAAGAGCAGTGTGGTTTCAGAAGTGGTAGAGGATGTGTGGATCAGGTGTTTGCTTTGAAGAATGTATGTGAGAAATACTTAGAAAAGCAAATGGATTTGTATGTAGCATTTATGGATCTGGAGAAGGCATATGATAGAGTTGATAGAGATGCTCTGTGGAAGGTATTAAGAATATATGGTGTGGGAGGCAAGTTGTTAGAAGCAGTGAAAAGTTTTTATCGAGGATGTAAGGCATGTGTACGTGTAGGAAGAGAGGAAAATGATTGGTTCTCAGTGAATGTAGGTTTGCGGCAGGGGTGTGTGATGTCTCCATGGTTGTTTAATTTGTTTATGGATGGGGTTGTTAGGGAGGTGAATGCAAGAGTTTTGGAAAGAAGGGCAAGTATGAAGTCTGTTGGGGATGAGAGAGCTTGGGAAGTGAGTCAGTTGTTGTTCGCTGATGATACAGCGCTGGTGGCTGATTCATGTGAGAAACTGCAGAAGCTGGTGACTGAGTTTGGTAAAGTGTGTGAAAGAAGAAAGTTAAGAGTAAATGTGAATAAGAGCAAGGTTATTAGGTACAGTAGGGTTGAGGGTCAAGTCAATTGGGAGGTGAGTTTGAATGGAGAAAAACTGGAGGAAGTGAAGTGTTTTAGATATCTGGGAGTGGATCTGGCAGCGGATGGAACCATGGAAGCGGAAGTGGATCATAGGGTGGGGGAGGGGGGCGAAAATTCTGGGAGCCTTGAAGAATGTGTGGAAGTCGAGAACATTATCTCGGAAAGCAAAAATGGGTATGTTTGAAGGAATAGTGGTTCCAACAATGTTGTATGGTTGCGAGGCGTGGGCTATGGATAGAGTTGTGCGCAGGAGGATGGATGTGCTGGAAATGAGAAGTTTGAGGACAATGTGTGGTGTGAGGTGGTTTGATCGAGTGAGTAACGTAAGGGTAAGAGAGATGTGTGGAAATAAAAAGAGCGTGGTTGAGAGAGCAGAAGAGGGTGTTTTGAAGTGGTTTGGGCACATGGAGAGGATGAGTGAGGAAAGATTGACCAAGAGGATATATGTGTCGGAGGTGGAGGGAGCAAGGAGAAGAGGGAGACCAAATTGGAGGTGGAAAGATGGAGTGAAAAAGATTTTGTGTGATCGGGGCCTGAACATGCAGGAGGGTGAAAGGAGGGCAAGAAATAGAGTGAATTGGATCGATGTGGTATACCGGGGTTGACGTGCTGTCAGTGGATTGAATCAGGGCATGTGAAGCGTCTGGGGTAAACCATGGAGGTCTGTGTAGGTATGTATATTTGCGTGTGTGGACGTATGTATATACATGTGTATGGGGGTGGGTTGGGCCATTTCTTTCGTCTCTTTCCTTGCGCTACCTCGCAAACGCGGGAGACAGCGGCAAAAAAAATATATATATATATATATATATATATATATATATATATATATATATATGTATATATATATATATATATATATATTTATTAATTTTATTTATTTTACTTTGTCGCTGTCTCCCGCGTTAGCGAGGTAGCGCAAGGAAACAGACGAAAGAATGGCCCAACCCACCCACATACACATGTATATACATACACGTCCACACACGCAAATACATATATTTATATTTATTAATTTTATTTATTTTACTTTGTCGCTGAAGTTCCCATTTGCTCCCTTGTCTTACGCACTTTATTTACCTCCTTCCAGAACATCTTTTTATTCTCCCTAAAATTTAATGATACTCTCTCACCCCAACTCTCATTTGCCCTTTTTTTCACCTCTTGCACCTTTCTCTTGACCTCCTGCCTCTTTCTTTTATACGTCTCCCACTCAACTGCATTTTTTCCCTGCAAAAATCGTCCAAATGCCTCTCTCTTCTCTTTCACTAAAAAGAAAAAAAAAAAAAAAAAAAAAAAAAAAAAAAAAAAAAAAAAAAAAACTTTGTCGCTGTCTCCCGCGTTAGCGAGGTAGCGCAAGGAAACAGATGAAAGAATGGCCCAACCCACCCACATACACATGTATATACATACACGTCCACACATGCAAATATACATACCTATACATCTCAACGTATACATATATACATACACACACAGACATATACATATATACACATGTACATAATTCATACTGTCTGCCTTTATTCATTCCCATCACCACCCCGCCACACATGAAATAACAATCCCCTCCCCCCTCATGTGTGCAAGGTAGCACTAGGAAAAGACAACAAAGGCCACGTTCGTTCACACTCAGTCTCTAGCTGTCATGTAATAATGCACCGAAACCACAGCTCCCTTTCCACATTCAGGCCCCACACAACTTTCCATGGTTTATCCCAGATGCTTCACATGCCCTGGTTCAATCCATTGACAGCACGTCGACCCCGGTATACCACATTCTTCCAATTCACTCTATTCCTTGCACGCCTTTCACCCTCCTGCATGTTCAGGCCCTGATCACTCAAAATCTTTTTTATTCCATCTTTCCACCTGCAATTAGGTCTCCCACTTCTCCTCATTCGCTCCACCTCTAACACATATATCCTCTTGGTCAATCTTTCCTCACTCATTCTCTCCATGTGACCAAACCATTTCAAAACACCCTCTTCTGCTCTCTCAACCACACTCTTTTTATTACCAAACATCTCTCTTTCCCTATTATTACTTACTCGATCAAACCACCTCACACCACATATTGTCCTCAAACATCTCATTTCCAGCACATCCACCCTCTTGCGCACAACTCTATCCATAGCCCATGCCTCGCAACCATACAACATTGTTGGAACCACTATTCCTTCAAACATACTCAGTTTTGCTTTCCGAGATAATATTCTTGACTTCCACACATTCTTCAACGCTTCCAGAATTTTCGCCCCCCTCCCCCACCCTATGATTCACTTCCGCTTCCATGGTTCCATCCACTGCCAAATCCACTCCCAGATATCTAAAACACTTCACTTTCTCCAGTTTTTCTCCATTCAAACTTACCTCCCAATTGACTTGACCCTCAACCCTACTGTACCTAATAACCTTGCTCTTATTCACATTTACTCTCAACTTTCTTCTTTCATACACTTTACCAAACTCAGTCACCAGCTTCTGCAGTTTCTCACATGAATCAGCCACCAGCGCTGTATCGTCAGCGAACAACAACTGACTCACTTCCCAAGCTCTCTCATCCACAACAGACTGCATACTTGCCCCTCTTTCCAAAACTCTTGCATTTACCTCCCTAACAATCCCATCCATAAACAAATTAAACAACCATGGAGACATCACACACCCCTGCCGCAAACCTACATTCACTGAGAACCAATCACTTTCCTCTCTTCCTACACGTACACATGCCTTACATCCTCGATAAAAACTTTTCACTGCTTCTAACAACTTGCCTCCCACACCATATATTCTTAGTACCTTCCACAGAGCATCTCTATCAACTCTATCATATTCCTTCTCCAGATCCATAAATGCTACATACAAATCCATTTGCTTTTCTAAGTATTTCTCACATACATTCTTCAAAGCAAGCACCTGATCCACACATCCTCTACCACTTCTGAAACCACACTGCTCTTCCCCAATCTGATGCTCTGTACATGCCTTCACCCTCTCAATTAAAACCCTCCCATATAATTTCCCAGGAATACTCAACAATACTTATACCTCTGTAATTTGAGCACTCACCTTTGTCCCCTTTGCCTTTGTACACTGTCATTATGCAAGCATCCCGCCAGTCCTCAGGCACCTCACCATGAATCATACATACATTAAATAACCTTACCAACCAGTCAACCACAGAGTCACCCCCTTATTGTATAAATTCCACTGCAATACCATCCAAACCCGCTGCCTTGCTGGCTTTCGTCTTCCGCAAAGCTTTTACTACCTCTTCTCTGTTTACCAAATCATTTTCCCTAACCCTCTCACTTTGCACACCACCTCGACCAAAACACCCTATATTTGCCACTCTATCATCAAACATATTCAACAAAACTTCAAAGTACTCACTCCAACTCCTTCTCACATCACCACTACTTGTTATCACCTCCCCATTAGCCCCCTTCACTGAAGTTCCCATTTGTTCCCTTGTCTTACGCACTTTATTTACCTCCTTCCAAAACATCTTTTTATTCTCCCTAAAATTTAATGATACTCTCTCACCCCAACTCTCATTTGCCCTCTTTTTCACCTCTTGCACCTTTCTCTTGACTTCGTGCCTCTTTCTTTTATACATCTCCCACTCATTAGCATTATTTCCCTGCAAAAATCGTCCAAATGCCTCTCTCTTCTCTTTCAGTAATAATCTTACTTCTTCATCCCACCACTCACTACCCTTTCTAATCTGCCCACCTCCCACGTTCTCATGCCACAAGCATCTTTTGCACAAGCCATCACTGCTTCTCTAAATGCATCCCATTCCTCCCCCACTCCCTTTACCTCCTTTGTTCTCACCTTTTTCCATTCTGTACTCAGTTTCTCCTGGTACTTCCTCACACGTCTCCTTCTGAAGCTCAATTACTCTCACCATTCTCTTCACCCCAACATTCTCTCTTCTTTTCTGAAAACCTCTACATATCTTCGCCTCCACAAGATAATGATCAGACATCCCTCCAATTGCACCTCTCAGCACATTAACATCCAAAAGCCTCTCTTTTGCGCGCCTATCAATTAACACGTAATCCAATAACGCTCTCTGGCCATCTCTCCTACCTACATACGTATACTTATGTATATCTCTCTTTTTAAACCAGGTATTCCCAATCACCAGTCCGTTTTCAGCACATAAATCTACAAGCTCTTCACCATTTCCATTTACAACACTGAACACCCCGTGTATACCAATTATTCCCTCAACTGCCACATTACTCACCTTTGCATTCAAATCACCCATCACTATAACCCGGTCTCGTGCATCAAAACCACTAACACACTCATTCAGCTGCTCCCAAAACACTTGCCTCTCATGCCCAGGTGCATATGCACCAATAATCACCCATCTCTCTCCATCAACTTTCAGTTTTACCCATATCAATCTAGAGTTTACTTTCTTACACTCTATCACATACTCTCACCACTCCTGTCTCAGGAGTAGTGCTACTCCTTCCCTTTCTCTTGTCCTCTCACTAACCCCTGACTTTACTCCCAAGACATTCCCAAACCACTCTTCCCCTTTACCCTTGAGCTTCGTTTCACTAAGAGCCAAAACATCCAGGTTTCTTTCCTCAAACATACTACCTATCTCTCCTTTTCTCTCATCTTGGTTACATCCACACACATTTAGACACCCCAATCTGAGCCTTCGAGGAGGATGAGCACTCCCCGCGTGACTCCTTCTGTTTCCCCTTTTAGAAAGTTAAAATACAAGGAGGGGAGGGTTTCTAGCCCCCCGCTCCCGTCCCCTTTAGTCGCCTTCTACGACCCGTGAGGAATGCGTGGGAAGTATTCTTTCTCCCCTATCCCTAGGGATATATATATATATATATATATATATATATATATATATATATATATATATATATATATATATATATATATAATCCCTGGGGATAGGAGAGAAAGAATGCTTCCCACGTATTCCCTGAGTGTCGTAGAAGGCGACTAAAAGGGAAGGGTGCGGGGGGGGGGGGGGGGGGGGGGGGGGGGCTGGAAATCCTCCCCTCTCGTTTTTTTTTTTAATTTTCCAAAAGAAGGAACAGAGAAGGGGGCCAGGTGAAGATATTCCCTCAAAGGCCCAGTCCTCTGTTCTTAACGCTACCTCGCTATCGCGGGAAATGGCGAATAGTATGAAAAGAAACGAATATATATATATATATATATATATATATATATATATATATATATATATATATATATATATATATATATATAATGTTTTTTCTTATACTTGTCTACCTTTTCCCGCATTAGTAATGTAGCATGAAGAAAGGTTGCATTTGCTCACATCCAGTCTCTAGCTGTCATATGCAAAGCACCAAAACCACAGCCACTTATCAATAATTAGGTCCCGCGGACTTTTCCACGGTTTCCCCTGCCGCTTCACATGCCATGACTCACTCCACTGACCATGTCAATGGACTTTCTCGCATGTCAAGCCGAGTTTTACGTATGTACAAGCAAATGGGACAAGTCTGGAAACTTGAAAAGTATCAGAAGCCAATAAAATTCTTTTACAGTATGTGACAGGAGAGATGCCTATCATATATCATCACCTTAGACTGTCTATGGTTGATAAAAAGGCATGTCAGGATTTAATACAATCGACTTCTGCATCGTACTACACATGTCAACCAAGAACAAATCCCTCATCAATGGACAACGTAAACTTTTCAAAAGGAGAAAATTGTGATAAAACGACCTCTGGATCATCTTTCCATATGCTTCTACACTCAACGGTGTGCATAGTTCATACAGGATACTGTACGAAGCTGCAATCATGGATGGTTAAAGGTCCTAGAAGGAACTACAATGGGAATCAATATTAATATTCCCTCACACTCAAGTGGTACAAGTACCCACGGCAACTGCCAGACTTTACAACGGTTACAGCAGTGGATCAGTGCATTACTTACAAGTTCTCTGTAATCTTTAGTGCCTTCAATTCAGGCCATGAAAGTGTGATAGGTACGATTATGTAAGCTACAGGAATCGCTAGACTTGATCTTATCAGTGGTGCTATACCATTTCAGTGCAAAGTTGATGCATGGAAGACGAATTACTGGTAAACCTTTTATACCAGTAAGTCAAGAATCATAGGAAGCTCTAGAGGAAAGTTACAAACCTGTGGAAAATACAAGGCAGCATCACATCGGATGTGCTGACTTAAAGCACCTGATGTATGTCCGAATCCAGAACGAGAATGAGTAATATACCGACATTTACTATAAAATAAAAAAAAGGGGAAAAGTTTTATTTTTTTGGTCATTTGGCACACGTTACATTTTCGTTCAGTTATTGAAGCTAAACTTTTTCAGTTTTTGTAACTTTAACCAACTGTACTAGATACAAGCATATTATCACTATCTAGAGTTTACAAATTAATATTAAACCTGTTTTTACGAATTTTACCACTCATTCTTTTCTTTTCGTTTTGTGACATTCAGTGTTAATAACTAGTATAACGATTACATAAGCTGATGTTCAACGGACTATATAAAATAACTGATTATGCAAACTCTAAGATTAACGAAATGTTCTATTGCGCTCTCTTAGACTTTTAGACATGAAATGACGCTTTCCGAACATTTTTTTTTAGGTGTTCAAGTATTAATCTCCATAACCTTTAGAACATGCTCTTAAAATATGGATAATCCCGTAAATTATGAGACGGGATCGATTAACAAACTAAGCTTGTGTGACCAGTCAAAACTGCCTGAATCAGGATAGTCCTACATTGATCTCAAATTGAGTAAAAATTCTTCCGGATCATCCTCGGCAAAACTAAAACAAGTGCACATGATGATACCGTTATCATTCCCTGCTGACACCGGTGCTGGCAGGAGGATTCACCAGAGTCCTTAACTACTTAATTTGTTGTACATGAGCTAATTCCAATGTCCCTTCATTCTCTCTACGTTCTGGCATATTTATTTCATGTTTTAATTCCTATTCTTTGAGCTGCCAATCTTTTCTTTCAACTCCATTACACGTATTTCGTGCTCTTCTTTGTTTCTATAGTTCCTCTACTTCAGGTTTTCTAAATCCCATTGTTGTATCAGGAGCCTGAGGGTAAATGGTTGGAGTCTCATCCACCAAAGACTTCACGTCTAAATCTACCATGTCCGACCTCTTATGATTACTGTGGGGAGGATCGTCATAGCACTAGGCTAATTGATTAAGCTAATTTAAGCCAACCAGCTTTTGTCAAATTAATGTTGCAACGTTCTAATGAAAGGTTCTCCTTAAACTTACTATCATCAAAGGAAGCCACAATTACAAATGACACGAAAATAAAATGTGGTAGGTTCATAAATTAATTCACTGCTACAGAAAGGAGAACTAGGCAGTACAGTTCGTGAACTTCTGAAGTCTCCACAACTGACAAATAATTACTCAACCTTGAGATCTAACACACGTCGGTAACTAACTTCATGGCAAACAAATTCGATTATCTCTGACACAACGGTGGTTTCTTACCTGATACACTAAAAACCCTGCTCACTTCCTGACAGAAATCAGTGGCTTCGTGATTGATACGTCGGTAGCTCACTCCTAGATACACTACACTGCCTAACTCCGTAACGATGGCTTCCTGCCTGACACACTTCAGAGACAGAAAACGGTGATTATTCCCTAAAGATAACGTCGGTGGCTAGCTAGCTGTCACCAGTGGCCACATAGCCTACCTTTTAATCTTCACTTGACATTGACCAGTATATTACCTCTAGTCCCCTGTGGCTACACCTCTACACTTGTCTCCCGGTACTGTCAGTGTCACTCGCCACTGCTTGACTAAGATTCTGCTCAGCTATGAAACAACCTGTCGAGAGGTTCGTAATTTCTATACCCGTGTTAAAGAAACTCAAGAGTCCTGCAATACGTTAGGGTAAACTAAGTCCATATGCTAGGGTAACTAAGTCCACACGTTAGGGTAAAGTGAGGAATAAATACTAAATATTTTTACTTGGTTTCCAGCTTAAGATTTAGGTCTACAGGTTATTGATAATAGTTGTGAAATCCTTGTCTAAGCCAAAATGTTTCTTTACCGAATAGAATTATTCTGCTGTCTTTGTACGAGTTCTTAGGGAATATACACTAATTATCCTAAATATTTTGCTGAGTTAATATATTTTGGAGAGAGAGAGAGAGAGAGAGAGAGAGAGAGAGAGAGAGAGAGAGAGAGAGAGAGAGAGAATGCTTATTCCCTGAAAAAAATCAGTGACAGTCTCTGATAAACATCGTTAGCTCAATCCACGACACACGTCGACTAATTCCTTTACACCGACGTCTGTTAGGGAAGGAGCAGCCTTTTTTGGCTATTAGGCATGAAGCTCCTATTATATGGCAGATAAGTGTATCGGAAAAGCTTAACATTCTGCCACATCAATTACACTGGGCATTGTAAATATCTCGTAATAACATTAAGATCAATGCAACGTTGGAGAGAACACCTCTAATGGATTTTCTTTTTGATATAAACATTTATGAAAAAGGTTTTATGTTTACAATCACAATGTAATAAATAAATAAATATATATATATATATATATATATATATATATATCTTTTAACATTCGCATATAAAGACAATGTATAGTGTCTACATAATTCAGTTAAAAGCCTAAAAGTATCATGAAAATTGAAGTATGAATAAAGATTTTTTTTTTTTATACTTTGTCGCTGTCTCCCGCGTTTGCGAGGTAGCGCAAGGAAACAGACGAAAGAAATGGCCCAACCCCCCCCCCCCCATACACATGTATATACATACGTCCACACACGCAAATATACATACCTACACAGCTTTCCATGGTTTACCCCAGACGCTTCACATGCCTTGATTCAATCCACTGACAGCACGTCAACCCCGGTATACCACATCGCTCCAATTCACTCTATTCCTTGCCCTCCTTTCACCCTCCTGCATGTTCAGGCCCCGATCACACAAAATCTTTTTCACTCCATCTTTCCACCTCCAATTTGGTCTCCCTCTTCTCCTCGTTCCCTCCACCTCCGACACATATATCCTCTTGGTCAATCTTTCCTCACTCATTCTCTGCACATGCCCAAACCACTTCAAAACACCCTCTTCTGCTCTCTCAACCACGCTCTTTTCATTTCCACACATCTCTCTTACCCTTACGTTACTCACTCGATCAAACCACCTCACACCACACATTGTCCTCAAACATCTCATTTCCAGCACATCCATCCTCCTGCGCACAAATCTATCCATAGCCCACGCCTCGCAACCATACAACATTGTTGGAACCACTATTCCTTCAAACATACCCATTTTTGCTTTCCGAGATAATGTTCTCGACTTCCACACATTCTTCAAGGCCCCCAGAATTTTCGCCCCCTCCCCCACCCTATGATCCACTTCCGCTTCCATGGTTCCATCCGCTGCCAGATCCACTCCCAGATATCTAAAACACTTCACTTCCTCCAGTTTTTCTCCATTCAAACTCACCTCCCAATTGACTTGACCCTCAACCCTACTGTACCTAATAACCTTGCTCTTATTCACATTTACTCTTAACTTTCTTCTTCCACACACTTTACCAAACTCAGTCACCAGCTTCTGCAGTTTCTCACATGAATCAGCCACCAGCGCTGTATCATCAGCGAACAACAACTGACTCACTTCCCAAGCTCTCTCATCCCCAACAGACTTCATACTTGCCCCTCTTTCCAAAACTCTTGCATTTACCTCCCTAACACCCCCATCCATAAACAAACAACCATGGAGACATCACACACCCCTGCCGCAAACCTACATTCACTGAGAACCAATCACTTTCCTCTCTTCCTACACGTACACATGCCTTACATCCTCGATAAAAACTTTTCACTGCTTCTAACAACTTTCCTCCCACACCATATATTCTTAATACCTTCCACAGAGCATCTCTATCAACTCTATCATATGCCTTCTCCAGATCCATAAATGCTACATACAAATCCATTTGCTTTTCTAAGTATTTCTCACATACATTCTTCAAAGCAAACAGTGGGATAAATAATAGTGGGATAAATAATAGGCAAACAGCTCACATGGGTCCTGGGTCACCAGGTCTCGCTCAGTGCTTCACCACGAGCGTCAAAACATGTCTATAACTTCAACGAAAAATCCGTCATGGTTCATCCGACATCCTCAGTGTGAATGGCGTCGGTGATATTTGGCTTCCACTCACTCGCTGCCTCTTGTGACAAACGACTGTTATGCCCACAAAGTTCCCCCACGGAGTCAAGAACTTGAATGTTTTCAGTTTTCGGAACCTCTGTACGCCAAAGAGAGATGATTTAAGAATGTCAGCCAATGTTCTCATACTCAAGGATATAAACAGTTTTCACAACGCTACACTCAGGCATTACTGGGTTAAAAAAAAAAAAAGTTTAAAATGATGGTATAAACACACACACACACACACACACACACACACACACACTGGCCACGTGTGAAAGGCGCCAATGCTTTGGTAAAACTAATCTTAAGTTTGAAGGGAATGTATTTAGGAAGCGTAACTAACACAGATTACCAGGGATGACGTAAAGCTGGCAAAAAGCCGCCACTGGACCTCGTTTCCGGACTCGAAGGCCGGCGAACACCGTCTACGGAAGCGGAGGTTGTCTATAGACGTGGAGGATGGTGTACTCCATCTCCAGACGTGGAGGATAGTGTACTCCATCTCCAGACGTGGAGGATAGTGTACTCCATCTCCAGACGTGGAGGATAGTGTACTCCATCTCCAGACGTGGAGGATAGTGTACTCCATCTCCAGACGTGGAGGATAGTGTACTCCATCTCCAGACGTGGAGGATAGTGTACTCCATCTCCAGACGTGGAGGATAGTGTACTCCATCTCCAGACGTGGAGGATAGTGTACTCCATCTCCAGACGTGGAGGATAGTGTACTTCATCTCCAGACGTGGAGGATAGTGTACTCCATCTCCAGACGTGGAGGATAGTGTACTCCATCTCCAGACGTGGAGGATAGTGTACTCCATCTCCAGACGTGGAGGATAGTGTACTCCATCTCTAGACGTGGAGGATAGTGTACTCCATCTCTAGACGTGGAGGATAGTGTACTCCGTCTCCAGACGTGGAGGATAGTGTACTCCATCTCCAGACGTGGAGGATAGTGTACTCCATCTCCAGACGTGGAGGATAGTGTACTCCATCTCTAGACGTGGAGGATAGTGTACTCCGTCTCTAGACGTGGAGGATAGTGTACTCCGTCTCCAGACGTGTAGGATAATGTACTCCGTCTCCAGACGTGGAGGATAGTGTACTCCATCTCCAGACGTGGAGGATAGTGTACTCCATCTCCAGACGTGGAGGATAGTGTACTCCATCTCCAGACGTGGAGGATACTGTACTCCGTCTCCAGACGTGGATAGTGTACTCCGTCTCCAGACGTGGAGGATGGTGTACTCCATCTCCAGACGTGGAGGATAGTGTACTCCGTCTCCAGACGTGGAGGATAGTGTACTCCGTCTCCAGACGTGGAGGATAGTGTACTCCGTCTCCAGACGTGGAGGATGGTGTACTCCGTCTCCAGACGTGGAGGATAGTGTACTCCGTCTCCAGACGTGGAGGATGGTGTACTCCGTCTCCAGACGTGGAGGATAGTGTACTCCGTCTCCAGACGTGGAGGATAGTGTACTCCGTCTCCAGACGTGGAGGATGGTGTACTCCGTCTCCAGACGTGGAGGATAGTTTACTCCGTCTCCAGACGTGGAGGATAGTGTACTCCGTCTCCAGACGTGGAGGATAGTGTACTCCATCTCCAGACGTGGAGGATAGTGTACTCCATCTCCAGACGTGGAGGATAGTGTACTCCGTCTCCAGACGTGGAGGATAGTGTACTCCGTCTCCAGACGTGGAGGCCAGCCAGAACAAAACTCACGTAGTAAAACTTTAAGTTTGAGAGACCTTGGGCCCCGCAAAACCCGACTGAAATGGTCTGGCGTAAGCCAAAACAAATGTCCCAGGTTAAAGGTTTAAGTTAGATGACCCTTGGGTTACGCAAAACCCAATTCAAATTGTGGCGTTGGGCAAAAGAAAAATATCCCAGAATGACGCTTTAAGTTTGATGACCTGTCGTCCCGAATCATGGGTTCCCACCAGTAGTTTATCTATACTAACTCCATCAGGGTGCTCCTACCCCGGACCCTGTATAGAAAACAAAATGGAGGTATCACTTACCTTAACGAGGTGACTATAAAGCTCCAGTGGACGTGTTGGTCAGCGATGGGCAATTTCCTATTGAAGAGCTGGAGATGACTATGGCTGCTCGATGAATCCAGTTTTGCTAATTTTGTCACTTTCTTCGGTTCAGTCTGGGAAGGAAAATAATTTTGTTTCCGTCCCTCCATCACTAGGTAATTCACTTGCTAAATTCACTTTCATTAATATCATGGTACGGAGTCTCCAACCTTTTCAGAGTTCACCTCACAATGATGTATAATTACCTCACACTAATGAGAACACAGTGGTATAATTAGTGACGTCAACCTTAAACCACTCGAACAAGAACACACACACAAAAATCGCACAATTCATCAAGCACAAGAGTGTTTGCCTCCATAGAAGTATATGTTTCTTTATAATCATAACGAATTCGATGATTTCTTCATTAACACTTCAGTAAAGTTCAGTTATTGCACTGCACCATTATCAGAAGAGATATTCCCGACACCGATCTTTAAGGATATTGACCGTTAAATTATGGACACTGAACGACCGACATCCACACTCACCGAGCTATTTCGCGCCACTAATTCTAAACAAATCAAACAACAGAAATGTGCGCATGCGCCACTTCATGCCGCGCAAGCGCAAGAGGTAAAAGTTACACTGAGCATGCGCAAGAGGTAAAAATTAACAGTGAGCATGCGCAAGAGGTAAAAGTTACATGAGCATGCGCAAGAGGTAAAAGTTAACACTGAGCATGCGCAAGAGGTAAAACTTGCACTGAGCATGCGCAAAAGGTAAAAGTTAACAGTGAGCATGCGCAAGAGGTAAAAGTTACACTGAGCATGCGCAAGTGGTAAAAGTTAACACTGAGCAAGCGCAAGAGGTAAAACTTGTACTGAGCATGCGCAAGGGGTGAATCTTAAAAAAATGTGCTAAAGAAAAATTTTCGTCAAGGTTGCACAAAAGAGGATTTCTTCCAGTACAAGTCAATGTAGAATCAGGCTTACATTTAAAATCTATTAAACAAAAAACATTAATCATAAGACTCCCCCAAAACATTACAAAAATAGTGTAAAATACAGTAACTGGTTAAGTACTACAGGAAGAAATCCTCTATTGCGCAGGCTAGGCCAAAATTTCACTTTCGCTTATGCTCAAGAGTAAGCTTCACCTCCAGCGCAAGCTCAGCCAAAATTCTCCTTTAGCGCATGCTCAGAGTGAGTTTTACCTCCTGCGCATGATCTGAGTAACTTTTACAATGAAAATTGCTTAGTTAAACTTTTTGTTTCAAATGCTCCGTAGAGCCTGATGGGAAATGACCGTTGTACCCCCTGTTGCTCACCAACGTGAGACGAAGGGTATTCGAGCACACAGTAGTGCTCCCGCCTGTTGCACAGGGGTCCCGGGTTCGATCATGGCTGTTGGAGGTATATATATATATATATATATATATATATATATATATATATATATATATATATATATATATATATATATATATATATATATTGCATATGTACGCGCACCTTCATAGCACATACAAACCTTAACAACTAGGATGGAACCCGGGACCCCTGCGTAGCAGGCGGGAGCGATACGCAGTGATCAATCACAAACTAAGAATAGCGATTCCGCATGCCACGCAAGGGTCCCAATCCTGGCTGTTGAAGGTTTGCATTACATATATATATATATATATATATATATATATATATATATATATATATATATATATATATATATATAATATATATATATATATATATATATATATATATATATATATATATATATATATATATATATATATATATATATGCACACTGTACATAATGATATGCGAATATACTGGAACAAAAGGACTACACTTATTGGGAAGGAGAGAGAGAGAGAGAGAGAGAGAGAGAGAGAGAGAGAGAGAGAGAGAGAGAGAGAGAGAGAGAGAGAGAGAGAGAGAGAGAGAGAGAGACTGGAGGGACACAAGGTGTCTGATATTATAAAAGAGAGTTGTTCCACCAGCAACTACTGTCATAGACCAGACGGAGAGGAAGCTGTGCACTGAGGAACAAAGAGAAGAAGAAATACCGAAGAAAAGAAGCTTAAGAAGCAAAAGCTTAGGCTACAGCCCGTCATGTACTTTGGACATGCTGACGGTCACAACAAGAGATCCACCATCCTGCCTGAGTTAGAAGAACCAGAGGAGAGTCAAACATGGGAGCCGCAGTGGTGATCTCAAAGAAGGGAGACGTCAAAGAAGCGAGAGTTGAGGTGACGTAAGTTCGGGAGGGTGATAAGAGGGATCAGAGCAGGTTCGTATCTTGGGGATGGGTTGCGTCATCCATGATAGGTTTGGGTAAACCTTCAGGGGTGCAGCAAGACACCAGATCTTACGAGGGTAAAGGAGCAGTGGTTACCAGACATAACGAGAGACCAAACTCGACTTCGTTTAATCCAGGTCAGCCCTTTAAGTGGAGAAGTGGGCCACAAAGGAACTGGGAGTGAGTGAGGAAAAGTTCCTGTTGGCAAGGGATAAAAAATGGACTTAATTACTAAAAAACAAACAAACCAGGTATGAGGTGTACTATATATATGAGAAAACGAATAAAGCATCCAGGCTACACCCCAAAGCAATACACGCAGAGTGCTAAGTATATGAACAAAGAATCATAGATTTTGTGGTTTCTTTTCCAAATCAAGTGTCTATGATTGTCAGTATGTGATGCACACGTAAGACGTCCTAACACATTACATCATCACGTTACTCAATCAGGACTGTGCCAAGGAAGCAACACCAAGTGTGCTGCTCAACTACTGGGTGTGCGTGTTCGGGGTATCCTGAACTCTGTTACCTGATAGAGTGTTCCATTATATTCCAGAGATATCTAAGGCTGTGTTGAGTATCAAGAATACAGCAAGGATATGGAGTCCCATATCATCCCAGGAGCCAAGCACGTGTTAAGAGACAGAATCAACTGATGGACATCAGCATAACCTTGCCATGTACTCTGCAATGGTGCCCTGGGTGCTGTTCAGCCACACCACAACTCGGCAAAAGATACTTACGGCGCAAAAGCCTGTGTCTGCTGTTCCAGTTTAGCGACTGAAACAGGTGCTGGCAAAGGAAGAGCGAAGAGACATGCGGGCAGAGACTATCAACCTCCCGGACTCAGCAATGAAGAATCAACAGAATAAGGCGTGAAAAGGTCTTTGTAGCCATTAAGGAGGTCAACATACCTGGCTCACAACAGGACTGCAAATGCACAAGGAAAAGTGAATTCGAGGTGGGTGACGTGGTTCGTCTAAAACTATCAGCGGCAGAGAGGCAAGATGGTGTCGTTCCCGTCTCCACATTCCTTGGGGAGGTTTGTGTCTCACAGTCTGACCTAAGCATGTAACCCAGCCAACCCGGTGAGGCATCCAAAGGCTCCTCATGGAACCCGCCCATGATGCAGTTGGTCAGTCAGGTACCCATGCACCCTAGGATGACCAAGGTCAACTAATTCAGCAATCAGCCCGCACCTACCGTCCTCCATGACACTGTGAACGTTGACCCTCGCCAGATTCGTTAGGAATCTAATGGAGAAGAAGACTGAGGGCAGCTTAGCGACAGTGAGTGAGTGGTGAAGGGAGTAATAAAAGGGAAGAAAGATGATCTTAAACGAGGTGGTGATGGATCAATGTTGGAATGACGTTTGAAAATACAACTATTTGTACACCGTGTGACTGGTGGACGGTGGTAAGTGAACGTTTTACCGAATCACCTGATTCGCTCCCGCCATAGATAAGGTTAGGTTAGGCTTGGTGTTAAGTTAGGCTTTGGAGTTAGGCCAGGTTAGGATGATCTCAGATGTCCAAAAATGACTTGTGTTAAACTTGACTATATCTATGTTTAATATTTGGTAAATGCCCATTGACAAAGTTAAGTACGCAAGCACTTATCATCATTCAATCATACATGATCTGATAACTCTGATCTATGTAGAGTCTGATACCTGTGTACACAAGCATTTACAAATGTACATGTTTACAGACCTTGTTTTTATTTTTACCTTTAACTGACGCAGAAGTCTTAGAAACGTCTCCTCCATCCTGCAGCACGACGGTGGGGGAGGCTCTCAGGAAGGCCCTCTCCCTCCTGCAGCAGCACCACAATGCCAGCCAGTAACTCGTCACTCTTGCACTAGCAGCGCCATGGTACAATCTCACCTCTCTTTTCCCCACTCATGTACCAGCAGCAGCAGCAGCAGCCTTCCCGACAGCTGCTCTTCCCTGTAAATACCAGTTCAACGCTTCTGTTAACCGTGTTTCTGTACCAGTTAGATCTCATATTCCATAAGTGATGTGATATTAACAAACACCTCAATACTCTATTCCTAACAACCACGATAAGGTGCACTCATACTATAGACGATGTTCATTTCGTATTTCTCATATTTCAATAATTTATCCTTACTACAGGGATAATATGTATTTGAATGGATAATCAGTCTGTACAAATAGTGTCCTAAAAAGCCAAAGCCAAAGGTTAAGAATCCTGATATATATATATATATATATATATATATATATATATATATATATATATATATATATATATATATATCCCTCCAGTTGCACCTCTCAGCACATTAACATCCAAAAGTCTCTCTTTCGCACGCCTGTCAATTAACACGTAATCCAATAACGCTCTCTGGCCATCTCTCCTACTTACATAAGTATACTTATGTATATCTCGCTTTTTAAACCAGGTATTCCCAATCATCAGTCCTTTTTCAGCACATAAATCTACAAGCTCTTCACCATTTCCATTTACAACACTGAACACCCCATGCATACCAATTATTCCCTCAACTGCCACATTACTCACCTTTGCATTCAAATCACCCATCACTATAACCCGGTCTCGTGCATCAAAACCGCTAACACACTCATTTAGCTGCTCCCAAAACACTTGCCTCTCATGATCTTTCTTCTCATGCCCAGGTGCATATGCACCAATAATCACCCACCTCTCTCCATCAACTTTCAATTTTACCCATATTAATCGAGAATTTACTTTCTTACATTCTATCACATACTCCCACAACTCCTGTTTCAGGAGTATTGCTACTCCTTCCCTTGCTCTTGTCCTCTCACTAACCCCTGACTTCACTCCCCAGACATTTCCAAACCACTCTTCCCCTTTACCCTTGAGCTTCGTTTCACTCAGAGCCAAAACATCCAGGTTCCTTTCCTCAAACATACTACCTATCTCTCCTTTTTTCACATCTTGGTTACATCCACACACATTTAGGCACCCCACTCTGAGCCTTCGAGGAGGATGATCACTCCCCGCGTGACTCCTTCTTCTGTTTCCCATTTTAGAAAGTTAATACAAGGAGGGGAGGATTTCCGGCCCCCCGCTCCCGTCCCCTCTAGTCGCTTTCTACGACACGCGAGGAATACGTGGGAAGTATTCTTTCACCCCTATCCCCAGGGATAATATACATATATATATACATACACACACACACACACACACACACATATGCACATACACACACACACACACACATACATATATATACATATGAAAAATGTAAGAACAATTTAGAAACAAACTTTTAGCTTGAAATGAATGAAAAAAAAAATGAATGTCACATAATGGTTCAACCTCTGGCTATGGAAAAGGAGATGTACAATTTATTCACACAAACTGGAGGGATGTCTGATCATTATCTTGTGGAGGCTAAGGTGAAGATTAGTATGGGTTTTCAGAAAAGAGGAGTGAATGTTGGGGTGAAGAAGGTGGTGAGAGTAAGTGAGCTTGGGAAGGAGACCTGTGTGGGGAAGTACCAGGAGAGACTGTGTACAGAATGGAAAAAGGTGAGAACAATGGAAGTAAGGGGAGTCGGGGAGGAATGGGATGTATTTAGGGAATCAGTGATGGATTGCGCAAAAGATGCTTGTGGCATGAGAAGAGTGGGAGGTGGGCTGTTTAGAAAGGGTAGTGAGTGGTGGGATGAAGAAGTAAGAGTATTAGTGAAAGAGAAGAGAGAGGCATTTGGACGATTTTTGCAGGGAAAAAATGCAATTGAGTGGGAGAAGTATAAAAGAAAGAGACAGGAGGTCAAGAGAAAGGTGCAAGAGGTGAAAAAAAGGGCAAATGAGAGTTGGGGTGAGAGACTATCAGTAAATTTTAGGGAGAATAAAAAGATGTTCTGGAAGGAGGTAAATAGGGTGCGTAAGACAAGGGAGCAAATGGGAACTTCAGTGAAGGGCGTAAATGGGGAGGTGATAACAAGTAGCGGTGATGTGAGAAGGAGATGGAATGAGTATTTTGAAGGTTTGTTGAATGTGTCTGATGACAGAGTGGCAGATATAGGGTGTTTTGGTCGAGGTGGTGTGCAAAGTGAGAGGGTTAGGGAAAATGATTTGATAAACAGAGAAGAGGTAGTAAAAGCTTTGCGGAAGATGAAAGCCGGCAAGGCAGCAGGTTTGGATGGTATTGCAGTGGAATTTATTAAGAAAGGGGGTGACTGTATTGTTGACTGGTTGGTAAGGTTATTTAATGTATGTATGACTCATGGTGAGGTGCCTGAGGATTGGCGGAATGCGTGCATAGTGCCATTGTACAAAGGCAAAGGGGATAAGAGTGAGTGCTCAAATTACAGAGGTATAAGTTTGTTGAGTATTCCTGGTAAATTATATGGGAGGGTATTGATTGAGAGGGTGAAGGCATGTACAGAGCATCAGATTGGGGAAGAGCAGTGCGGTTTCAGAAGTGGTAGAGGATGTGTGGATCAGGTGTTTGCTTTGAAGAATGTATGTGAGAAATACTTAGAAAAGCAAATGGATTTGTATGTAGCATTTATGGATCTGGAGAAGGCATATGATAGAGTTGATAGAGATGCTCTGTGGAAGGTATTAAGAATATATGGTGTGGGAGGCAAGTTGTTAGAAGCAGTGAAAAGTTTTTATCGAGGATGTAAGGCATGTGTACGTGTAGGAAGAGAGGAAAGTGATTGGTTCTCAGTGAATGTAGGTTTGCGGCAGGGGTGTGTGATGTCTCCATGGTTGTTTAATTTGTTTATGGATGGGGTTGTAAAGGAGGTAAATGCAAGAGTCCTGGAAAGAGGGGCAAGTATGAAGTCTGTTGGGGATGAGAGAGCTTGGGAAGTGAGTCAATTGTTGTTCGCTGATGATACAGCGCTGGTGGCTGATTCATGTGAGAAACTGCAGAAGCTGGTGACTGAGTTTGGTAAAGTGTGTGGAAGAAGAAAGTTGAGAGTAAATGTGAATAAGAGCAAGGTTATTAGGTACAGTAGGGGTGAGGGTCAAGTCAATTGGGAGGTGAGTTTGAATGGAGAAAAACTGGAGGAAGTGAAGTGTTTTAGATATCTGGGAGTGGATCTGTCAGCGGATGGAACCATGGAAGCGGAAGTGGATCATAGGGTGGGGGAGGGGGCGAAAATTTTGGGAGCCTTGAAAAATGTGTGGAAGTCGAGAACATTATCTCGGAAATCAAAAATGGGTATGTTTGAGGGAATAGTGGTTCCAACAATGCTGTATGGTTGCGAGGCGTGGGCTATGGATAGAGATGTGCGCAGGAGGATGGATGTGCTGGAAATGAGATGTTTGAGGACAATGTGTGGTGTGAGGTGGTTTGATCGAGTAAGTAACGTAAGGGTAAGAGAGATGTGTGGAAATAAAAAGAGCGTGGTCGAGAGAGCAGAAGAGGGTGTTTTGAAATGGTTTGGGCACATGGAGAGAATGAGTGAGGAGAGATTGACCAAGAGGATATATGTGTCGGAGGTGGAGGGAACGAGGAGAAGAGGGAGACCAAATTGGAGGTGGAAAGATGGAGTGAAAAAGATTTTGTGTGATCGGGGCCTGAACATGCAGGAGGGTGAAAGGAGGGCAAGAAATAGAGTGAATTGGAGTCATGTGGTATACAGGGGTTGACGTGCTGTCAGTGGATTGAAGCAAGGCATGTGAAGCGTCTGGGGTAAACCATGGAAAGCTGTGTAGGTATGTATATTTGCGTGTGTGGACGTGTGTATGTACATGTGTATGGGGGGGGGGGTTGGGCCATTTCTTTCGTCTGTTTCCTTGCGCTACCTCGCAAACGCGGGAGACAGCGACAAAGTATAAAAAAAAAAAAAAAAAAAAAAAAATATATATATCATCATCAAAGCTACAAATGATATACAGACAACTGACTTACGAAGAAGCAAGTCATGTTGTCCTACCAAAAGATAAAACTCAACAAAAGGTGGCTTGGGGGAACTCGGGTAAGGCCTTGCGCGAATCAGGACAAGTTTCTTATAGTCTACCATTACAGCAGCTCCAGTTTCTTTGACTAGCAACCCTCACGTATGCATTTTTGTTTTTCGCTGAAAGTCCGTGACCATATGTTCTAATAAAAGCATATGCAGGTTGCAATCATGTATTCTGGGCAAGCTGTCGTACTGTGATCGAAGAACAAGATGAACAAGTAGTAAATTCAACGAAGTAATAAATTCATCTGTGAACAATATGATGAATTATAAGAATCCAATTTATGTTTGGTAAATACTGATAATCTAGTAATTACTTTTTGTGAGTAACTGCGGATATATAGTCTCCCAATGAGGGTAATACTACTCCCTAATCTAACACATAAAACTATAACGTTAACTTCAGTAATAGGATAGTTTCCTTTAAGAAATTCAAATTCGTATTTTTCCGAGGCTACAGAAAGCGACCTCAAGAATCTACTCAACATAAGTCTTCGAAAACAATGTAAATCATCTCAGTCAAAGATTCCTGTAAAACACTTGATTTGGAGCAATAGTTACGGCGTTCACTTCTTTTAACATAGATTTAAATCACAAGAAAGTCTAAACGGTCTCTCTAAGAAAGTTTACCAAAACGCCTGATGTTATCTACGAGCTGAGGTGCGATTGAATCATGTAAAAGAATGTTCAACACAGCTTCCTATCCAATTCTATCTAAAAGAAATCCAAACATGAAGTTACCAAAATAGAACATTCATTGCTCTAACCTACCTTGATGGCGACGACTCTATGAGACAGTCCAAAGGTCCTTACGTGGGAACTGGGAAGTATATCGGCACGTAGAAGCCTCGCGCACTAGCGGCGTCTTACCCACCTTCGGGCTACCACCTTCACGTTCATCTTTCTGGAAAGAAAATGGTATTCTGAGCTATCATTTTCCAGCTTGAGCCGTCTACTGCTTCTGAACTGAAAATCTGGAGGAATGCAAGTCGGAGAGAGGGCGAGGGGTCCTTGTAGAAGAAAGATCCGTTAAGAATCATTCACAAGTATTTAGGACAGTAACGTCCTTGATCTCGATGGGACATAATCATTCACTCAGGTCAGTGTTAATAAGTCTTGAACAACTAATCTGGAGTTCCATGTTTAAGTGAGCCTAGAATGATAAATTTGGATGGTTGGACTGTGTTTTTGAACGGTCAGCAGGCATCTGACACTGCACCTCACAGCAAAGAAGAAAAAAGGTGGGAAGTATAGGGTAGTCTTCAGTGGGATGAAAATCAGTTGAGGGAAAGTGTAGTAACAAGTGGCGTTCCACAGGACTCGGTTCTGGGAACATGCTCTTCTGAACTATGCAAATTACTAATCAGAACTTAAATGATACCCGTATCTGTTCGTAAATTATCTATAACAATCATAGGACAGAAGGAGGACTTAGGACTGTGACAACTTACGACAGAGAAAAGACCAGCTCCAGCGTTGCCAGATACGTCACATGAAATTCAACCTAGCCAAACAAAAAGCGATGGAAACTGTGCACAGTGAAGCCAAAAAATTATTACAAGGTTGATAAGTATCCAGTCTGTCAAGAGAGACCAAATTAGAAAAAAAAAATCAAAGAAATAAACTGTGTATGTAAAGTATGAAAGTTCGGAAAGTACTTACAATATATATTTCCTTTGCTTTGGAGAATATTCATCACCATTTTCAGAGAGCGTACAGCCTTGACAGAGATGGTCTCGAAGAGGCCAACGAAAACCGTACCTGAAACGCAAGAGCAAAGACATAAGGAGAGATCACCAGCCACAGATGTACCTCTGCACCTGTTAGGAGGATCAGGGGAGACAGGATTACGACTTCTAAGATCCTTTATGATCCTAACAATGTACACGAGGAACGAGTCTTGGAGACGACGAGGAGCCAATCAACCAGAGGCACAAACAGGATAATAAGCAGCGAAAGATGAAATACTTGTACAGGAAACCAACTAGTGTTGGACGAATGGATTAATCAAAGTGACAAGGTAGTATATATGATAGAAAAAAAAAAAATACATGATTGACAGTTTAAGAATGGAGTGGTCCCTGAGCGTTCTGTCTCTATGTATTCATAAGATGATGCTTATGGAGCGAGGCCAGGTGGTCATGCTGTATGGAGACGTCGACAGTCAAGCTGTTGCTATGAGTGGACAGCATAAGCGTCAACAGCAAGGAATTATCATGTGGACAGTAAGGGAGTGACACTGATAGAGGCCGGGGAAGATAAGTAATGGGCATCATAAAACAGTGAGACTGAAGTTCAAGAGAAGTTAATGTGTCCCACATGAGAGGACGGAGTTAAACAGCTGACAGACGCGCTTGAGACGTCCAAGGCTCGCTACATAAATCATACAGGCATCAGTAAACCAAATAACCCAGCGAGTGTGCGAGAGATAATTCAAGTGGCGATAAATCAGAGGTTTATCTGTTGATATTATAACTTGGAACTCTGTCTGGATGTCTGGTACGTACGAAATATCATCACTGACAAACTGTTTCACGTCTCGTTCAGTTGTCAGACGAAATCTGAGGTTATATCAAACTGCTGATGTTAGCGTCGCATTTAGGCAAGGTTGTACATACATTCCTCATGGATGTTGCCGTACGACGATCATGCTCGTGACCAGAATGATCTATGCTTCTCTTCTGAATGCTTATTCTAAAATACAGATATTGCTATTCCTTTCCCGTTGACTGTAAGTAACCAGCTGTAAGTAGAATTCCAAAATACAAGGGCAGGTTCACCCGCTCTGCAAGACCTGCCTCGTACTGCGGGAATCAGTTGTAAACAAATCTCCCCACATCTATGGTACACAGTTGTCAGGAACAGGACGCGCAGAACCATTGGTCCTCCGCCTGCCAAATATTTCGCATACTTGTTCTTACTGTTTTAAAATAACATCTTAAATAAAGTTATATTACATTTTATTTTCCTGAAGGAGAATCAGAGGTTCAACATCCAGCTAAGAACGAGACGTACTCAAAAACTACTTCTATTCTCTTCCATGGTGGACAAACTTAAGGCCTCTTGGCTTTACCCAGTAAGTCAACTGTCTTAATTCTAGTACTACCATTGTCGCCCTTCTCTGGACCTTCTCTATTTGTGCTTTGTGCTTATCTAAATGCGGAGACCAATGATGAGAGGCATGTTCTGGTTTTGGTCAAATGTACGATGTGAATAGCTTTATCTATGCTACCTTATCCACATACTTGAATGCAATACTAACAGTAGCCAGCAAACAGTTTGTCTCCTCCTACTGTGGGACATGTGTGTGTGTGTGTGTGTGTGTGTGTGTGTGTGTGTGTGTGTGTGTAAACTCTCATCACTAGCAGTGCCATTTGAAAATTCCCTGGTTATCACTTACCGTCAAAGTAAATATGTAAATAGTCTGAAGATATGTTGCATTTTACAGGTCGATACTGAGGGAATCATACCTCTTAACCTGTTAACTAGAGAGTTATACTAACATATCTGTCATCTGTATACAACACTAGTATTCTATAAACTTAACTGAACAATGAGAAAAAATTCAGTATCTATCTGAAAAAAGAAAAAAATTGAAGTAAATCTTCATAATTATAGTACGTGAAGTTGTGGTGTGAGTGAGTCCAGCTACTCCCGAAATATTTTCCATGATTATTTCAAGTATAAAAGTGTTTGAATATATCATGTCTTTATGGACTTTCATTAAGCTGTGAAATGAAGTCGGTTTTAAATCGTTATCTAATAATTTTCATCGTATTTACTGGGAACCTAAAGGTAAATAAGAGCATTACGATATATTTTCCATGATTATCTAAAGTATAGAAGTGTTTTAATATATTATGTTTCAATTTTGAAACAAAAGGTTTTTGAGCAGAAAAATACCCTAAACCTGCAATTTTCGGTATTTTTCTCAGAAAAATAAATTTCTTTCAAAACCTCATTATGAGGAATATTTTTATTCAAAAAAATGGATTTTCTTGAGAATTTCAGGATAGATGCTTTTAGGTATGCTGAATATGAATCTGTGGTCAAAACCAAAAAATTCTTGTAATTAGTGGAGTAATTAGGATATCAATATTATTATAATTAATCTAAGGGGAAATTAAAGGCTTCATAATAGGAAATGCAGTCATTTGACTCGAAATACTTAACCAGCATGTAAAATAACATCTATATCCAGATTTTCATTTTGAAAGTTTGTCTCATCTCAGCTCTTCTGACATCTTCATTTACCACATGATCAAACTTGATGGTATTTCATGATCACTTTTTCTAAAAGGTGTATGAGAAATGGTATTATCAACATCCATGCAAGCATGAGTGAGATAAGATCTAGTATGATGGTGTACGAGTCTCTCTCATCCTAGTGTGTTCATTTACATGCTGGTGTGGGAAATTTTCTTACATTCTCTAAACATATACGTCTCTATGACCGTCAACACGAAAATCCAAAATCCTAAGTCCAGCTTTATATCATTGTACGACTGCGTCTGGAAGTATTTCTGTATACCTGCATACACAGTCTGTGTATGTGTCTTGAGCATATATGTGTATCGTGGAAAAAATTAAACGTCATATATTTCTTAATATCTATAAAAAATTTTTAGGCTATATACTCTCTAGAAACTAAATCCATGATAGAAACCTTAATGTATAATATAGCTTAAGCAAGACCAATTATTCAAATGACTAGAACCCTCTGACTTGTGTTCACTGAAGCGATTCTTACCTAGATACATCTGGAGCAAGAATGACCAAAGAACTATCTAACATTTCACATATATTGTTTAGACAACATAGGTGGAGGATGGAAGACATCATGACCAGCAGGTGGGGGAAGAGACACAAAAACTGATGAGCAAGATCTACTACAACTGTTCTTTATTCGCTCACTTGATGGCGTGAGCGTAGAGCACCCGGACGGCGTCCCTCGGAGACCCCCTGATCTTTCTTTGTCTGACCCCGCGCGCTCCACCGCCCGCCACACTACTATCATTATCGGAAGCCGCCAGTTATCTCAAGTTATGCGCTAATTGCTCCCGCATCCCGCCCTCTGACTTGCATCTCGCGTTTTTACCTCATTTCCCCCGCATGCTAAAACGACTCTGGTATCAATAAAATCGGATTTATCTCTACCCATTTTGGCTCTACCAGTATACAAGTTAATCTAAAATATGGAGGTCTGTTGACTCTTGACGTTATCAAACGATTAAAGTTGAGGATTTTTTTTTCTTTTTTTTCTTTTTTGGCAGCGCCAGGAAGAATTATGTCGCCACATCCTGGAACTTGTCCTGTGTGGGTAGGACGCAAGGTGGCCCGGCCGGTGCTACCACCACCTTGAAGCCTTTTGGTTTTGCCTGGATTGAGGCAGAAACCATCACTCGAATCCCCTCAAAATCATTTTTCTCTGTCCTGAATTCAGTGATGATGAAGACAACACAAACTCTAGCTATTCTTGAGAACACCTTTGATTTCCCAACACGCACAAAACAGAAAGAAAGAAAACGTTACCTAACCCAACCAGGTCATACTAGGTCAAATCTAACACTCTTTCCTGGGGTTGTAGCTCTGCTGACGTCCTCCCTTACGACTATTCAGCGAAGTCATACGGCCACAACACAGCCCCGTGGGAACGTTATGGCTGTATCGAGTGTCATGTTTGGACTATCATAAAAAAAAAAAATCAAAAGACACAGCAAGGCACACACGGTTGAGGGAAGACATTCCGGTGGCTGGCGGTGGCACGCAGACCACGGCCTGGTAGCGCACCTAACGAGAGCACTCTCATCGGCGGAGATTCCAGCCGTCTGGACCTCGGGAATGTTTACAAGGGGAATCCGACTAATGTGGTTCATAATGGACAATATTCTCTCACGGATAATGATGCACTGCCCTTTAAAGAAGGTTCCCCCTGTACACCGCCGCCAAGACCTGATCTGTACAGCTTCAGATGCCATCCAACAATGCGGGGTTTCATAAGGTACTCGTACCCTCAGCAGTCGTTCCTCAACGGGCTCCCCCACCTGGCTCTCGAGGCCAGCCGTCCAGCATCATGTGAGGTGGCTCTCGAGGCCAGCCGTCCAGTATCATGTGAGGTGGCTCTCGAGGCCAGCCGTCCAGCATCATGTGAGGTGGCTCTCGAGGCCAGCCGTCCAGCATCATGTGAGGTGGTTCTCGAGGCCAGCCGTCCAGCATCATGTGAGGTGGCTCTCGAGGCCAGCCGTCCAGCATCATGTGAGGTGGCTCTCGAGGCCAGCAGCGGAGCATCGTCTACGGTGGCTCTCCAGAGTGTAAGGTGGCATCTCCCATGCTGTTCAAGAGTTCACAACATAACGCTTGAGTCAATATCTTCACCAAGGTGTCCATTAATATACAGATGCTTCATATGTACCCAATACACCATCGTTTGAATTTCCCCTTAAAAGTAAGCCAGACAACTTGTCGCTGTACGAAATTATGTACCTGATGATTCACAAAAAGTGAACTCCCATCACTCTAACTCCTACCAAGATGTGTTGATCGCTGTGACCTTCAACCATCACTGCTGCCACGATCTACTCATCACTGTAACCTTCAACCATCACTGCTGCCACGATCTACTCATCACTGTACCTTCAACCATCACTGCTGCCACGATCTACTCATCACTGTACCTTCAACCATCACTGCTGCCACGATCTACTCATCACTGTAACCTTCAACAATCACTGCTGCCACGATCTACTCATCACTGTACCTTCAACCATCACTGCTGCCATGATGACAACAGTGCACAACATAATTTCAACATTATTTCAAAGGTTATTCACCAGTCAAGACCAACAGAAACCTTAACAAATGTTGCAAGGACTCGGCGGGATCATGTGAAAGGAAAAGGTGCGAAATTATACAGTATTACCTGTTTACCTACGCCACCCTCACCACTGGCTGTACCACCTACTAGCAACTACCACCACCAGAATGTCAAGACCTGCAAACGAAGCATTATGGTGGAATTCCAAATCTCTTTATGAAATGAATACGTACAATAACGACTCCATACTATATTGACGACACCTTACTATGTTGACACCTTACTATGTTGACGAAACCTTACTATACTGACGACTCCATACTATATTGACGACTCCTTATTATGTTGACACCTTACTATGTTGACGACACCTTACTATGTGGCTACTAAAGGTGCACCAGCACTACCGACCCTGAGCATGACCTTACGTTCGAGGGACAGTACTTGACCTGTTGTGAACCAGCTCTCCTACAACAACAAGACACGCCACAGTTTGGTAAACATCGCTGCTCTTACAGATGTTCTAATCGACCAAATTTATCAACATTTTTCCAACTCGGGTTAATATGTATCATCAAAATGTCCCACGGCTGCCGTCCATGGTGAGTGGCCACAGCATGTGAGGAACGAGGTAGCGGAAGAGGTCATGATGACCGCCCCTGGCACGCCACTCAGGCCATGACCGCTCAGGTGGCGGCGCTCCATGATGGTGGGTGGGGCCGGCCGCTGTGCCGTCTCCCCCCGCGGGCGGCAGGGGCGTCTTTGTTAAGTCGGGCGAGGAGGGCCAGAGCAGAGCACGCCTTGCGTGTGACGGACGTTCCCACGGGACCCGTCGCTCTGACCCTCCCGTAATGTGCCCGCTGGCGCTGCCTCGGTGGGAAGGTATTGGATACATGCAGGAAGCGAAGGCTGGCATCAACAAGCAATTACATAGTCTCTTCTTACGTTTGTAGCGGGATAACCAGCAGGGAGGACGAGGCCGCCTGCTTATACACACCGACTATTGTCCTTTCCGATCATTGAAGGCTTTATTTACACGATACCATGATAGATAAGAAGGTGAGGTACTGGTTAGCCTTGAAGATAACTTAGCTTTCACTAATAACTTAGACCCCATGAAGTATTTCACTAGTAACTCAGACTCCATGAAGTAACGCACTTACCCTCTGGCCGCTGGGGCTCTGTGAGGTCATGTAGCCACATACTCACGTAGTGGTCAATTATCCACCAAGGATGTCCAGCGCTCGTCCAACGTTGTGTTCAGAACTGTATAACCAACGTTGTTTCAGCGCTGGTGTACGTATATCTATGTTCACTAAGTAAGGAGGGTTATAACTGTAGGCTTCCTACCATCTTACGAAGGAAGAGGGACACACTTGAAGACTCGTCAACCAGACTGTGGTGCCTGCATATCTTGCCCGTGGATTTATCATATGAAAATGTTTTCCTTTTTCATGAATTCGCGCCTTACGGCTACGCATGACAGTAAGCTGGACAATCAGCGAACTGGGATTACGATGCATATGATTACGGAGGTTCCCAATAATCCAGGAACGTTAAATTCTCTCTCCAAGTTACTGATGCATACACATACAGCGGTCTGTGAATGTGTCCGTTCTCACAGTCATCCTGTCAATGATACACGAGAACAAACACGATTGGAAAGCAGAAGCTGACGCAACTAAAGTAATGAAGTACGTCAATATCAAACTTGAAATGTGAATTTCTCAATGAATTTCCCGATTTCTACAATGTAATCAGTAACGCAGACAGACGGACGCAGTTGTGTTTAACTAGAAAAGTCTGAGTTATGGGCCACATGAGAGTGTTGTGGCCTTGATATGATCCTGAACACTTGACGAAGGTGTTAAAACATCGTCTTCGGTTGGCGTCCGAGGGCCTTAATGACCCTGGCAGTTGACAGGGATAAAGTTCAGACACCCAACCAACCTTCCTGCACCAGGTCTTGACCAGAGGCGACCCTTACGATACCAACATCATCCCCCTAACTCCTCTGACGATGACAGGCACTATAACTCCTGCAGAGAGAGGTATTGTAACCCCTGCAGAGAGAGGTATTGTAACTCCTACAGAGAGAGGCATTGTAACTCTTACACAATAGCTTACGCACTGATGGCACGCGTCGCAACCGTCTCTCGTGTGTAGTGTGTTTCTTTAACCACAATGTCAACATCCACTCCAAGTGAACGTAACTAGTAATTTCTCGTCCGAGTCGTGAAGGTCTGACGGAGAATAATTTTTCCAGAAAAAAAAAGATTTGATTTAATACACTGAATAAAACCTTCAACAATACTGATACATCATAATCGGATAATAAAACTCCATAAAAGAATAAAGAATATCAATGACTAACGAATAATGTGTAAATAATCAACAATAAATGTTGCATTTTTTTCTGAGGCACATCACTAGTCTTATGGGATCAAAGTTTTCAGGTAAGTTATTTCAAAATTCTGGCTTCTTACCCTACCTTCTAAAGTCCCCAGTTAGCTTCTAAGTTCTGTATCCCACCTTCCAAGTTCCTGGTTCCCATTCTCGCGCCCTAGCCTCAATGCTCTACCCTCCGTCGGGCTCTCTGGTTTGAACCAATCACCTCCTGGCATCAAGCTCCAGCAACAGCGTCATTGCCACCGGCCGCCGACACCGCTGCCATTGTGGTTGATTACAAGGCAGACCTTCTGCTTATGACGAATAATTCTGCGGGGCCAGACTGACCTCACGGAACGCCCTAGCGCGACGCCGCGCGGGGACAGGCAAACAACACGCCGATCGCCTGGCTAATGCACTCCGCTACAGATTAATGGCGAGTTCGTTTGTGTAACCGAGTGAACGGTATGCTCTGGGGGAGGCACATTCAAGACGTGAGGCTCCCGGCGTAAGGCCGGCGGGAGCCACAACAACACGTACATCTTTGTGGTATAATTGCCGGTTTGACGAAGTTACATGTCTAAAGCAGAACCGATTAAGACAGCATACGTCACTTGGCGTTTTTCTTTTTTTTTTTTTCCTCCTCAACCCACCTGTGGAATCTTTATACAGCAAGGAAGCCATATTTCATCTTAATGTGAAGATCGCCTTCTGAATGCTAACCCATAAATCTACTTTTCACTAATTCTTTTAATTATGCAAAGAAGTTAGCGGGTATTGCTTTGGAGACTTGAACAACATTTCTTCTTGGGCCAGCGCTGGCTATAGTCGCCAAACAACACGTAAGGAACTCCTACAGTTAACAGGATGAAGTATACAGCAACATCTTTGCCAACATCAGAAACTCCTATTGTGCCATAGCAAGTCCTCACTGGTAGTGTGCACAACACATCCCTAGTAGTGTCCACAACACATCCCTGGTAGCGTCCACAACACATCCCTGGAAGCGTCCACAACACATCCCTGGAAGCGTCCACAACACATCCCTGGTAGCGTCCACAACACATCCCTGGTAGCGTCCACAACACATCCCTGGTAGCGTCCACAACACATCCCTGGTAGCGTCAACACATCACCAGTATTGTCAGCAAGACAATGTCTAAGACGCCTAATAACACGACACAAACATATCTCAAGACCTGCAGTGTGTAACACTGACGAGTGACTGCAACACTATTACTGATGGTCTGTAGGGTGATGGGACATAAGCCAAGGAGTGATGGGACGTGGTCTGATGAGCCATGGAGTGATGGGGGTGTGATGTGGTGTAACACTGGATGATGAGATGCGACATGAAGCAGCGTGGAGTGATATGACGTGCTGTAATGAAACTAGAGGTAACAGGAGGTGATCTGATGAAACATGAGGTGATGGGACATGGTGAATCATGGAGTGATGGGACCACGTGACGAAGCCTAAGATCATGGAACGGAATAGGATAAAACAAAGGTGGTGTGATGAAACATGGGGGGTGATGGGTCGTAATGCAATATGCAATGGGACGTGGTTTAATGAAACTCGGGGGTGATGAAACGTGGTTAATGGAAACATGAAAAGTTGGAATGACGTGATGAAGAATGAGTGGCAGGCGCGTGACTTGCTGAAACGTAGAATGATGGGTTGTGATGAAACATGGCGGTGATGCGTAGTAGTTTGATGAAGTAGAGTGTGTAAGGACGTAGTGTGATGAACCCTCCTGTGATGGGATTTGGTTTGATGAACCATATGTGATGGGGCGATGTGATGCGACATGGTCTGGTACATGGGAAAGCCAGAAAAGAGAAAACCTGATGGTCTATGACAAGGTTATCTGCTGGGGGGACAGTATTAGTATCCTAAACTGCAAAAATAATAAATAGATGGAGATAGGATAGTAAAGCAGATAGCTCGTTCCCCTTCCACCACTATGGATGAGGACTGGATAGTAAAGCAGATGGTTCCTTCCCAATCCACCACCATAGATGGAAATGTGGATGGTCAAGCAGAAGGCTCCTCCTCACTCACCGTTTCTGATGAAGACAGAAGGTTCCTCCCCACCCAACATTCCCCTCGGCAGGAGGAAGACCATACAGCATTGAGGAAATAAACGGATGCGAAAATCTTATGAGAAATGATGAAGCTACTTACAACTACTGGATATTCTTGGGATGAAGGACTTTACCCTCTGCTCTGTAAAGAAGAAAGTGTACACTATATTGTCGTTCTTCCACAGGCGTATACAGTCGTGATCAAAGTACTTATTTCTGAGCGTATCGCTTTATGGTTTAAGTTTCTACCCATGAAACGTAACACTGTCTGCCATGCTATACGTAGTTAAGCATTGCTTTGAGCCGTGTGGTGCTCCGTCATGACGTCACACCTGGATACTCCCAACCTCAAAGCCAACCGTTGTTTTCCACCTGTGAGCCAGGCAATATATCATGTGCAGAGTCAGTCTCCAATGAAGAATGATTTACGTTGCAATTCTTTACGTAGGTAGTTATCAAAAGCGTCTGGGAAGTCTTCATATAATATCGGAAAGGATTTCTAAATAATATATATATATATATATATATATATATATATATATATATATATATATATATATATATATATATATATATATATATATATTCGTTAAATATGATTTCTACTTTGCATTACAGAACCCATATCACGTTTCAGTTATCAGCTTATAATAATTAATCCCCCCTTCCCACATTATCGTATCTTGCATCTAACATCAATTTTGTTAACGTTACATTCGCCAGCAGACAGTAATTCGGCACCTTACATCTTATAAACAAACTGTTGAACACTTTAGTGATCGCGATGGTATCTATCAACTTACTTCTATCAATAATTTAAGATCTCTCTAAGAACCAGTTGAGTTATTCGGATGAAAGTTATCTAAATATCTAATCACTTTTTTTAGGTTTTGACATTCCAGTCTAACCGATCGTCATATGTCCTCAGATATATTGTGTAAAGGTGGTATTTCAGCTGACTAATGATTATCAATACTGGACACCATTTCGAAGTATTTCTTCGATACAGAAGCAATTTCTTTTCTCATTGTCTTAAAGTGTCATGATCATTAGGCACTTAACCTCAAATGTAATGTATACAAGTTTTCTTATACACCCTATGAATTTACCGTATTTCCTTCTCCAGTGATGAATTTATTCGTTCCACAATTTCTGTGTAATCTTATATGATAAAAATTTCACTACCTTGTGGGTAATCACCTACGTTAAATTTCATATATATATATATATATATATATTCCGTTTTAAATTTACTCAAAAATCTTTTCATATCTTTAGTACACCCACTTTGGTATTTCTGTCTCATTCCTTCTCTTTTCCTGGAGACAGTATCGCTCTTAAAGAAATGTATTTTACTCTTAAAGTTTCACCAAACTTTTTGAACTGTATTTACATTTAAACGCTGGATCCACTTTACTTACTGATTACCCAAAGTATTTTAACAAGTATGTTCGTGTAATATGAACTACCATCAACAAGAAAGTTTCATCTAAAATCATAAAGAAATAAATGACACCATGATCACTGTTACCTAACTCTTCACCGACCTCACAAAAAAGTAGTTAGATGGCCCATTAGGTACTTAGGTTCACCGTCATATTCACTTCATTGTTTGTTCGCTACGTTGTGTTATGAATCATTTCAATGCACATGAAGTATTCGACGTTGTGTTATGAATAATTTCAATGCACATGAAATATTCTACGTTGTGTTATGAATCATTTCAATGAACATGAAATATTCGACGTTGTGTTATGAATCATTTCAATGCACATGAAATATTCGACGTTGTGTTATGAATCATTTCAGTGCACATGAAATATTCTACGTTGTGTTATGAATCATTTCAATGAACATGAAATATTCGACGTTGTGTTATGAATCATTTCAATGAACATGAAATATTCGACGTTATGTTATGAATCATTTCAATGCACATGAAATATTCTACGTTGTGTTATGAATCATTTCAATGAACATGAAATATTCGACGTTGTGTTATGAATCATTTCAATGAACATGAAATATTCGACGTTATGTTATGAATCATTTCAATGCACATGAAATATTCTACGTTGTGTTATGAATCATTTCAATGAACATGAAATATTCGACGTTGTGTTATGAATCATTTCAATGAACATGAAATATTCGACGTTGTGTCATGGATCATTTCAATGCACATGAAATACTTTTATCACATTAATGACCGTGTGTACCCTCTGGTCATGTGACTGGATATCAGAATTATAACGGTAGGTTTTTTTCTTTTTGAAATCTCCACAAATAATATTGCTTTTTTTCGTCGTTTACACGAGACAACGTTTCCTTGTAGGCAATCAACATTATCTTCGAAGCTATTTCGCTCGTCTCTTTCATCACCTCGGCAAATACAGAGTCGTATAAGTCGAGGAGTATCTTTACCACGATTCACCAGTAGCTTTATATCCTAGCTTCACTGAGTCTCCCAACAAAGAATTATAACTGGAGAACTAGTTAAAGTTTCTTTCTTTCATTTGGTGTGATACCAAACTTTCCCCACAGTACAGAAGGTAGTAGTTCACTCTCCTTCAAAGTCTGTTGTACCTCTGGCGTTGGTGTAGAGGTGGTGATGATGCTACGCATGACAGCTACCTGGGACATAATACAATGTTCTGGATCCCAGAAATTCGTCCGAACGTACCTCTGATGATGGGGGCATGAGGCAGTTATGCTGTCTCGACTTCTACTGATAATAAGTTTGTCTGGTCCACAACCAGAAGCATCTTCGATCATTTATTCTACTCAAACTCACCCCTCTATACCGACCTGATCAATGTATAGCCACTCCCTTTGGCACTTTACCTCCCTTCAGTTCACCTCTGGATGATTCTGCATCTAATCCCCCGCCCCCATCATCTCCAAGAAACTTGGAGTGATGGGACGTGATAGAATGAAGCATGGAGTGATAGGAAGAGGAATGGTGGAACTTAGAATGTAGGAACGACACTGGGAGGAATGAGTCGTGAGTTGTAAGTGACAAGGCTGTGATGGGAGTGAAGCGCGAGGACGCTGCGGGGCGCGAGGCACGGCCATTGTGAGGAGAATGTGAGGAGTAACGGTGAGGTGTCTCCTGGTAGGGTTCGCTACATACTTACAGAGTCTACAGTACAGCTGAGATGGCTGGGGACATACCAAGGTATACAGGAGACACCACGGACGGGCAAGAGAAAGCCAGAGGCACTACCCAGCTTCTGTCGTTGCTGACGAACGAGAGAAATTTTGAAGAAGTTCTGGTACTTCCCAAGTTTGATCTTTTTGACAGCATCCTCTATCCCTTGAGCAGGAAGGTGTATAACCATTGAGTAGGACGGTGGAACCGTTGAGCACGACAGTACGACCCTTAGTTACGACGGTACGGCCCTCAAGCACGACGCATGATCCTAGGGGATGATGGCTTAACCTTCGACTTGACATCACCATACCCATGGGCCGTACCATCGTGCTCATGGTTCGCACCTTCACGCTCAAGGGTCGTGCTGTCGTGTTCAAGGGTCATAACATCCTGCTCGAGGGTCGTAAAGACGTACCCAAGGGTCGGACCGTCCGTCGTGCTTCAGATAACAATCCACTGATATTCTGGTCTCTTAATCAGCCAGTAGTAAATCTATTTTGGTGATCTGTCTTAACGCCACACATTATTCTTTTCTTCAAGAAAGTATCTCAGGTACGGTAGATCCACCACATCAGTCCTATAAATAGGAGAGGCATTACACGCGCACACAACAAGGTTGGGAAGGCGAGTTGCCGGGACTCTGCTTTTAAAGTATGTATCATAGAGGATGTCTGGACTCATTGGGGCTTATCTCTCGTCAGGATTTATACTGCTGCTGATAATGGCTTCACACAGATTGCGATGCTTATCTCAGCATCCAGGAAGAGATTGGATGTTCCGACACTATGACTTGCCGTGTGTCCACCAACCGGAGTCTGGGACCTGCCCTGTGCCTACCACCCAGGCCTGGGGTCCTACCATGTACCCCTTATCCAAGCCTGGGTCCTGCCATGTACCCGCAAGCCATGCTCGGGACCTATATGGTGGCCGTTCGCCAAGCCTGGGACCTACCTTGTGGCCACCACTTAAGCCTAGGGCCTGCCCTGTGCCCCCCACCCAGGCCTAGGGCCTGCTGTGTATCCGAAAATTGTCTAAGCAAGCCAGTGGGCTTCATCATATCTTTTGTTAAGCATACTTTCCTCTTGGTTTACACTAATCAATAACATTTCACAAAACCATGAAAGTGTCCACAGACAACGAACGTTACCAAATGATGCAAATTCTTATTTACTTACTATGAATTACTTTGACACTGTCTGGGTACGTGCAAACCTAATGGCCTCCATACAGAAATGGAATCTGAGTTCACATGTGCCTTTTCAAGATGCATCACATTAGTTTCCGCGAGAGGGTCTACTGAAGTCTCAAATACTGACACTGACATAACAACCACAGGAACCTATCAATGTCCTCAGTGCACACCCTGAGACCATAAGGTTAACACCTTCTCAGACCTGCCAGAATAATTGCTGAGATCAAACATGACACTGTACATGCAGACGAACGGGCAGGTTTAACACTGTAAATCCTCAACTGTACTGACTAGCGCATCACACTAGACTTACTCCGCTGATCGGGATTCGGTTACGTGCTGAGGTTATGGAGACTGGCGCAATACTTGTCAGGGTTAAAGCAACGCATACACACCTCAATGCATGGGCGAACACGCTAAGCAGACTCCCTAAACATGTTAAACTCTTCTTACACGCCGTCTTCAGTGAAGAGCCGCCTCCAATGGATCTAAAGTCTCTTCATGAATATCTAAACACACAATGAACTCACTAAAGACCATCTCTGATGATAGCTCAAGACACACACACACACACACACACACACACACACACACACACATACACACACACACACGCTCTATAGACGATCTCATCAGGAAAGCGGCAGCGCTGCAACAACTACACCGAGACCCACATAACCAAAATAATCTAATCCTGAGCCAGGAGAATCCCGTACGCTGTAGCGATCAAACAAACGGCTGTAAGAACCTAGTCGTATTGTCTTTATATGTGTGGACGGTGGTGTCACATGACTGGGTAACCATGACAGCGCAAGGGTCAGAGGGGCTTGCTAACGGCGGGAGGCGCCACACACCGCCTGCAGTGCCCTCCTCCTCCTCTTCCCTCCTCCTGCTGGGGAGGTGCCACGTACTGAATCCTGCTGGTCGCAGGATCACACACACACACACACACACACACACACACACACACACGAGACTGTAAAAGAAATCCAACCCCGGGGATCTTACGACGGTTAGAACCATACTGAAATAAACAAGGTTAGGTAAGTTCACAAAAGCTTCCATGGCTAATGCGTCACTCTAATAATGTAGCGAATCTCAGGTGTATTGTCTTACCACACGGTTAAGACTGAATACCACTGGAGGAGGCTCATGCCACACCCAGTAGCATCATACGACCCAGTGGCGTAATATACTCAGTGACGTCAGCAACGTAAGGCACAAATACTATTTTCGTCCATTCTCACACGATTCGACCTCTTCAACATTCCCTGGGGTCGATCATCATTCTTATGTACACCCTCTACTGACGTCTGATGTTCTTATGTACACTCTCTACACGCCTGATGTTCTTATGTACACTCTCTACACGCCTGATGTTCTTATGTACACCCTCTACTGACGCCTGATGTTCTTATGTATACCCTCTACTGACACCTGATGTTCTTATGTACACCCTCTACTGACGTCTGATGTTCTTATGTACACCCTCTACTGACGCCTGATGTTCTTATGTACACCCTCTACTGACGTCTGATGTTCTTATTTACACCCTCTACTGACGCCTGATGTTCTTATGTACACCCTCTACTGACGCCTGATGTTCTTATGTACACCCTCTACTGACGTCTGATGTTCTTATGTACACCCTCTACTGACGTCTGATGTTCTTATGTACACCCTCTACTGACGCCTGATGTTCTTATGTACACCCTCTACTGACGTCTGATGTTCTTATGTACACCCTCTACTGACGTCTGATGTTCTTATGTACACCCTCTACTGACGCCTGATGTTCTACAAATGTGCCACAACCACAAGGTTCCCGTCGTCCAGCGAATGACCCGGCTTAACATCTTTACCAACAGTGATATAATGAATATACATCTATGAGAGGCGCTACGGCTTCCACACAGCTGGTGCTGTACAATCTATGAGAGGCGCTACGGCTTCCACACAGCTGGTGCTGTACAATCTATGAGAGGCGTTACGGCTTTCTCACAGCTGGTGCTGTACAATCTATGAGAGGCGCTACGGCTTCCACACAGCTGGTGCTGTACAATCTATGAGAGGCGTTACGGCTTTCTCACAGCTGGTGCTGTACAATCTATGAGAGGCGCTACGGCTTCCTCACAGCTGCTGCTGTACAATCTATGAGAGGCGTTACGGCTTTCTCACAGCTGGTGCTGTACAATCTATGAGAGGCGTTACGGCTTCCTCACAGCTGGTGCTGTACAATCTATGAGAGGCGCTACGGCTTCCACACAGCTGGTGCTGTACAATCTATGAGAGGCGTTACGGCTTTCTCACAGCTGGTGCTGTACAATCTATGAGAGGCGCTACGGCTTCCACACAGCTGGTGCTGTACAATCTATGACAGGCGTTACGGCTTCCACACAGCTGGTGCTGTACAATCTATGAGAGGCGCTACGGCTTCCTCACAGCTGGTGCTGTACAATCTATGAGAGGCGCTACGGCTTCCTCACAGCTGGTGCTGTACAATCTATGAGAGGCGCTACGGCTTCCACACAGCTGGTGCTGTACAATCTATGACAGGCGTTACGGCTTCCACACAGCTGGTGCTGTTCAATCTATGAGAGGCGTTACGGCTTTCTCACAGCTGGTGCTGTACAATCTATGAGAGGCGCTACGGCTTCCTCACAGCTGGTGCTGTACAATCTATGAGAGGCGCTACGGCTGCCACACAGCTGGTGCTGTACAATCTATGAGAGGCGTTACGGCTTCCTCACAGCTGGTGCTGTACAATCTATGAGAGGCGTTACGACTTCCACACAGCTGGTGCTGTACAATCTATGAGAGGCGTTACGGCTTCCTCACAGCTGGTGCTGTACAATCTATGAGAGGCGCTACGGCTTCCACACAGCTGGTGCTGTACAATCTATGAGAGGCGTTACGGCTTCCACACAGCTGGTGCTGTACAATCTATGAGAGGCGTTACGGCTTCCACACAGCTGGTGCTGTACAATCTATGAGAGGCGTTACGGCTTCCTCACAGCTGGTGCTGTACAATCTATGGGAGGCGCTACGGCTTCAACACAGCTGGTGCTTTACATGCACTGAGCTCAAGACAACAGACGATGAGCTAAGATCATCTTAATTTATGATCCCAACAAGAGCACTTAATGACGTCTTTGTTTACAGTAGGGCCAGCGTACACTGGTGACGGAGGAGTCCCAGCTCCACTTGGTCTAATACCTTCATCACGAAGGTACGGATCCGTGAGCACGACGGTACGGATCCGTGAGCACGACGGTACGGATCCGTAATCACGACGGATGCTGAATACGAATCTGTGGTCAAAATTTAATAATTCGTATAATTACTCGAGTAATTAGCATTTATTTTTTATCATAATTAGTCCAGGTGGTAATCAACAGGTTGATATTATGAATTACAGTCTTTTGACTCAAAATACTTAAATCCCATATAAAATAACATCCATAAAAAGATTTTCATTAAAATCTGACGAAGTTGAAAATCTGAGCAAAAAAAATGCCAGGCTATAGCCTTGGATTTTTCTTGATTTTTTTTTGAAAAAATAGATTTTCTTGAAATTTTCAGCATAGATACTATTATGTATGCTGAATACGAATCTGTGGTCAAAATCTAAAAATTCGTATAATTAGTCGAATAATTAGCATTTAAATTTCATCATAATTAGTCCAGGTGCTAATTAAACGGTTATTATGAATTACAGTCTTTTGACACCAAATACTTAAAGACCATATAAAATAACATCTATACACAAATTTTCATGAAAATCTGAGGAATTTTTCTTGATTATTTTTGAAAAAATAGATTTTCTTCAAATTTTCAGCATAGATACCTTTATGCATGCTAAATACGAATATGTGGTCAAAATCTAAAAATTCATATAATTAGTAATTAGCATTTAAATTTCGTCATAATTAGTCCAGGTGGTAATTAACAGGTTGATATTATGAATTACAGTCTTTTGACACGAAATACTTAAATACCATATAAAATAACATCTATACACAAATTTTCATTAAAATCTGAGGAAGTTGAAAATCTGAGCATTTTTCTTGATTTTTTTGAAAACATAGATTTTCTTCAAATTTTCAGCATAGATACTTTTATGTATGCTGAATACGAATCTGTGGTCAAATTATAATAATTCGAGTAATTAGCATTTAATTTTTATCATAATTAGTCCCGGTGGTAATTAACAGGTTAATATCATGAATTACAGTCTTTTGACTCAAAATACTTAAATCCAAATATAAAATAACATCTATAAAAAGATTTTCATTAAAATCTGAGGAAGTTGAAAATCTTGATTTTTTTTTTTTTGAAAAAATAGATTTTCTTCACATTTTCAGCATAGATACTTTTATGTATGCTGAATACGAATCTGTGGTCAAAATCTAAAAATTCGTATAATTACTCGAGTAATTAGCATTTAGTCCAGGTGCTAATTAAACGGTTTAGATTATGAATTATACAGTCTTTTGACACCAAATACTTAAATACCATATAAAATAACATCTATACACAAATTTTCATTAAAATCTGAGGAAGTTGAAAATCTGAGCAAAAAAAATCCAAGGCTATATAGCCTGGGATTTTTCTTAATTTTTTTTTTTTTGAAAAAATACTTTCTTCAAATTTTCAGCATAGCTACTTTTATGTATGCTTAATACCAATCTGTAGTCAAAATCTAAAAATTCGTATAATTAGTCGAGTAAATAGCATTTAAATTTCTTCATAATTAGTCCAGGTGCTAATTAAACGGTTAATATTATCAATTACAGTCTTTTGACACGAAATACTTAAATACCATATAAAATAACATCTATACACAAATTTCCATTAAAATCTGAGGAAGTTGAAAATCTGAGCAAAAAAAATCCAAGGCTATAGCCTTGGATTTTTCTTGATTTTTTTGAAAAAATAGATTTTCTTCAAATTTTCAGCATAGATACCTTTATGTATAATGAATACGAAGATGTGGTCAAAATTTAAAAATTCGTATAATTTGTCGAGTAATTAGCATTTAAATTTCATAATTAGTCCAGGTGGTAATTAACAGGTTGATATTATGAATTACAGTCTTTTGACACGAAATACTTAAATACCATATAAAATAACATCTATACACAAATTTTCATTAAAATCTGAGGAAGTTGAAAATCTGAGCAAAAAAAATCCTAGCCTTGGATTTTTCTTGATTTTTTTGAAAAAATAGATTTTCTTCAAATTTTCAGCATAGATACCTTTATGTATGCTGAATACCAATCTGTGGTCAAAATCTAAAAATTCGTATAATTAGTCGAGTAATTAGCATTTAAATTTCATCATAAATAGTCCAGGTGCTAATTGAACGGTTATGATGAATTACAGTTTTTTGACACCAAATACTTAAAGACCATATAAAATAACATCTATACACAAATTTTCATTAAAATCTGAGGAAGTTGAAAATCTGAGCAAAAAAAATTCAAGGCTATATATAGCGTTCGATTTTTCTTGATTTTTTTTGAAAAAATAGATTTTCTTGAAATTTTCAGCATAGATACTTTTATGTATGCTGAATACGAATCTGTGGTCAAAATCTAAAAATTCGTATAATTAGTCGAGTAATTAGCATTTTAATTTCATCATTAGTCCAGGTGCTAATTAAACGGTTAATATTATCAATTACAGTCTTTTGACACGAAATACTTAAATACCATATAAAAGAACATCTATACACAAATTTTCATTAAAATCTGAGGAAGTTGAAAATCTGAGCAAATAAAATCCAAGGCTATTGTCTGGGATTTTTCTTGATTTTTTTTTTTTTTGAAAAAATACTTTCTTCAAATTTTCAGCATAGCTACTTTTATGTATGCTTAATACCTATCTGTGGTCAAAATCTAAAAACTAGTATAATTAGTCGAGTAAATAGCATTTATATTTCATCATAATTAGTCCAGGTGCTAATTAAACGCTTAATATTATCAATTACAGTCTTTTGACACGAAATACTTAAATACCATATAAAATAACATCTATACACAAATTTTCATTAAAATCTGAGGAAGTTGAAAATCTGAGCAAAAAAAATCCAAGGCTATAGCCTTAGATTTTTCTTCATTTTTCTGAAAAAAAGATTTTTTCAAATTTTCAGCATAGATACCTTTATGTATAATCAGTACGCTTGTGTGATCAAAATATAAAAATTCGTATAATTAGTCGAGTAATTAGCATTTAAATTTCATAATTATTCCAGGAGCTAATTAAACGGTTATTATGAATTACAGTCTTTTGACACCAAATACTTAAATACCATATAAAATGACATCTATACACAAATTTTCATTGAAATCTGAGGAAGTTGAAAATCTGATTTTTTTTTTTGAAAGAATAGGTTTTCTTCAAATTTTCAGCATAGATACTTTTATGTATGCTGAATTCGAATATGTGATCAAATTCTAATAATTCGTATAATTAGTCGAGTAATTAGCATTTAATTTTTATCATAATTAGTCCCGGTGGTAATTAACAGGTTAATATCATGAATTACAGTCTTTTTAATCTAAATACTTAAATCCAAATATAAAATAACATCTATAAAAAGATTTTCATTAAAATCTGAGGAAGTTGAAAATCTGAGCAAAAAAAATGAAGGCTATATATATAGCCTTGGAATTTTTTTTTTTTTTGAAAAAATAGATTTTCTTAAAATTTTCATAGATACTTTTATGCATGCTGAATACCAATCTGTGGTCGAAATCTAAAAATTAGTATAATCAGTCGAGTAATTAGCATTTAAATTTCATTATTAGTCCAGGTGCTAATTAAACGGTTAATATTATGAATTAGTCTTTTGACACCAAATACTTAAATACCATATAAAATAACATCTATACAAAAATTTTCATTAAAATCTGGGGAAGTTGAAAATCTGAGCAAAAAAAATCCAAGGCTATAGACTGGAATTTTTCTTGATTTTTTTTTTTTTGGAAATAGATTTTCTTCAAATTTTCAGCATAGATACCTTTATGTATGCTAAATACGAATATGTGGTCAAAATCTAAAAATTCGTATAATTAGTAGAGTAATTAGCATTTAAATTTCATTATAATTAGTCCAGGCGGGAATTAACAGTTTGATATTATGAATTACAGTCTTTTGACACGAAATACTTAAATACCATATACAATAACATTTATACACAAATTTTAATTAAAATCTGAGGAACTTGAAAATCTGAGCAAAAAAAATGCAAGGCCTTGGATTTTTCTTGATTTTTTTGAACAAATAGATTTTCTTCAAATTTTCAACATAGATACTTTTATGTATGCTGAATACGAATCTGTGGTCAAATTCTAATAATTCGTATAATTACTCGAGTAATTAGCATTTAATTTTTATCATAATTAGTCCGGTGGTAATTAACAGGTTAATATCATGAATTACAGTCTTATGACTCAAAATACTTAAACCCAAATATAAAATAACATCTATAAAAAGATTTTCATTAAAATCTGAGGAAGTTGAAAATCTGAGCAAAAGAAATGCCTTGGATTTTTCTTGATTTTTTTTTGAAAAAATAGATTTTCTTCAAATTTTCAGCATAGATACTTTTATATATGCTGAATACCAATCTGTGGTCAAAATCTAAAAATTCGTATAATTAGTCGAGTAATTAGCATTTAAATTTCATCATAATTAGTCCCGGTGGTAATTAACAGGTTAATATCATGAATTACAGTCTTTTGACTCAAAATATTTAAATCCAAATATAAAATAACATCTATAATCAGATTTTCATTAAATTCTGAGGAAGTTGAAAATCTGAGCAAAAAAAATGCCTTGGGTTTTTCTTGATTTTTTTTTGAAAAAATAGATTTTCTTGAAATTTTCAGAATAGATACTTTTATGTATGCTGAATACGAATCTGTTGTCAAAATCTAAAAATTCGTATAATTAGTAGAGTAATTAGCATTTAAATTTCATCATGATTAGTCCAGGTACTAATTAAACGGTTAATATTATGAATTACAGTCTTTTGACACCAAATACTTAAATACCATATAAAATAACATCTATACACAAATTTTCATTAAAATCTGAGGAAGTTGAAAATCTGAGGAAAAAAAATCCAAGGCTATATATATATAATATAGCTTTGGATTTTTCTTGATTTTTTTGAAAAAATAGTGTCTTAAAATTTTCAGCATAGATACTTTTATGTATGCTTAATACCAATCTGTGGTCAAAATCTAAAAATTCGTATAATTAGTCGAGTAATTAGCATTTAAATTTCATCATAATTAGTCCAGGTGCTAATTAAACGGTTAATATTATGAATTACAGTCTTTTGACACCAAATACTTAAATACCATATAAAAAAACATCTATACACAAATTTTCATTGAAATCTGAGGAAGTTGAAAATCTGAGCAGAATAAATGCAAGGCATTGGATTTTGCTTCATTTTTTTTTTGAAAAAATAGATTTTTTCAAATTTTCAGCATATGTATAATTTTCACCTTTATGTATAATGAGTACGCATATGTGGTCAAAATCTAAAAATTCGTATAATTAGCCGAGTAATTAGCCTTTAAATTTCATAATTAGTCCAGGTGCTAATTAACGGTTAATAATATGAATTACAGCCTTTTGACACGAAATACTTAAATACCATATAAAATAACATCTATACACAAATTTTCATTAAAATCTGAGAAAGTTGAAAACCTGAGCAAAAAAAATCCAAGCCTATATATTATATATATAGCCTGGAATTTTTCTTGATTTTTTCGAAAAAATAGATTTTATTCAAATTTTCAGCTTAGATACCTTTATGTATGTTAAATACGAATATGTGGTCAAAATCTAAACATTCGTATAATTAGTAGAGTAATTAGCATTTAAATTTCATAATTAGTCCAGGTGGTAATTAACAGGTTGATATTACGGATTACAGACTTTTGACACGAAATACTTAAATACCATGTAAAATAACATTTATACACAAATTTTCATCAAAATCTTAGGAAGTTGAAAATCTGGATTTTTCTTGATTTTTTTGAAAAAATAGATTTTCTTCAAATTTTCAGCGTAGATACTTTTATGTATGCTGAATAAGAATCTGTGGTCAAATTCTAATAATTCGTATAATTACTCGAGTAATTAGAATTTGATTTTTATCATAATTAGTCCCGGTGGTAATTAACAGGTTAATATCATGAATTACAGTCTTTTTGCACAAAATACTTAAATCCAAATATAAGATAACATCTATAAAAAGATTTTCATTAAAATCTGAGGAAGTTGAAAATCTGAGCAAAAAAAATGCTCAGATTTTGTATTTTTCTTTATTTTTTTTGAAAAAAGGATTTTTTTGAAATTTTCAGCATAGATACTTTTATGTATCCTGAATACCAATCTGTGGTCAAAATCTAACAATTCGTATAATTACTCGAGTAATTAGCATTTAAATATCATCATAATTAGTCTAGGTGCTGATGAAACGGTTAATATTATGAATTATACAGTCTTTTGACACAAAATGCTTAAATACCATATACAATAACATCTATACACAAATTTTCGTTAAAATCTGAGCAAAATAAATGCAAGGCTATAGCCTTGTATTATTCTTGATTTTTTTTTGAAAAAATAGATTTTCTTCACATTTTCAGCATAGATACTTTTATGTATGCTGAATACCAATCTGTGGTCAAAATCTAATAATTCGTATAATTACTCGAGTAATTAGCATTTAAATTTCATCATAATTAGTCCAGGTGCTAATAAAACGGTTTTTATTATGAATTACAGTGTTTTGACACCAAATACTTAAATACCATGTAAAAAAAAGTCTATACACAAATTTTCATTGAAATCTGAGGAAGTTGAAAATCTGAGCAAAAAAAATGCAAGGCTATAGCCTTGGATATTTATTGATTTTTTTGAAAAAATAGATTTTGTTCAAATTTTCAGCGTAGATTCCTTTATGTATAAGGAATACGAATATGTGGTCAAAATCTAAACATTCGTATAATTAGTCGAGTAATTAGCATTTAAATTTCATCATAATTAGTCCAGGTGGTAATTAACTGGTTGATATTATGAATTACAGTCTTTTGACACCAAATACTTAAATACCATATAGAATAACATCTATACACAAATTTTCATTAAAATCTGAGGAAGTTGAAAATCTGAGTAAAAAAAATGCAAGGCTATAGCCTTGGATTTTTGTTGATTTTTTTGAAAAATTAGATTTTCTTCAAATTTTCAGCATAGATACTTTTATGTATGCTGAATACGAATCTGTGGTCAAAATCTAATAATTCGTATAATTACTCGAGTAATTAGCATTTAATTTTTATCATAATTAGTCCCGGTGGTAATTAACAGGTTAATATCATGAATTACAGTCTTTTGACTCAAAATACTTTAATCCAAATATAAAATAACATCTATAAAAAGATTTTCATTAAAATCTGAGGAAGTTGAAAATCTGAGGAAAAAAAATGCAAGGCTATATCCAGGTGCTAATTAAACGGTTAATATTATGAATTACAGTCTTTTGACACCAAATACTTAAATACCATATAAAATAACATCTATACACAAATTTTCATTGAAATCTGAGGAAGTTGAAAATCTGAGCAAAATAAATGTATAATGAATACGAATATGTGGTCAAAATCTAAAAATTCGTAAAATTAGTCGAGTAATTAGCATTCAAATTTCATAATTTAAATCTGATTTTTTTGAAAAAATAGATTTTCTTCAAATTTTCAGCATAGATGCTTTTATGTATGCTAAATATGTATCTGTTGTCAAAATCTAAAAATTCGTATAATTAGTCGAGTAATTAGCATTTAAATTTCATAATTAGTCCAGGTGCTAATCAAACGGTTAATATTATGAATTACAGTCTTTTGACACCAAATACTTAAATACCATATAAGATAACATCTATACACAAATTTTCATGAAAATCTGAGGAAGTTGAAAATCTGAACAAATAAAATGCAAGGCTATAGCCTTGGATTTTTCTTGATTTTTTTGAAAAAATAGATTTTCTTGAAATTTTCAGCATAGATACCTTTTTGTATGGTGAATACGAATCTGTGGTCAAAATCTAAAAATTCGTATAATTAATAGAGTAATTAGCATTTACGTTTCATAATAAGTAGTCCAGGTGCTAATTAAACGGTTAATATTATGAATTACAGTCTTTTGACATGAAATACTTAAACACCATATAAAATAACATCTATACACAAATATTCATTAAAATCTGAGGAAGTTGAAAATCTGAGGAAAAAAAAAAAAAAAAAAAAAAAAAAAATTTTCTTGATTTTTTTGAATAAATAGGTTTTCTTTAAATTTTCAGCATAGATACTTTTATGTATGCTGAATACGAATCTATGGTCAAAATCTAATAATTCGTATAATTGCTCGAGTAATTAGCATTTAATTTTTATCATAATTAGTCCAGGTGGTAATTAACAGGTTAATATCATGAATTACAGTCTTTTGACTCAAAACACTTAAATCCCATATAAAATAACATCTATATAAAGATTTTCATTAAAATCTGAGGAAGTTGAAAATCTGAGCAAAAAAAAAAAGCAAGGCCTTGGATTTTTCTTGATTTTTTTGAATAAATAGATTTTTTTCAAATTTTCAGCATAGATACTGTTATGTATGCTGAATACCAACCTGTGGTCAAAATCTAATAATTCGTATAATTACTCGAGTAATTAGCATTTAAATTTCATCATAATTAGTCCAGGTGCTGATTAAACGGTTAATATTATGAATTAGAGTCTTTTGACACGAAATACTTAAATACCATATAAAATAACATCTATACACAAATTTTCATTAAAATCTGAGGAAGTTGAAAATCTGAGTAAAAAAAATGAAAGGCTATAGCCTATAAAAAGATTTTCATTTACGGATCCGTAATCACGACGGTACGGATCCTGAGCACGACGGTACGGACCCGTAATCACGACGGTACGGATCCTGAGCACGACGGTACGGATCCTGAGCACGACGGTACGGATCCGTAATCACGATGGTACGGATCCTGAGCACGACGGTACGGATCCTGAGCACGACGGTACGGATCCTGAGCACGACGGTACGGATCCTGAGCACGATGGTACGGATCCTGAGCACGACGGTACGGATCCTGAGCACGACGGTACGGATCCTGAGCACGACGGTACGGATCCTGAGCACGACGGTACGGATCCGTAATCACGACGGTACGGATCCTGAGCACGACGGTACGGATCCGTAATCACGATGGTACGGATCCTGAGCACGACGGTACGGATCCTGAGCACGACGGTACGGATCCGTAATCACGATGGTACGGATCCTGAGCACGATGGTACGGATCCTGAGCACGACGGTACGGATCCTGAGCACGACGGTACGGATCCGTAATCACGACGGTACGGATCCTGAGCACGACGGTACGGATCCTGAGCACGACGGTACGGATCCTGAGCACGACGGTACGGATCCTGAGCACGACGGTACGGATCCTGAGCACGACGGTACGGATCCTGAGCACGACGGTACGGATCCTGAGCACGACGGTACGGATCCTGAGCACGACGGTACGGATCCGTAATCACGATGGTACGGATCCTGAGCACGACGGTACGGATCCTGAGCACGACGGTACGGATCCTGAGCACGACGGTACGGATCCGTAATCACGATGGTACGGATCCTGAGCACGACGGTACGACCCTTGGGCACAACGCAGTGCTCCCAAGGATCAATAATCGATCGGAAACCTTATTTCCAATACCCACTGGTCATTATCTCTTGGAAACCTACTGCAGCGTTTCTGACTTTTGTGACGGCAATTAGGAGGGAGATGCCAACCAGACAATGTCAACAGACAGACAGACGGACAGCTAGACAGACAGGCAGCAAGACATACAGACATACAAAAGTCTGCAAACATACAGAGGAATACACTAAGATATTCAATATGATAACACTCTGGTACTGGTAAAAACACCCTGGTCCTTGTGGATAACACCATGGTGCTTGTAATAACCTTCTCTTCCTTGTGATAACACCTGGTGCTTGTAATAACCTTCTCTTCCTTGTGATAACACCTGGTGCTTGTTATAACCTCCTCTTCCTTGTGATAACACCTGGTGCTTGTTATAACCTCCTCTTCCTTGTGATAACACCATGGTGCTTGTAATAACCTCCTCTTCCCTGTGATAACACCTGGTGCTTGTGATAATACCCTTCTGCTTGTGACAGCACTGCCTGATATAACATGCTGGTGCTTGTGATAAAGCCATGATGCTTCTCATAAGATCCTTGTGCTTGTGGCGAGAGCTTGGTGCTTGTGACAACATCTAGTTGCTGGAGTTAATATTCCTGTGTTTGTGATAACTACTCGTGTATTACGGGGAGGTTTTTTGACACTCGTGTTTCCTCGTCCTTTATCCTTGTATATATGTACCATGTCTTTACTCCTCTTTATGTATACACACACACACACACACACACACACACATACACACAACACACACACATACACACACACATACACACACAACCTGCCTACGCCAGGTACCCATTCGTTGACCAGCCCCGAGGGGAGGATGAACACCTGCGTTGGGTGTGGATCGACTGCCTCGCCCAGGACTCGAATCCATGTGGGTTCGACCATGGACTGGCCCGTGCTAACACATGGTCATTAACGCTAACCTCTACACCACAAAGACTTGTGACACCAACCTTGTGCTTATGCTAAAACTCTGTTGCTTGTGATAGTGCTTTCGTGGGTCTTGTTGACGACAGTCTGGAGCTTTTCATAACACTATGGTGCTTGTGACAACATCCTTGTGCTTGTAGTAGCACTCTGGTGTTTGTGATAACATCTTGGTGCTTTTCAGAACATCCTGGTGCTTGTAATAACAGCCTGGTGCTTGTAATAACAGCCTGGTGCTTGTAATAACAGCCTGATGCTTGTAATTACAGCCTGATGCTTATGAAACCATCACAATGACTGTGACTGCACTCTCTTGCTACTGACAACACCCTGGTACTTGTAGAAGCACCAAGGTGCTTGTAATACGACTCCGGTGCTTGTAATGATATTCTGCCGTTTGTGGTAACATCCTGGTGCTTGATGTAACATCCTGGAGCTTGTGATAACACCCACCCTAGTAGTTGTAATAACATCCTGGTGCTTGTGATAACTGTAATAACATCCTGGTGCTTGTGATAACTGTAATAACATCCTGGTGCTTGTGATAACTGTAATAACATTCTGGTGCTTGTGATAACTGTAATAACATCCTGGTGCTTGTGATAACTGTAATAACATTCTGGTGCTTGTGATAACTGTAATAACATCCTGGTGCTTGTGATAACTGTAATAACATTCTGGTGCTTGTGATAACTGTAATAACATCCTGGTGCTTGTGATAACTGTAATAACATTCTGGTGCTTGTGATAACTGTAATAACATCCTGGTGCTTGTGATAACTGTAATAACATCCTGGTGCTTGTGATAACTGTAATAACATCCTGGTGCTTGTGATAACTGTAATTACATTCTGGTGCTTGTGATAACTGTAATAACATCCTGGTGCTTGTGATAACTGTAATAACATCCTGGTGCTTGTGATAACTGTAATAACATTCTGGTGCTTGTGATAACTGTAATAACATCCTGGTGCTTGTGATAACTGTAATAACATTCTGGTGCTTGTGATAACTGTAATAACATCCTGGTGCTTGTGATAACACTCGCGCTTGCAATAGTATCCACTTGCTTGTCATAACACACTGTGCTTATGATTACATCTTGGTGCTTGTAATAACACGCTAGTGCTTGTGATAACACTCTAGTTCTTGAGAAAACAGCTTAGAAGACATGATAACACCCTGGTGCTTGTGATAACACCCTGGTGCTTGTGATGAAATTCTGATACTTGTAAGACCATCGTGGTGGCTGCAATACTATTCTGGTGAGTGTAATAACATGCTTGTGCTTGTGATACCAGATATCTGCCATGGAACGAAGGTGGTTTTCATTCTTTCTCTTTCTACTGAGCGTAAAATCTGGCAGAATAAGGCGATCCAGAGGAGATCTCTGCCACAGCGTCGGGCAAGATTAACTGCTGCGTTTAACTCACCGGTGACGAGTGATCCATCGATCTTCAAAGCACGAAGGTGAAACTGATGCTGATTTACCTGCGATCATGCGAAAATCTTCTCCCATACCAGTGATACGGGGGCTCCGGATATCTATGGAGGACACGTCCTTGAGCACCTTCCTTACCTTGTCACGGGTCCCTTTTTGTGATTAATCAAGGTTGCATCCACTGATTTAATGTCAGCTCTTCTTGCTCTACGAGCTTGATGACATTCACTTGATCAAAAGATGCAGGTGGTCAACATTACCTTCCTAAGACTCTTTAGGATTAATGATTCTGCCGCAAGGGGAATTCTGGCTGTTATGTGGTCGATGACGTCTTGGACAAATAGAAAATACTTGGTAGAGTCTTGCATTAACTGCAGGACGCGAGAAGCAAATGCAGTCGGAAAGGTCCAGTGGCCATTGTTTTATCCCATTTGTGGAATTCCAGCTACTTAGGTCAGAAGAATCAGGAAGTGGTCGCTTCTATGTAGATCTCTCGTGACTTCCTAAGTAAAGTCCAGGACAGTCTACTGAACATATGAACATATGATGGTGTCAGCACCAGTTTGAAAGTGAACATTGGTAGGAGAATCTACATTTGAGTACAGTTATTGTTCGCAAGAATTATGATATTAAGGTTTCCTCTAACGTTGGACGTTGTGTACCAACAAAGGAGGTGGCGGCCGTTGAAATCTCCAGGGAGGAACAAATGACGCGATAGCTTCTCAGTCACATTCTGCAGACTCGCAATATCTAGGTCCTTTGAAGGAAGGTATATGGATGCAACGGTGTGTGCCCTGGTCGGGTCAATCCTCACTGCCTTAACCTTCAGAGTCGACTGCAGGGGAACATGTCAGTGGGGAATGTCCTGGCGTACCGTCACTGTAACTCCTCCGTACGCTTCTTCTCACAGGTACCGCAATGGGCATGAACGTGATACCCTCTCTGGGAGAGGCCATCGCTTTCCCAAGGCTTACCAACCGCAGGTTGCAGCTCTTCCCGTGCAGCGTATATTCCTCGGCAGTTCCACAGCATCAGGGAAGCCTTTCCTTTTAGTTGGTGTGATTGTAGTTGGTACTTTCCCCCCCTTCTTGATTTCTACCTACTTTCCTGGGCGGTTGGTACATGTAAGGGGCATTTTTTTCTTCTTTTCTCGTCTGGTAGAATCCACCAGACGCCACCCCCAGCACCAGGGGGAAGATGGTGGTGGTGGTGTCCCTCTCCAACTGAGACGCGTGCAGTGGGCTGGAAGCTCCAACTAGAGAGACAACCTTTTTCTCTGCCTTCTTTCGGGAGGGCGGAGAGTGAGGAGTCTCTTTTCCCTGGAGCGATTCGGTTGGTGATGATCCGCATCGACCATTCTGTTGCATTTGCTGTGTCTGTTGGACTCGTCTCTAATGTAGCTTCAGAGGGTCTCGACAAGTGTGACTGGCCATTCGTCGTGGGCTCCCGAGTTCTCTAAGGCTGTGGTGGGGGATTTCGGTGTTTGCTCCCACAGAGACGGTGACATCGGCTGATGTTTTGGTGGTTGCCATGATCGCAATGGCTGTTGCTGCTTAGTCTTACCCTGGTCTTCTGGAGTAGTTTGAGGAGAAGCTGCGGCTTCTGGACGTTATTTGGTAAGCTGTCGCGGGGTATACTTTAACAACTTTAGCGAGGCTTAGTCCAGATTTTTCACGGTATCTTGAGAATACAGATTTCTTTGCCTGGCTAAAAGAAAACTCTCCCTTGCTTTTAATTATTAACTTCTCTCATTCCATTCCAAAATACTTCCATGTCATGGCAGAGGCTACATTCTCATCTTCACAGTTAGCACACTGGACTTTGGAACACATCTCAGATTCGTTCTATATTTTTGCACAAGTGATGCACATTTCTTCCTCCGAGCGACAGAGTTTTCCAAATAGGATCATATTTTTGGCAGTTGGAGGAGCGTCTTGGAGGTGGTATGTACCAGCGGACATCCATCACATACCATACTGCTGCCATGATCTTATCAGGCGACTCCTCTCTCTCTCTCTCTCTCTCTCTCTCTCTCTCTCTCTCTCTCTCTCTCTCTCTCTCTCTCTCTCTCTCTCTCATGTGAGGATGAGCATTGGTGATGGCACGTAGCCTCCTGACGTTTCGCTGCGCCTCTTTCACTCCTCCGCTGGCAGGTATTTTTCCTTGGGTCTCTTCTGAGTAATCAAAGAATCTTATCCTCAGTTTAACTCCTTTTTGCATGATTCAGAAAGCGGTTGGCAAATACTTCCATATCTGTCCCAGCAAGCATCTTCAGGTGTAATATATTCTGGCCCGATACTGAGTCCTTGTCTGAATAAACCAACACGTTATCTACTGCCTGTCTTATCGTCACCAGCCTTCCATAACCCGTAGTAACGCCCTTGTATACAACAAACACTGACAGCCACTGAATCATTTTCGTGAAATTCTGTTAACAAAATTCCGGAATTCTGCGAGAGGAGGAAACGTCGATAGAATTCTCAACGACTTCACTGCCATTATCTCGAGTGTTCGAACACCCCTTCCACAGAGGGAAGATTAGGCTCAAGGATCAAGATCGTCAATATCCAGGAGAGAGTGTGTGGTTGGACTGACTCCAGGGCTTGGCAGTATTATGAAAAATCCTTTGAAGAAAAAAAAAATATATCACAAGTCCTTCATACCATCCCATGTCCACTACTGTCACCAACAGGATGGTACTCTCGAGAGAACAAACCCATGTACTACCCTGTGCTGACACACTGGAATGGATCCACCATAACCATTTGAGTAAGGCTTAGCAGACCCGAATGTTTAGACCAACAGTATTAAAAGAAATTCTATAGTCTTTCAGCTAATTATGGTGGAGGGCGGACCGGAGAGAGCGACAGGGGCTGAATGCCTGTGGCTGCCAATGCTGGTTAGGTTAGGTCATCTCCAGATATTCTTCTGTTGTTTAAAAAATGGGTAAATCTATGGTTCGGTAGATAAAACGTTTAGAAAAGTGGTAAGCATAATGGATTAATGCTTGTTAGCAGAGAGATAGATTATCGAGAGAGACAGAGACAGAAAGAATTACGAATGAACACAAAATGACAGAAGCGAAGTGGCTTGCACCAAAATTATAAGGAATAGTAAACAAGAAGGTTGATGTATGCAAACCACTCCTAATCTTTGGACTGGAATCATACACCAGATAAGAAAGCAAGAGGAAAGAACGAAGAGATGTTCATCTAAAGATCAACGGAAGCTACAGAACTGCCAGACACATCTACTGTTATCAAAGAAAGCATAGAAAAATTGTTGTTTACAATCTAGACATAAGAGGACCTGTTACAATTACATTTACTTTGAAGTCATCTACCTGAGAGGTGCTTAGGCAGGATAAGAAGCTTAGAAACAAGGTGGAATTCAGTAGAGTATTCTTCAAACGTGACAGACGAAGGGAAGACAGGGGGAAAAAATGCAATGAATATATTCTTGAGATATCATGAGACAAACGAAGGGATGACGACATGACGTACAGCATCGAAGAGGCGTCGTGGCAGAAAGTAACAGAAAGCAAATCGTGCTTACATGCCTGTCACAACACCGTGGTTAACATGCTTTGAAAAGGTTTGTGTGTGTGTGTATGTGGACACACTCCAACGATACGTACATACAAAAAGTGCACACCTCCTTCGAACAAGGTGTGGACAGTAGAGAGATTCTTTAGGAACTATCAAGAACTCCATCACAGTGTGAGGACCATCAGGTGGAGGAGGAAGGTGCCTCCGACTTGCCGAGGACAACGACGGTAATCAAGAAATTCAGTGAGACCATCTCAAGTGGAAGCCACACACTCGGCGGCGATATGCGAGGCAAGATAACATCTCCTCCTCCCGGCCGGCTACCAGCTAGATACTATCTCTCTCTCTCTCTCTCCCTCCGTCTCTATCTCTCTCGTGGCTGGGAAGCCAGATACCATCTCTTCCGTCTTTTATCTCTTCGAAGGCATCTGCAGACGGGATGTGTCAGGTCTGATGATCATCTGCCGACGCGATGCCACAGATGATGCCTCCATCATCACCGGGAGATATCATCATCGACCCATCTGGCTATCATCACATCCATCAACACACAAGGGTCAATGACTGTCTTCCAGGGAACAGCCTGACCCCCGCCACCAACCCTCAGCGCTGGTAATGACCTAGGGTGCTGGGTCAATGACCATTGCAATATCGACGAAAACTGTTGTTATTGACTTTCAAGACGATGTTCATTAAGGCGGTTTTATAAAGGTATATACGTAGATGGACCAACCGTAGATGTATTACAGGTACGGGAAGGGTTAGTGATGATTGAGGAGTGGGTCAGGATTGCACTGGCTGCTAAGTGGTACTCCTTTGGCCTAGGTTGCCGTCTTTTGTTTCCGCCTTACCTACACGTGGACTTTCAGTCCATAATTGTACAACTTTCCCATCTCGCACGTACCAGCTGACAACCGGTAATTCATACGACTCACAAAGTTGTGTATGTCAGTGAAGTTGTTCGTATGTCTCGCTTCACACCCCTTGAACCCGATGTCACGACCCTTGTGCCTAACTGGTGGCCTGACGTTTAGCCTGACCCTTGAGGCATGAGAGGAAGAGCGAGGTCGTCCTACTAGCCCAAGGGTCGTGCCGTCGTCGTACTCGTAGAGGCTACGATGGAATATCTTTCTGTGAGCTCCTCCCTACTGATCCAGTGCAGCGGAGCCTCCAAGACCTCGCATCGTGGTGTTCCCCAACCAGGGACCTCAATGCACCAGTAAGAGATGATCTTTAAGCCACTCTTCATCAGGAGGAATCCCTCGGGAACTCACCACTAACGTCTCTGAGAGAAAGACGGGACACTGATATACAAATTGCCACCTATGTACATTGAGTCTTGCCCACATCTGCCTTGGAATACACTGGGACGCATTAGGACATAAGACGTGTGGATGTAGAAATACTGTTCCACTCATAATGAAGTTGCTACGGTACCAGAATAATAAATTTCACGACAATGTTCACACATGACCTGCGATCGTTCACACCCTGTCCATACCAAAACCTGTGACTCTCTCTGTGCGGAAACCTGTGAGCGTCTATACCAAAACCTATGAATGACTATACCAAACCCCGTGAGCGTCTGTACCAAGCCCTGTGAGTGTCTATACCAGAATACCTGGACTGGGTATACCTAACCATACCGAAGCACACACACACACACACACACACACACACACACACACACACACACACACATATCCTTATGTTCTACGTCTCTCTGAAATCTGCTACGCTGACCACATCCTCTCCTATCAGTTGCACGTGTGGTGGTGGGCAGTTTCTTACGAGAGACAAGCTGCTGGCCATTACCAGACCATTTTACTTAAGTCTGTCGATCCACAACAGACAACATGTGTGTGCCAGATCAATAAATCATAAATATGGGTTTTCAGAAGATGAGAATGACTTTGATCTGATAAAGCAGCGTCACCAGGATTAGATCTTAAGTATCTAATGAGAATCTTCTGAGATTTTCAAAATCTTGCGCAGATTAAATTGTACCCTGACTGTATTTCTCTTGTGGACGTAAGGCAATGTCGCCCATGATGAATTCTGAGGTCAAGAATCTGCCTCTTATCTGTACGTGTGTTTACCACAAGATTATTTTCCTATCTGTGCGCTGAATCAAGATCATGTAAGCCTCTGAACCATTCGTATGCATTCCATGTTTAGCAAGTGACATATTTCCACACTAACCAGAATGCTTCAGGTATTCTAAATATCTAATAAAATGGTTACAAATCAGGTTCTCTGAGCTGGTCCAACCCCGCTACTACTTCTTTCGAAGGCTGGGCACAACCCGCTGCCAGGGACACCTTTGTACCTCGAAGTTTCGGTCAAGAGAGTCGTGCCTGACGGGGGCAGCAGTAGGGGATCACCGCAAGGCACCAGTGGTGTGTTGTCATACTTCAAACCCTCAGCTTTACTGGGGCGTGTCCCTATACCCCACACGGCTCAGGGTAAACCTAAGGTCCGGCTACCTACTCACCAGCTGTGGGACACGGTCAAGCCTCTTCCCTCCCTCCCTCCCGGCAGCGGCAAACAGATGCGGGTGTTCGGTGAAGAATGTCTCCTCTTGCTCCTCCCGGCCACAAAACCTTCAACCAAAAGCATCCAGAGAAATCAGATGGAGATCAATCTATCATCTCGGGGAGGGACCGATCCACAGGCAGATAACTGCAATTACACGCATCCATCACAACAATGGCCCTGGTAGGAGCCATTGTTTTGTTTAATAAGAGTGATTTATGTGTGGGTGTGTAGGAGCGTGGGACGGTAGCGTCCACAATGGTCAGGTGTCGTCCGCCTCGCCCAATAAGGTGGGCCTCGTTCATGCATTAATCATCGTGGCCTAACTAGAAGATCGTCAAGGGGGGGGGGGGGGGGGTCACCGTCTTTGGTGGTGGTGGTGATGTGTCGGTGCCTTCAGATGCTGCTACTCTTCTCTCTCTCTCTCTCTCTCTCTCTCTCTCTCTCTCTCTAGTGGTGAGGGAAGATCCTGAGGTCCTGTGCCGGGTTCTTACTGGTACAAGTGGCGTGACTTGACGCCTGGTTCACTGGACGACGAAGCAGAGACGACATGTTGCTCAGCCTTGCCCTACTATTGATCCCACCTGATAGTGGAAATGTGACAACCAGTCTTGTGCTAGCGCCAAGCACGACCCCCAGGCTGACTGACTGTGTGCGTCACCCGGACCTTCTAAACCACAACACCAGCACCAACATCACACGGGGTTAGGAAGACAACATAGTCGCTCATTTTACTCTCATACGTCAAAGCTTTCTTACTGCGTGTATCCCATGTAGTCTCAAGGCTGGACATTTTACGTTCTAATACCACGTGAAAATACACAAAGTTTTCTGCCTAATTTATACGTGCAGATACAATAAGACTGAAGTTACCACCAACTTCGCATGCAAATATCAAAAGAAAAAACATACGTCCATTACTCACGTGAAGGCCATACTATTTAAAAGTAACATACAGCAGATCTCCAGTACAGTGCTAGGTTTGTGGTCATAAATAATATAGATAGTAACGTGGAAGACTTCAGAGGCCACTCGTGTGTTGTGCCTCCTTGCTGAAACGGAATGATCAGTGCTGAAGACAAATGACAAGTCCTGACCAACTTGTTGTTACAATTTTCATAACATTACTCACACGACCACTGAGAGAGAAATGTTAAGTGTACATTGATAGAACCGAACAGGATACTTTTCAACAGTACTTGAACAAAATAATCTTCCTTCCCTTAATGAATAATCATCTAATGCCAGGATTCTCATTAATACCAGAAGGCAAGAATTTCTTCCTCCACCAAAATACCTGAGATGAGTTTGGGTTTAATTCCTGCGATATCCCCAGCAGAGCAGACTGACATATGAGCATCCATCGGGTCCTGATCTAACCGCGCAGTATCGCAGATACAGACACAAGGGAGTACAACACGAACAAAGGAAGCTCACAAATACTCAACATACTTTGGGGTAAAAGCACCAGGCATCTAGTACCTCACCGTCTCCATGCTTCTCATACCTCCTAATTACCTGAAGTTGGCCACCACAGATAACCATCATTCCCACCCATATTAGCATGACCACTCATAACCAGGGGATGTAATTACCTGGCCCCGTGATTAACCAGGAGACGGGCCACAACCCCACTCTCCAGAAATACAGAAAAATTAAATGTTTGAAAACATGGCCTGAGCACGACGGTACGGCCTGAGCACGACGGTACGGCCTGGGCACGACGGTATGGCCTGAGCACGACGGTATGGCCTGAGCACGATGGTACGGCCTGAGCACGACGGTATGGCCTGGGCACGACGGTATGGCCTGAGCACGACGGTATGGCCTGGGCACGACGGTATGGCCTGAGCACGATGGTATGGCCTGAGCACGACGGTACGGCCTGAGCACGACGGTATGGCCTGGGCACGACGGTATGGCCTGAGCACGACGGTATGGCCTGAGCACGATGGTATGGCCTGAGCACGACGTTACGTCACATGAACAGAAGATACGAGTCTTAGGAATTATGGCCTGACCTCTGACCTGACCCACAGGGTCACCATACCAAAGGCCATCCAGCTGTCCTCCAGTGGACAAGCTTGACGGATCATAATTTGTCACTGACCACATTGGCGGGGCAGTACCCACTAGCCTGGTGAGGTAGTACCCACCACCTGGGTGGGGCTGCATCCACCAACCTGGTGAGGCAGTACTCACCATCCTGGTTGGGAAGTACCCACTACCCTGGTGGGGCAGACGGTCGGTCACTTGGATTTAAGCAGTCATTCGGCTGAACATGTACACAGTTGAGGTATTACAGGTATTACAGGACTGGGAAGTCATGACTGTTACTAGTTAACTAATCATTACAGGATTTTAGGATTAAGGTGGGTGAGGTGCATCTCTGACAGCCAAGGTGGCAGATATACAGGGATGTTTACACAGTAAATTGTATGGTTTATACATCATGCACTTGGTTGAAATTAAGAGAGGAACAGTAATAGTAATACAGTAGTTGCCATACCACATAGCCTAACAGAAAACTGAACTGTTCACTTGAACAAGTATGTACTTGTTCATGGACTGTTTACGATGTTCACAATGGGAGGTACAGGACTGTTTTTATGTCTATCTGTACGACAGTTAATTGGAACAAGTCGATTGTGGTGACGAAAAGCGGTACGTGGTGAGGGGGTGTAGGAGTGAGGGGTAGTGACTGTGACAGGGTTGTGTCAGCAGTTTATCGTCAAACTGCCGTGTGAGCCGCTGGTGTTGGTCGGTGAGGGTGGACAGGTTCAGCAAGATGAAGGCCTCTTGGTAACTGGTGTAGGATGGACCCAGGATGATCATATTCATGTCCAGTCGCCCCTCTGTGTAGCTGGTCCCTCTGTGTCGCTGTAAGTGAGGAGGACTATCCTGGGGAGGCGTCCGTGAGCTTAGGTGGAATGAAGATGGTATAGATATTACTGATCTCAGCTGGTGGGACGCCTAGTGATTTCAGTCGGCGGAGAAGGTACAGACGGTTCGAGGAAGACCTGATGATAGTGCTGACATGACACTATAGACCGTCGTTTAGACTGACACCAAGAAGTTTGAAGTCTCTTGACTACCTGGAGGACGTCAGGACCTAATGTGATGTCAGGGGGCTGGATGTTGTTTGCATCCAGGTTGATGTGAATGTGTAATGAGAACTTCGAATTTTCCTTAACACCTGAAGAATGTGTTGAAGATTTCTTTGGTTGGTGGCTCTAGCCTGACGATGATGGCACTAAAGTGCCTGGAATAATGAAAGACCTATAGGCCAAACAACCAACCACCATCTGCGGAGAGAGAGAGAGAGAGAGAGAGAGAGAGAGAGAGAGAGAGGGGGGGGGGGGGGGGGCCTTGAATTCTGCGGTGGCTACACGCTACTCATCCCCACCAGCCGCGCGGCCGATGGAGTCCCTCCCTGCCGTAGACTACGGCTATCCTCACCGCATTCCTCCCTCATCCAGCGAACGTCTGGCGAGGCGTCGTACAGTGTAGCCAGAACGCTAAACATATCTTGCTAGGCAAACTGACACAAAAATGTTACCAATATCTAACCTAGATAACAATATATTCATTTCCATGAAATGACGTCTTGTTGAGGAACGTCAACATATTCAGTTTCATCATAGCCGAAGTCAATATATTTCTTAAAATACATAAATTCGATACAAATCAAATTTTCGACCAATGTTTGTCATACACGAACGTCGAGACAATGATCATCCACATAATATGTCTTGCGTGTGGGAGTCACACAAGAAGAGTAAGTCACTTCGGCTGCTGCTGCAGTTACATTGGAAAAAAAAAATAGGAATGACATATCTAAACACAGGTCATATCTAACTGCCCCTTATGAAATGAGACCAACATTCCCTCAAACTGTCCTTGAAACGGCAGCTGCTACAGTTTAAATTGCTCGTACTTTACCGTTTTCTACTTCGTTTTTTATGACTGCCAACGCACTCTGTCGACACGAAGATTACTTAGCACGAGGAAAGGTGCAAGATATTTATGAATGTAATGAGAATAAAGTCTTGAATTACCGAGGATATATGTATACTATGATTTGCTATATGAATAAATGAGAAAGTAATAAACTATTATAGGACTCACGTCGAAGGAAAATACAATAATTACCTCAGAGAAAATAGAAAAAAAAAGATGTATTTAACCTAAGACTTGTGTAAATTGGCAAAGAACATTAGTAGAGACACTTTTTTCTTTCTGAAATGAAGTTGTTTGTTCTCAGATGGAGATTTTGATTAGAAAAGATATTGTTCAAAAATATGTCTTCGTTAACAGGACCACAGCTCCGAAAGAGCTATGTCAGTCATTTTGGAAAAAGCAAACGTACATCATACAAAACCTAGCTACAACTGTAGCAACAATCAAAAACATTAAACCGCTGGTGAATATCGCATAAAAATGACAGCTATATTTTCGCAGGGAAATGATATGTTGTTAGAAAAGGAAGTAAGATTAGAACATGACCATAACGTTCACCAATACAGCCACCACATCGAAGCCAGGGAGAACACCAGCGCCACACTTCACATGGGCCAATGGATTGGACTGGATTATAGACTCTAGTCTTTTTAAGCCAAGCAACATGGGCCAGAGACTAAATGAAATGGAGAAAAACACAGTGATTGGGAAAAGAGGCATCGACACAGTGGCTTGTTTATGTAGCTCAAATGAAACGGTGAGTCGGGCAGACCCGATGCTGCGAAGACTAGTACGGAAGCTGTCATGCTCACACCACAACACAGACGACCATCAATAAGGCAAATCTGGACACCGCATGAAGCTCTAGCAACACTGCTCAATACACACATGGACAACAAACAGTACGTCCCATTACCTCCTACGGTACAGAGACTTTGCGCTCCACCAGATATCACTTGATTCTAAAGCGGATCTTATACTCCAAAGCCTGCTAGACCACACAGCAGGATGGCTACTAGCATGTCAGAATAATACACTGGATTTCATGAAGTCATGACCACCACCTTTCACCAGGATTTAACGACATTATATGGTTCTGACGGCAGCAGCAACCCAAGCATTGCATTCCACTACGATTCGACGACAATGCAAAGATATGCGAAAGGTGATCTGTCAACGACGTCTATGCGCACTGCTAAAAGTTACCGGAGAAAGAAAACAGTGATGTGGTAGAAGCCAGGTGTATCGTCACCTGCTCAGCGTCGTACCTTCTCTTCGACTGCAGTTAATGAAGGAGACCTCAACCGACCTTATCAGATGTGGGGCAGATCTTAGTTAAGAATGAGCAACAACAGCCCAGCGTCGAAGGCAACATAAAAGTGTCCCATAAAATGATCTTGAGAGACAGACAGACTTTCACGAAGACGTCATCGTCTTCCACCTGCTACCGACGCCATCCAGGAACAAAGCCATCATTAATGAACAATCTACAGGAAGTAAAGAACAAAGGAATAGTATGAGAAAATCTAAATTTCATTCATCAATAAACATCATGCATGCACATTTTGGAACGAAAAACTTGGGCTGTAAAAGAGAAGGATAAGTCGGTAGTGATGATGGAAAAGAAGACAATTCAAACACTCAAAAAAAAAAGAAATAATGTCGCGAATGTGGAGTTCTCTTCACAAGGGCAATGACACCAAGAATAACGGGAACATAACAAGATTTCTCAGTGACCTCGAGCAAGTCTTCAGAGATTACAGTACTTGAGGAGTTGATCAGAATCAGACGTGGAAGCCGAAGTATTTTAAGACGCTCGCCCAAGACCCTGCACAACCATATGGCAACCTAGACGGCTGGTACTGTATGCCTGTGTCTGTACACGAGATATTGACGCCCACCTCCCAGGGTCTTGACAGTATATGGTTACCAATGGGCCGCGTAAGCGTCAGAAGCAACTATTGCAGCCAGACACATGGATGCATCCGAGGAGCATCAGACTAAGCCAATATGTACAGTGAAGCCATCGAGAGTAAGAATCATCACATTTGATTCACTGGCGTCGTGCATCATCTGATCCTCTGGTTGCAGGACATAGGAAGGTCAATATACATATATCTCAAGAAAGAAACATCCTTCCTCCATGATGTAATAACACTCTCAAAAGAACGGCATGTTCCTGACGACGACAACGATGATGATGACGATGATGATGACGAGTAATGAGAAGGACAGTTTTACAGACATTTCTCTTAACGTTTCTTCTCCTGTGTAAATAACAGGTTGGTACGCCAATATCCACTTCTATCATCAAGAGTTACATAACAGTAAGTTATCATCAAAATATCTCATTCATTGGCAAAACCAAAAAGGTACTTGAAATGCGTTTGTAAATAACACAAACCTTAGATAAACACATACATCTCAGGGCAGGGCAGCCAAGCACGGGTCAGAGGTTCCCCCTCAGCTTCTGACCACGAGATCGCGGCTTCGGCCAAAAACCCAGGGTGCGTCGCCTGCATACAATGAGAGTAGTTTCTCAGTTTTCTCTATTCATTTTCTGAACCATGTGTATATCGTAAACATCCTTTTTGTACTAGGAATAAACCAACGCATACATGCATTTGTTTACGTCTGTGTTTTAACCTTGTACTCTGCCCACATCCTGTTTCCATATCTTGATGATTGTTGATCACCGTCACCTGGGCTGCTGCTGGCCGGGATTCACGAACCCTGTGGTTGTGGCCCGACCCCTCTGACGCGGTAGCTTTCTTCCTTTATCTAGAGGGAGATTTATTGACCTGATAGTCTGATCCACTTGGGAACCGGATAATGTATTGTAGTCGATACAACATCACAGGCAGGGCCCACAACTGGAGTGGGGTACTGCCCCACTACCCTGGTGTGTGGTAGTACTCTCTAAGCCTTAGTGGGACAGTACCCAGGGGCAGTACCCAGCTCCGATGCGAGGCAGTACCCAACACCATGTTGGGGGATTACCCAGCGCCCCCCTGGTGGGGCAGTACCTAAGGCCCCCTTGGTGGGGCAGTACCCAGCGCCCCCCCTCATGGGGCAGTACCCAGCACCATGTGGGGCAGTACCCAGCGCCCCCCTGGTGGGGCAGTACCTAAGGCCCCCTTGGTGGGGCAGTACCCAGCGCCCCCCCCCTCGTGGGGCAGTACCCAGCACCATGTGGGGCAGTACCCAGCGCCCTCCTGGTGGGGGCAGTATGTAAGCCAACAAGCCGGTTATCAACAAGAGAGCAGAGCTTCTGGCTGGTCCAACCAGTTCAGCATTGCCTCAGTATCGAGACCAATCTGTTTACATCTTCAATTACCATCTATTATACCCAACTGTTGCTCCTGGGTTTTTATTTTTTCTGTTCCACGCACTACCGTTGTGCTGTTCTTCCTGCAACTGACATTCTTTTTTTAATGTCATTACTGGCGAGTAACGTTCTTCTGTTGTGTTTGTAGATGTTAATGATAATTTTCTTTGGGTCACTTCTCTTTTTTTTTTTTTTTTTTACCGTAGACTATGTTGGTGTGTCTCATTCTCCTGTTGTTCACGATGCGAGCACTGCTGGGGTGGCTTATGTATGGCACTCCTGTTAATGCTGTTTGCCGCTACGGCTCTGTTCGTCTGTTCTCTGCGACTGCAGAGTCCCGTTGTCAGTACGACTGTTGTGTCTACTGTTGTTGCTGTATCTGTTTCTCTCATTTTTTACTGCCTCTCTTGTCTCTTGGTTCCCTCTAAATATTGATATAGTTGGACTTCGTGTTGTTGCTGCTGTTTCTCCTGTTGCTGCCTCTGCTAGTGTTGCAAGCTGTCTGTCCCTGTTTTTGGCGTAGCTGTGTCTCGTACTGTGTCCACTGTTGCGGCTGCATCTACAAAACTGCTTTTGGTATGACCACAAACAGCTGCTCCTGTTGCTTCTACAACAAGTTTCTGTTGCTACTACCGTTTCTGCTATCTCTCTGTTGTTGTCACTGTTGCTGCTGCGTCTCCTCGAATCATTATCATCATTTCTAACCATTCTTCTCTTCCTGGTGTTGTATCTCCTGTTTCCTTTGTTCCTGTTAGTGCAAAACACCTTCGTCCTACTGTTACTGTCTGTCTACCCTGTCGTTAGTGACTCTACTACTTGCGTTACTGTCGCTTCTGCTGTGAAACGTCTGCTGGAATCTCTGGTTAAGTTTCTGTTCCTCATTATGCTAATAACACATGTACATATCTCTTTAGTGCTTCTTAATACCCTCTGTTGCTGCAGTGAGCAATTTCATTAGTAATGTTACAATTGCAGCTGTTGATGCATATACCTGTTTCGACTGCTGATGATGTCATAACTTGCTATTGATGAAGGTGTAACGTCTGTTGATGTAGCTACTGTTGCTTCTGGCAGTGCCAATAATGTTTAACTGTTGCAGCTGCTGCCGTTGAGGCAAATGTTCCTACTGTTGATGCTATCAATACAACCGCTACTTTTTTTTAACGTAACTTCCTTTTGCTGAAGTTGTTCATGTAGCCGCTGCTTCTGTTGCTGCTGTAGGTGCATAACCGTTTCTACTGTTGTTATAACGGCCTCTAGTGCTTCCACTGCTGCTGTCTTTGTTAGACTGGTGTAGCTGCATCTACTGTTGGTGAAGCTGCCACTACTGATGGTGGCGAGGGTTGTACAGCGAGTGTTTTAAGAGCCTAACATCTCTTTTGTTGTTGTGGTGGTGATGATGGACTGAGGGAGGGGTCAGGAAACACAGATGACACTATAACTGCTTGACTGGATAAGTGGGTAGTTCAGGGCGAGCTGGTTTGCTGAGACGGAGAATTAAGTGCGTAAATGTGAGATAATGTGAGCAGGGTTCCCGTGGTGCTGGGGCAGATGTGGTGAGAATAGTGTTCCGTGCCGGTGATGCTGGAACAGGAGGTAAGGCAGGTGTCCTGTGGGATAAATACATCGTTGCCTAGACCTCGTAGTGCAGCTGTGAATGAAGTGGCGTGCCCAAGAACCCGCAGGTGTGCAGCAGAAGCCTGGAGGAGCAGCCGAACTTCTGTGAATTCGTTGCCGGAGCGGTAAGAGGAGGAGGAGGAGGAGGAGGAGGAGGAGGAGGTGGAGAAGAAAGGAGTGAGTGGCTTGCTGAGGGTCTGTAGTTTGGACGGAGGAGCACCACAGCAGCTGCCAGTTGCGTTTTGGCACTACAAGGTAAGAAGGGTAGCTGTGGGCTCTTAGGAATCGCTGAAGACGGTCGTTGGCGGTGTATCGCTGAGCTTTTATCAGTGGGAGGGATCAAGAGTTACCAAGAGGCAACTGCTGGAGAGAGGGAGCCGATGGTGAGGCCTCACGGGTCTCCTGATGGAGGGAGAGAGTGATGAGCCAGGAGTCATAGGGCAAAGACGTGTTCAGGCGACAGGCGCGGCGCTCATACGTAGCGGTCAGTGTTGCTGACCATGACGCATGAAGTCGAGCACATAGGTTCGAATTCTGGTTTGTGGCAGCTGGTACACAGTCAACCCAGCTGTTCATTCTCCCCTAGGTGTTAGTCGATAATTTGGGTACCTGGCTTAGACTAATATATATATATATATATATATATATATATATATATATATATATATATATATATATATATATATATATATAATAGCGTTAATGGGATGGCCATGACAGAGGCATTCCGGTAGCCCTGCCGTCTAAGCTGACATAAACACGAGGATTGCTTGACTGATGAAGATGGTAAGAATCTGATTATGTATGGAGGACTGAGCCACGTCAGGTCGGGGTATTATCAGTGTCGGTGTGGCGGCCATGCTCGCTGTCGTTGGTCCCCATGAGGGTTAAGGCGACGTCAGGATATGGTCACATGCTGTTCACGTCAGGGTAACTTGGACTACGACAGCAGTAGGTCAGGTCTGGATTAAGCTGTGGCAGTACGGTTTCACCACAAGTGTGTGGGCTCTGCGAATTAAGACTAGGCTTCCGCTATAGCTGCTGCTGCTGCTGGCGTTACTTGATATGGCTACTACTACTACTGTTGTGACGTTACAACGGCTTCTACTGTTGATGTTAAGTGCTTCTACCTGCTGCTGTTACTGTTGATGATGATGATGATGTAACTGTTGTTGTTGTTGATGATGTTGATGCAGGTGTCGCTGATGCCTTTGACGATGATGGCAGCTGGTGTCGCTGATGCCGTTGACGATGATGGCAGCTGGTGTGGCTGATGCCGTTGACGATGATGGCAGCTGGTGTGGCTGATGCCGTTGACGATGATGGCAGCTGGTGTGGCTGATGCCGTTGACGATGATGGCAGCTGGTGTGGCTGATGCCGTTGACGATGATGGCAGCTGGTGTGGCTGATGCCTTTGACGATGATGGCAGCTGGTGTGGCTGATGCCGTTGACGATGATGGCAGCTGGTGTGGCTGATGCCGTTGATGTTGGTGATGATGCAGGTGTTGTAGATGATGGCGTGTCCTGTTGGTGAAGCGGTTGTTTTTGGTTCTGATGCGACGGATGGTGTAGCTTCTGCTGCTGATGGCTTCCCCTGGTGCTTCTGTGAGGTGTAAGTTCTACTACTAGTGCTGCTGGGGTTTCTGTTGTTGCTATATTCAAAAGGTGCTGCAAGATGGACAGGGATGATGACATCAACAATATGATGTCCATCTTCGCATTCCTCCCCGGGTAATCCTACAACCAAGCACGAAAGTCTTCAGGTCACAGTAGCGCAGTGAGGACAACACCTGGACTTCATTCTCATTGCTTAACAACACCGAACTCACTGGACGCCCACGAACTAGAACACTTTCCCTCACTCGTCTCTAGTGGAGGAGATATTAGGTGAAGAATCTACCCAACATCCTTGAACTATTAGAAGCAGAAATGGTTGGCGGGTAGACAGGGATGGAGAAGAATACCAGTCCCACTGACAGCTCAACCCTACCCATAACGACAGGCAAACAACCTATTACGGAGTTCTGTGTCCTGCTAGACTTTCTTTACCGATTACAAAGGCATGAATTGATCGGAAATTATAAAATAACTCCTTTCCGATACCCTGCACCCGGAAGCAAAAGCTTCAGGATTTCCATTTCATTGTCTAAAGTGCCTCCGAATAACGTTCTCATTGGGAGAAAAAATAATGGCTCTCTTTGGAGTCATGTTCGCCAGTAATTTCCGTCGCGAGCTTAACCAGACAAGACGCTGCAGAGAACAGGTGCTGTCGGGAATCTGCTGACCAGCGGCAACATTTCACATGATCTTCAGAACTCGAGGAAAGAAAGTAAACACACAGAGAGAACATTAGACAGTATTGCCCATCATCTTCTCAGCTCAAACGTGGACGATACCTGAAGGAGAAGCCAGCTTCTCGTTTCCCACCTGGGTATAGGGGGAGCCAGTGAGCAAGCAACAAAAACCTTTCCAACAGCAGTTTGTACTCGAAGGGCCGTGTACCCAAGCCCTCTCCCTCCTGCCGGACACGCTCGCTGAAATAATGACTCTAATTATGAGCGCCACACACCCCGGCACGTCAGCTGCCGCTGACAATAACACAAATCTAATTAAGTGGTTTTCTCTGTATTCATTATTAAATCAGACTGGAAATGGCCGGCGCGAAGCCGGTATGAAAAGACGCGCCGCCATGGTAAAAAGCTTCCTACAGGAATTCGCTATAAATTATGCTAAGGACGGCGGGGTTAACGAAGCCAGCAGGTGCGACTGGTGGGTCCTCCACACACACGCACCCACACAAATAACACACACACACACAAGTAAATACGATCACCCATTTTCATCCACTTTTAAACTGACTCGAAATCTCTTTGAGTCAGTCAGTCTCATTCTATAGTTCACCATCAGTTTTTCTCAGTGTCTTGCAGTGGGTCACTCACTGCCTTACCCATGTCCTCTCGGCTCACTGTCCCGCCGCGCCCCTGGAAGGCGTGGCTCCGGGACGCCCTCAAGTCTAAGCCCCCCCTGCCTATTATGCCCCGTCTCCACGGGTCATCCCCGATCACCTACCCTGAACACGCAGTGACTTCCTCAGCACCGGGCCGAGAGGTCATCCCTGGCCAACTGTAGATGCGTAGTGATTGTCTCAGCGACGGGCCAAGAGGTCGTCCTTGGCCATCCGTAAGACACGCAGGGATCGCCTCAGCGACGGGCCAAGAGGTCGTCCTTGGCCACCCGTAAGACACGCAGGGATCGCCTCAGCGACGGGCCAAGAGGTCGTCCTTGGCCACCCGTAAGACACGCAGGGATCGCCTCAGCGACGGGCTAAGAGGTCGTCCTTGGCCACCCGTAAGACACGCAGGGATCGACTCAGCGTCGGGCCAAGAGGTCGTCAACGTGCTGGAGATGTCTCTCCAATCAGGTAATGACCCGTGAGGATCGAGATCCCACACACAAAAAAGGCGTCTTGGAGCCAGTCTGTCACACAAAGGATCTGGTGTGTGTGTATGTGTGTGGAGTGTCCTGGCCACGGGCTGGGGGTCCTGACCACGGGCATAATAACTGTTATATTGATCTTATATTTCCATGTAAATAACTATGAATTGGGGCGAACATAATCACGTAGAAAACTTGTTTTACAGTGGTTCTTACCAACTCTAACGAGACAACAAGACTCGTATGGATCACTTCGAAATTCATGGGACACATCCGGGAAATTCTTTTTTTTTCTACCGTGTACGCCACAGTCTTCAGCACCCACACCAGCAGTGGAAACTAAGATAACACTGACCTGTGGTGTCATGGCACGTAGCTTGTCATCACTGCACACAGGAACGCTGCGCCGGATGGGAATCCTAGACAAGTGGAATGTGTCGGTACTCAAATGGATCCAAACCTTAACCTAGACTCAGCGGCTTATCTTACCTATGTTCTGACTTACCAGAGAAGGAAGCAAAGTTCTCACTCTCACCTAATGTGTTCACTTCCTCTCCTCTGCAACGTTCTGAGGCTGAATCACACTGACTTTTGGCAAACTCAGACCACATTATAGTCCTATATCTTAACGACGACGTATCGACACACCACACTACCTCACCGCTGGCTGCCTGGGGTATAACACGAAGCAGAGATGAATACAAGACCCATAATTCCAGAGAACGATCTATGGTAAGGCAGGGGACCCATGCCAAGCTTGGACCGGGCGAATCCTTCCCATCTCCCATCAGTGATACATTCAGCGTCGCCCATCGCCACACCCAGCCCCTCCATCCCACGCTGTTAACAGTTAATCACATGCAAGACGCGGCTGCATCAGATACGGACTCGAGGATCAATTTCAGCTTTTTGCCACCGTGAAGACAAAAGTCAGGTCCATATAAGGTTAACTAGGACCACAAGGGTCGAGGCTGGCTGGCACAAAGGGATGATGATGATGATGATGATGATGATACCCCTGGCTGAAGATTAATTAATGACCTCACTCCAGCTCGACCCATATCTTGGCCACCATCCCAGAACCATTTACCTTCCTGCATCTTCCAGGAGTCGTCGGTGGGAGCGAGGGAGACGCAAACATCACCTAACTCAGTGCCAGACGACATTCTGGCAAAAGGTACTGCCCGCGCGTAGCAATCACCGCAGGGAAATTTTGCAGTTCGAGAGAGAAAGAGAAAAAAGAATCGTGCGAGTCACCTGCTGGAGAGAGAGAGAGAGAGAGAGAGAGAGAGAGAGAGAGAGAGAGAGAGAGAGAGAGAGAGAGTCAGAGGGTGTCAGCAGTGTGACACTGTGTCAGTGTTAACACCCAGGTGCCTCTTGACGTCCGAGGTTGAGGGGGCCTCCAGAAGCCCCCCCATTAGGGAGGCTGGTGCTGGACACCTCGCCAGGTATTCCTTAATGAAGCGCCACGCCCTCCTCACCCCACACCCACATAACTCCCATTTTCTAATGTATTCAACGCCAGTTCAGTCAACAACCCGAAGCGAACCTTTGATTCGCCTAATCGACTGGGATTCATAAAGACGAATCTGGGTTTACGATATTACTGATAGAAACGTCAAAAAATCGCTCGAGATCAGATGAGTTAATGGTATTCTTAACTCTCATTCCCTGCTTTACATACGTGTGACTTAACCCCTTAACATGAACTTAAGACCCTTGAGCACGACGGAACGACCCCTGAGCACGAAGGAACGACCTCTGAGCACGACGGAACGACCTTTGAGCACGACGGAACGACCTCTGAGCACGACGGAACTACCCTTGAGCACGACGGGACGACCCCTGAGCACGACGGGACGACCCCTGAGCACGACGGAACGACCCCTGAGCACGACGGAACGACCTTTAAGCACGACGGAACGACCTTTAAGCACGACGGAACGACCCCTGAGCACGACGGAACAACCTCTGAGCACGACGGAACGACCCCTGAGCACGACGGAACGACCTCTGAGCACGACGGAACGACCCCTGAGCACGACGGAACGACCCCTGAGCACGACGAAACGACCTCTGAGCACGACGGAACGACCCTTGAGCACGACAGAACGACCCTTGAGCACGACGGAACGACCTCTGAGCACGACGGAACGACCTTTGAGCACGACGGAACGACCCCTGAGCATGACGGAACGACCTCTGAGCACGACGGAACGACCTTTGAGCACGGTGGCACGGACCATAAGCCCGATGCTACGATCCTTGAAGACGACGGTACGACGCCTGAGTGCGATTATAATCTGGTCTTAGACAAGACGCTTATGAGGTCAGGTCAAAGGTCGTACAGTGCTCCAGGGTCGTTATCATGCAGCAGGGATTAATGACTGGTCTCCAGTCATGCATCTGAGCATGATGAAAAATGTCACATGAGAATGTCCTTACACACACACACACACACACACACATGACCTCTCCTTCATCAGTTTGACCTTCAGATGTCCAGGAGAATAAGGAGAAAACTTACCTGTGATGAAGAGGAGACAAAGCTTCATGAAAAAAAATGTACCAAAAGAAGTCATGATTTTTTCCTTTATGATTCTCTTTTTCTTTCCCCATGAGGGGAGACTAATTCAATTTACTATCTTGCCTTTTAGAGCTCTCTGATAGGAAGTCAACAATCCTCTTGAGACCAGGCTCACAGGAGTGACAACTGGGTGACGCTACACATGGTTACAGTGTTCAGTCTCACACTCTATAAAGTGTAGTGACAACACTTAACTTATAGGTCCACAGGTCACATGGGCCACATGTATAGTGAGTGTGTATGTAGTCTTAAAGTTATATTTAACACCTGAAGAAGGTGTTCAAGATTTTTCGGTTGGTGGATGTTGTAAATTACGTTGACGGCCTTAATGACCCTGGCAGTTGATAGGCTTAAAGCCCACACAACCAAACAACCAACCGAGCCTTTGGGTCGATATGATGAACTACATAGCCAAAACGATATTGTTTCTCATTTCCTAGACATCATAAAAACTGAACAGTAATGTCAGAGGTATACAAGTTCTTCTTCCAGCTTCACAGGAAGATAACATCTACACCAAGATAACATCACCACCAAGATAACATCACCACCAAGATAACTTCTACACCAAGATAACTTCTACACCAAGATAACTTCTATAACGAACATCAAAGACAAATACCCAGCACTTAGATAATTCTGTCTGCTTACTCGAGATGAGTCAAATTTCCCACAGTCTTCATCCCTGTAATAATGAACAAGTAAGAGTTCTCTACTATCTCTCGTAGGTGTTCAGTGTTCTCGTCCTGTATGAGGTTACTGGATTCAGACAATGATCGTTGTCGATCAAGGTATCTCCGAGTGCTGAAGGTGTCGACCGAGGCTCATCCACCCCACAATGGTCGTCGACTAAGGCTCTCCCACACTGTACCAGCTGTCGAGTAACGTACACTTCATATCGTAAGGTTGCTCAATAATGTTCTCCCTATGGTGGATGAAGTGGTTCCTTCAACATTCAAGGCTGAGTGAACGGCCCATCATCATCTACCAAGACTAACCCATTCAATTTTCCAAGATGCAAGAAGGTAAATGGTTCTGGGATGGTGGCCAAGATATGGGCCGAGCTGGAGTGAGGTCATTAATTAATCTTCAGCCAGGGGTATCATCATCATCATCATCATCATCATCCCTTTGTGCCAGCCAGCCTCGACCCTTGTGGTCCTAGTTAACCTTATATGGACCTGACTTTTGTCTTCACGGTGGCAAAAAGCTGAAATTGATCCTCGGGTCCGTATCTGATGCAGCCGCGTCTTGCATGTGATTAACTGTTAACAGCGTGGGATGGAGGGGCTGGGTGTGGCGATGGGCGACGCTGAATGTATCACTGATGGGGCATGATGGGTAGGCTGGTGTTGTGGTTTGTTATGAAGGATTCGTCACGTCCCTGACTTATGAGAGGCCGTTCTGTGGGTGAAGGGGGTCATATATCGTCTTGTAACAGACCATTCTCTGGGTTTAGATGTCTTACAATGTCTTATGATAGACGGTTCTCTGGGAGTAAGGGTCTTTTACTGTCTTATGACAGACCATTCTCAGGGTCTTGAGCTCTTATACTGTCTCATGCTGGACGGGTCTCTTGGCACAAGCGTCTTGTACTTTCTCATGACTGACAGTTCTCTGGGTATAAGGGTACTATATTAACTCTGCCTCTCACTATACTCCATGGAAGCAGCGGTGAGTGAGTGTGGAAGGCTATGGGTTCTACAGACTAATGAATCAGCTTTGTGCCACAAGACACAAGATTACCTGCTGCGGTCTGAGCTTTCCTCCGGGAAAATCTGAACGTCCTCGAGGTTTGTGAAATTCAATGCTACACAGACAAAGATCGAGTCTATATTGCAGCAGGATTCATCTGGGGAAGGGCTGGTCACTGCTTATCTTGGATTCCTATTCCTAGATCTACCGGCGGGGGCGCCTCCCAAGTGACGGCCGTAACCCGTCAGGCCAGTGTTATCAGAGCGCTTCCACTGACGGTGCTGGTGGTGGTGAGGGTCGGGGTGTGTAACACGTCGGTTCCCGCCAGATGGTAGCACTCCCAGCACCTCAAGTGACGTGCTGCTTCCTCATGACGCCTCAGGTCAGGTTGAGCCTCAAGATCTTACCATAGTCTGCCAAGGTCGCATATACACATATGACAGTCACCTACGACTTCTTCTAGGGGTCCAGATCTTGTAAACTATGCTTGACACTCACTCTAACGTACCAGATAACCAGACTGATCATGCCAGACTTGAACCAATGGCTTTCCCTAAAACAACCTTTCCCTCGCTACTGTGTTGGAATAATAGTGTCAATGACACCACCCAAGACTTAATCAAGTCTTAGTAGTACCTGTCGCTAGAAATTTCTGAACGTCCTCCTGGTTTCTTACTTAACCATGAGGCGTAAGTTTTTAATAGCATGGGGACTTCTAATATTAGATAAAGAGATGATAAAGAAAGAGGGAGGAGTGGTTTAATAACAGATGTCAAAATGATAAGAAGCATTGAGATGTGCTGTGGCGAAGATAGAGACGACACTCAAGCCAGCCAGCATCTATTAAGGCATAAGAGAACCAGGAACGAGTGTAGCAGGATAAGAGAAGAGAGACACACGAACTATGAAAGGAACGTTGAGGACAAGACAAGACAAAATCGTCAGTTACAGACCTGCTTGTTGGCTTAGGAATTCAGAGAGGGGGTTGTAGAGCACGATGTAGGAAGACGTGAGGAACTGAAGGACAAGTTCAAAAGTGCTTTCACAGCGGAAGACACTGTAGCCTCAACACCAGTGAGTCGTAATGGGAAGGTGGTCTCAGAACGCATCAAGATTCATAGAAAAGACACTTGACAGATTATTAAAGGGTCGTGACCCATACAAGGCTCATGGCCCTGGTGAAGTTTCACCATACGTGCTGAGGATGTGTACAGATACGCTTGATAAACCACTTGAAACACCGTTCAAGACGTCGCTTAGGGGAGGTAAAGTTCCAAGGCAGTGGAAAAGGGCAAACGTCACGCTTGTCTATAAGAAGTAAGACCAGGAAGAGGGGCTGAGCGACACACTCGTCTCCCGGACGAGTGTGGTCTGTAAGGTACTAGAAAAGTTAATCACAAAGCAAATGGATGACGTCCTGCAGAGGAGATGATACCTAAATGAAGGATAACATGATTTCAGAGAATGGAGTTCACGTGTAACGAACCTCTTATACTACGAGGAAGTGAGCTCTGATTTTGGGTCGAATGCTCTTATCTGGACATTCTGAGAGCATTTGACACTCTACCACATGGGAGCCAGTCAGTGCCCAAAATCAACACCACTCATGAGGGAAGCCAGTAATCATCACACAGTAACCAGTATAAAACCAGAACTTAAAATACGACAATAAATCATTATGAAACACGGAGCTAAGATGTGCCAAGCTGCAGCTAATGAGGAGGCAATAATCAACATGAGGCCAGGACCCATTAGAGCACCAGTACCCAACATGAAGCCATCAACATGTCCCTCCCAGTATCAGCGTCTCACCTTACACTCTGGCAAATTAAGAGAAGAAATTTTCTATAAGTCTAATGGGATGCATCTGCTCCAGCTGATACTGTGTGTCCGGAGATGTTATCAAGGGCTCGGCCCTGCCACCCGCGGCTCCTCCTGCTTTTTGCCCACCGAGACAGGTTCCCGGCGGCACCAGCATCCTGGGGTTTTAAAACCACGGGTTAATTTGGCTGGACGTCTGTGCCCGTGGGTCCGTCCATGATGGCCCCCAGCGGGCCAGAGGGTGACAGTGGCTCCGACTGCGTTCAGGTGCCAGGGAAGGGAGGGTCGGCTACGCGGCGTTCGTACGCAGTATGGCAGATGGGACTGAAGTGCGAGAAAGGGAAGATGAGAGAAATTAACGCATTTACCTAATTTAGAAAATGGAGGAGATCAGACAAGATAAAGGTATAATAAACGAGACAAGAGAGATAACAGGACACAAGATAACTGATACACAGTGAAAACCTCGAATTTTGAGAGACCATGAAACCGAGATCAGATCATGTGAGACAACGAGAATGAAAAACCTCTGGAGGTAAAGCGGGAACAATGTGATGAAGTCAGAGAAGACAGGAAAATGAGTCCACTTGAGGGGCTATCATGGAATTAATCAGACAGGTCTCGAGGGGCGGCACCATCATGCTACACAGGTTAATTAATGCTCCACCAAACTCTACGCCGACGACCCATAATGTCTGCTGGTTTTTGTACACACCCTCCACCGTCTCCTGTACACACCCTCCACCGTCCCCTGTACACACCCTCCACCGTCCCCTGTACACATCCTCCACCGTCCCCTGTACACACCCTCCACCGTCCCCTGTACACACCCTCCACCGTCCCCTGTACGCATCCTCCACCCTCCCCTGTACACACCCTCCACCGTCCCCTGTACACACCCTCCACCGTCCCCTGTACACATCCTCCACCGTCCCCTGTACACATCCTCCACCGTCCCCTGTACACATCCTCCATCGTCCCCTGTACACACCCTTCACCGTCCCCTGTACACCCCCTCAAATCGTCCCCTTTGCTAACACGTACATTGCACGTTACGCAAGACTACTTTAGTACACAGGCTTATGTGGTGGAGTGGTCAGCACTGAGGCCCGTGAACCCTACGGGCTCGTGGGGGAGTCCCCACTAAGACACTCATATAAAGTCCACGCCAACACACGTCATCTACCAATCACTCCGCCAGTTCCAATTAGACTCCCACATCCACCATATAACATCATCAGGACACTGGTCAATATCATCATCAAAACACCCGACGAAACACCACAAAAACAAAAGCCAGATACACCACAAAGAATCTTATCCACTTATACAATAGTCTGCAACAATATCTTATACACTTATACAATAGTCTGCTACAATATCTTATACACTTATACAATAGTCTGCAACAATATCTTATACACTTATACAATAGTCTGCAACAATATCTTATACATTTATACAGTAGTCTGCAACAATATCTTATACATTTATACAGTAGTCTGCAACGGTGCTGCAATAAACAAAGAGAACAGCATGCAACAGGAGGAGCATAGTAGCCTCCAACACTAGGGAGACAGTGGCTTTAAGCAGCAATGACATGAGCCTGCAACAGCTTGAGGAAACTAAGCCTTGAACATCAAGAAGTTATCAGCCTCCAACAGTTTGAAGCCAGTAGCCTCCAAGAATCCAGTAGCCTCTAAGAATCCAGTAGCCTCCAAGAATCCAGTAGCCTCCAACATCACATACACAAGACCCTGCAGTATCAAAAACAACAGACGGTAACACAACGAACACAATGGCTCATAACACAAAATAATAACCAAGGAAAAACATATCTTTCTTTTTGACAAAATTTGAAAGCTTTATGTACTTCTGGTCTGGTGTGAAAGCCTGAGGTACCGCGTTATCCACGAACGCAAGCTTGAGCTACGTTTCAGGGTTAAGTGACTTCAGGAACCTTCACACGAGAGTGAAAGCCTACGTATCGTACGTGGTTATATAATCAGGACTTCAGCCCGCGTGCTTCATCTGAAGTGGAAGCTTTACCTGATACCTCTTCGACTGAAAGGTCCATAATTCACACCTCTCTCTTCCAATAACATCCACGAAATTCAATGACGATTTCAGGGAGTCTTAACACCGTCTATAAAGTACAAGGTTCATACTAGTTCCTGTACTGATGCGTTTGCAACATCGCCAGACCCCGACCACTCTTAATGTGGGAGCAAATAGGACGACATCTAGCAAATTCATTCGCTAATGTAAATCTGTAAAAGAATCCTGAGGAGTTGATTTTCATTGTTTCTACCGCCTGGGTTATCCAATCAGTTCGCCCTCACGAGAACACACGGGTCCTTAGCGTCCTCGAGAGGTGGGATCAAGATCGTTAAACACGACACAACACTTCGGTCCAGACCTGTGGCGCGGGTCTGACCATGAGCCACCTCCCGTTGGCCTCGACCTTCCTCAGTTAGTCAGCCGGGGGCTCCGTGACCATCTAAATCATCTGGTCAGGCCCGCTGGCCGTGCCTCCAGCCACTGTCAAGGTATCATGTACATTACAGACAAGAGAAAACACCGCACCAATAATATGATTACACTGAGCAAGGCACAAAGTGCCGACTGACGATCATGAAATGACCTCATATCTATGTTCGACGTAGACATTACAAGACACATTGCGAAGCGCAGTTCCTGGCCAACCTTGTGGCCACATCAGGGACATCGGTCAAAGCCGTTTGCTGGCCATCCATATATGTAGATAGGTATCTTGAACTGTGATCACAATCCCATTCCTTGAAGAATGGGGCCAATAATTTTTTTTCTTCACAGGCAAACTGCAGTCCCTTTACTACAATCACGACTCCTGCTATCCTGGTACTTGTCACAGTGAAAAGAAAACGAGGATCCTTCATCACCAGGGACTACAGATTCGGTTCAATAGATGGTCGCAATGCCACTGTGTTCATCTTAGTCTTGACTGCCACATGACCTTTACAGGAAAGGAAATTTTCCAGATAGCAGACTCCCCAGACAGCACCCTCCCTAGACAGCAGCCTCCCAGACAGCAAGGTCTCCAGACAGCAGGCTCTCCAGACATTAAGAACTCTAGACAGCAAGATCCCGACAGCAGGCTCTCCAGATAGCAGTCTCCATAGCCAGTGGGCTCTCCAGTCAGCAGGCTCTTCAGACAGCAGGCTCCCTACCAAGGAGACTCCTCAGACAGCAAGGTCCTCTGACAGCAGGCTCCCTAATCTACTCTTGTTTCCTCGATGCAAAGACAATCTTTGATGGTGCAAGTTACTGGAGGCTTTATCTAGCAGTCAACAAGAGTCAACAAACTGTTATAAACATCCTAATTTTATTTTATAATGGAATTTACGACAGAATTAGATCCTCCCTACAACAACTTTAGATCCTTCCTAAAACAGAGCTAGATTCTCCCTACAATAGAGTTAGATCCTCCCTGAACAGAGTTAAACCCTCGCTAAATAGAGTTAGATCCTCCCTACATATACAATGTTTATACTGACGAAATAAATATTACTCTTGGTGGAATAAAGCTTCGTAAACAATCACTTGAACAAGCTAAGCAAAGACGAGGCCACGTTGCTGTGAAACCCAGTTTGTTGATACTCCCCCAGCAACAGGTCAACAGGTGTCACACCTTTGTAGCTGATCATATCAACTATAGTAAGTCAACAATGTGGATAGCCAATTCTTCTACGAAATCTGCACTTGCGATGCGGTGAGCATGACGGGCGTTCCATCAGTTCTGTGAACTTAAACCACCTGGGCTATGCATATACAGAAGGAAGAAAAAAATTCTTTTACAAATAGCCAATTAAGGTTGAAAGTTATACGGAAAGACAGATCATAAAATCCTCTCTCTCTGAAAGAGCGATATTCAGCTGGAAATGTGTGGAAGATCCACTCAATCTCTATACTGTAATACTCTTTAGGCAGAGGGCCAGCTTGAGCCTAATACCCACCTCCCTCACTGTGACGTATCCTAGCACATCGCTAACTCAGCTACTATTATCAGCCTGACATGCTACATGCCTAGCAATCCTAGGGGCAAGCAACGTGGGACTGATACAGAGAATCACAGATCAGCACAGTGCTAGGACTGTAACGCTGTAATAAAGCGAAGCTCTACCAACGTTTCCAAAATTACAGGAAAACCTACAAGAACCGTCTTGACGCGCCTTTGGCGAGTGACTGGTAACGGCTGGTAACGAGACAGGCGAGGGAGTCCTCACCAGATCCACTCACCCAGAAGGAATTATAATTCCATTCTTTACTGCTCATGTATTGTTGCTCAAATATGCAATTAGAAGAATCGTTACCGCTATTATCATTCTGTCAATTAATACAACAACAATTCACACAGTTTTCTTTGGTTGTCTGAATACTTTGTTTTCTTTTACAATGCTCCAATTCATGGGGTGACTAATGCTTGCGAGACGCTGGCTCTATGGAAGCGCCTCCATGAAGACAAAAAACTTTTAGTTCTCGTCTATAATCCGTGACGTAAGTTAAATGCGACTTTTCACTTACTGTGATATTATTACGCTCGACTATTTGTGCGCATGATCTTTAACAAATCTGGTAATAGAGGCCAAGAACTAAATGAATTCTACCTGCGTGTCTGGATCAAGGATATGTGTCTCTGTCTTAATATTCGTATTCCATGTCTCTGCACGTACAAGTTTAAGCGTCCTGTAAAGCTACCACCAGCATATATTGCCCTTGTAAGTCTGTGTGAAGGTATTATCAAGGCAAATGACTGCCTCTTGTGTCTGTACGCACGTTCCCTTTGTGTTTAACAACTCCCATTCGTATATATGTGTGCCCTCATAAATGTTCACATCAATGATCGGTGTGCATTTTAACTCACCGCAATACGACTGCTTTTAACCGAGCAATTTGTGACATACGTTCAGCCATGAAGCCTTAATTATTAAACCTTGCAACACCGGGTAGGGAGACTTGAGGGAGGGAGGGAGTCGAGCCGTTCGAACAACGAGACCTCCTCTGCTCGCAGCGTCGATCACCACCTCTTTCCGAGACTGAGGTGATCCTAGGGATCACTTCACCATCCTGTGCCTGAGACAGCCAGACCCACACACACACACACACACACACCGCCCGCCTCCTAGTCTACCTACCTTCCAGCCGCATCGCCCCAAGCCGTGTCGGTGTGGAGGATTACGAAGTCTCACGGTACACACCGCACTCCACCACATCCCTTACCAAACATAGTACTATACAAGGCCTTCTCCCCTGAGCTAGCTGGACCTATCGCCTCCATCATCAATGCTTCTCTCCATTACTCAGAATACCCACGATGATTTGGAGATGTGGATGACTTCCCTAATACTAAAGACATCACTGCCAGATATAAGGTATCAGTAGGAAGAATAACAGAACGGTACAATGAACAACCAAACAGATACAGTCTAGGAAGGCACTTGGGGCCAGTGGTTCTCGACCGTTCTGAGGCCTAAGATAACTAACCCACAGAACGCGTAGCTATGTTACATCTTACTCTGTCAACCAGATAAATGCTTGAGGTTTGAATGAAGTTTAAATAAACAATGTATCTTAAGCAAAATTCATACGAATACTGTTAACGGAGAAGCAACGAACATGTTTACCAAACAAATTGCAATATAATGAACAGAATCAACAAACATCGTTACAAAATAAAGACACGCTAATCATGATGGTCGGACGTGAGCATATACTGAACCTGCGACAACCCCTATGGTCTACCCAGGAACCCCCATGGTCTACCCAGGAACCCCAATGGTCTACCCAGGAACCCCCATGGTCTACCCAGGAACCCTTATGGTCTACCCAGGAACCCCCATGGTCATGACCCACTGCTGGGCACTACTGCTGTAGGCGAAGATAAGTGATACATATGAATCAGGCCGATACCAATATTTTATTGTTACTAATCACCAGTGCATAATCGTGTTCAGTAATTATATTATTATCATATACACATATTTCTAACTGTTCTTTTGCTTTACAGACTGTCGGCTGAATGACTACCTCGCAAGACTATCCCGGTGGACAAATTAGGTCAGTGTGTGTTTTCTATACAATTCTCTCCGATGACAATGTCATGCCAGTATACTGTAAGCTACGGGGACACAGTGCTCCATCATGCCTGCCAATCCTGCTGGCTAATAGGCCAGAGGGATTGTAGGGTAGGGGAGCAGCCTTCTACTTTACCATTCTAGCGTCTCCATCTATATGGATCACAGTTACTGTTCTCCATCACACAACCCTCCTTCTGTCATTTGGTCTTCCCATGTTCCACTACTGCTCACTGTTACAATGAGATTCAAGTGTTCCCCTAACAGTAACAGACAGCAGAGGAACATCACTTTCAGCGTGGCGGGTAAATATAGTACAAAGGATGGTGACTCGTTCATCAGAGAACGAAAAGCATACAATACTATTACTTCAGCTGGGAATATCAGAGATCACAGGAAGACTACTGTGTAACATTCTAAACCAACACATCACAGAAATCATCATCAACTCTGCCACGTCACCCAAATTGCCTCTACTCAGCCAGCCCCAGGGCAGCGTCCTGTCACCACCACTATTCATGTCTCACAACACAGCTGATATTATCCCACCACTTGGTGCCGTGAACATGGACATCTCTGCCGATGACGCCACTCAAATAATAGTCTCGAGCAACTCATTCCCAATACACACCCCGTTTAGTAGTCAAAGGCAACCAGACTAACCACATGTAAACAAACTCATCGCACTGGCTCTAGGTAGAATAAAACAACAAGAGAAACGCACAAGTAAGAAGAGGCACTGACCAGTCTGTACAGATTCTGGTACCGAACCAAACATTACACCTGGTCAGAGCCATGACTATATCTATCCTAACTTACTCTCCTACTTAACTATTCCTCGCCTTCAAACTGCTTACACTGAAGTTATAGATGATTTGAAATAGTGCTGTATGATTCGTGACAATTTGAGAGATGCCCCTACCCCAACTCTATGGTTCTCTTCAGATCCCTTGGTTCCATTCGTTGCCATCGTCACGTATCTAAAACACTTCACTTCCTCCAAATTCCTTCCATTCAAATTCACTCCCTAACTAACCTGTCTCCCTCCACTGCTAAACCTAATAATCTTGTTTTTTCTCACATTTACTCTCAGTTCTCCTTTCACATATTCTCCGAACCTCAGACACCAGCTTCGGCAGTTTCTCTCTACGATCTGCCATCAGTGACATGTTATCAGCAAATAATAAGTGACTCACCTCCATGTCTCCCCACCCTCAACATACTAACTACCTTCTCATCTCTCCGAGACTCTTGCATTCACCTCCCTCGTCACCCCACCAATAAACGGATAAAGAGCCACAGAGATATCAAACACCCCTGCCGCAGACCCATCTTCACCTGCAACCACTCACCCTCCTCTCTACCTACTCGCACACATGCCTTACTCTCTTGTAATAACTTCTCACTGGTTCTAATAGCTCTTACCCCACACCATACATTTGTAAGGTCTTCCACTAGGCATCTTATCAACACATCAACCATACCATACACTTTCTCCAGAGTAATAAGTATTTCTTACACACATTCTTCAAAGCATACGCCTGATCCACACCTCCTCTAACACTCTTGAAACCTCATTGTTCCTCCCCAGTCTGATGCTCAGTGCATCCCTACATCCTCTAAATCACCATTCTCCCGTACAACTTAGCAGATACTCTCAACAAACTTCTCTCTCTGTAACTCGAACAGTCATCCTTGTCCCCCTTGCCTTTATACAATGGTATGATATAGGCATTCAACCAATCCTCTGGCACCTCATCACAGTCACTGCATATACAAATCAACAACAGAAACTGACCTGTAGCATTATCCACTCCAGCCGCCTTCCCACATTTCATCTTATGCGAGGCTTCACCACCTCCTCTCTTTTCACCAAACCACTCGCCATGACTCTCTCGTTTCGCATACCAACCCGACGCAAACATTATACATCTGCCTCTCTATCATCAAACACATTCAATAATCCTCCAAAATACTCACTATCTCCTCTTCTCTTCATCACTGCCTGCTACCACTTCTCCAACAATGTTCCAATTTGTTCTATTGTTTTTGTCGCAAAATTAACCTCCTTCCAAAACACATTCTTATTCTCTGTGAAGTGTGCTGACACTCGCTCACCCTAACTCGTATCTACCTTCTTGTTCAGCATCTTGCACCATGACCTCCTGCCGCTTTCTCTTTTACATTCCCCAATCACACGCGCTCCTTCCCTGTACAAATACAGCCTATCCATCTATCTTTTCTCTGTAACTAATAACCAACTTCGTCATCCTACCACTCACTACGCTTTCAACACATGCCCATCTCCAGTGTTCCTCATGCTACACACTTCTCTAGCAGCATCTGGTGTGTGAATCACTTACTTGTGAACGAGGAGAGGGTGTGGGCAGCAGCTGGGAAGACGTAATCCAACACCACCAACCACCACGAACAATACACCAGACCTGAAAAATAAATCACAGTAAATCAAATGCCTAAGACCAGTGGTCTGAAATATCTACACCCTAGCCACATCACAACTGGAACCACAGGTCACTAGTGCTGTCAGTGGCAGGGTAGCGAAGCAGTTACGTCTCCCACACGGCCGTGGTGAAGGGTCTGGCTGACTGACGTTACGGGCAAAAGTAATCAAAATACCTCAGCTTTTTTTTTTTTTTTTGACCGTGTTTTAACCCGGTCAGAACCTAGCATTTCACACCGTGGTCACCAGGTGCGAACACCCCTTCCTCACACCTCTCACACCTGGGTAGACTAAAGGTCTAATGCATAAGATGTAGGCAATCCTGACGTACGCATTGCTACGGCTGGAGAACGAGTTGGTTTTATCACCTCATCTTTGAAGTACGAGAGTACGACCCTTGAGCACGACGGAGCGACCCTTTGATAAGGTGGCGTGACTTTTGGATTGACCCTAAAAAGTGTAAGTCCCGAAGGTCGTGCTCAAGGGTCGTACAAGTCACGAGCTAGACCCACCCAGCGAATGCCGAACATCGTAACCGGAAGGGGGAGAGGATGGAGGTAGCGCCAGCCAATTTCTGCGGCCATCCATCAGCACGCCATTTAAGACCCTCTAAATACCTGGTGAGCAGCGTTAAGATCCGTGGTTCATTACAAGCTGCTCCAGGATGCGATTAACAAATCCCGGACATATCTGGCATACAGAGGGACCCCGCTAACCCACACCCCTCAACGCCCTAGCCCTAAGTTTAATGGTACCCACGAATTATTAACTACAGGACTCCATTACATGTATCTCTGCCAATGGGCGCGACCGCCCAATGCCCCGCCACTCAGGGTAACTTGCCCATAACAGAGGCAGTGTTTCTTGGGACAATATATTCATGAGTGTGATCGTAAGGAGGCCAGTGCTTCTACCGGCCCGATGACTGCCAGGCTATGCGGGAGTGTACCATGGGTCTCTCAAGAGCACGTCTGGCTTCCAAGCAGCAACCCGGCCGTTAAGACAACAGCTCCTGGAGACGCCTCTCATCCCCCCGGCCTTGTGAGGACTGTGGCTGGGACGATGGGTGATGATCGGGCAGTGAGAGGTGAACAGGTGGATGGTGCATGGGAGACTACACTGGTTAATGGGGCAGTGGGACGTGGACGAGGTGGATGGTGCATGGGAGATTATACGGGATGATGGGGCAGAGATGTGGATCGGTAGATGGTGCATAGGGAGGTGGAGTCACACTGGATGATGGGGTAGTGGAAGGTGACCAGGTAGATGGTAGACGTCGGGAGGTCACACTGGATGATGGGGCAGTGGGAGATGGCCTGATGGATGGGAGGTCATACTGGATGATGAGGCACTGTGAGGTGACCAAGGTGAATGAGAAGTCACAGTGGATGATGAGGGTAGTGGGAGGCGGCCGGCCAGGTGGATGGTGCATGGTGGGTGAGAGGTTCACTGTCCCTGGTCACGTACGCTGATGACGTGGCGTGACGAAGGAAGGGAGGAGGCAATGACCCCCTCTTTCGAGCTGGTTCAGACTCAGCGTTGCCATCTGAGGAGTCTCGTCCTCCCTCTATCATCCAGTGTTGAGGGGAATGGCCGCCTGAGGACATCCCTCACATCTGGAGGGCGGGGGAAGGAAGGGATCGGTACGACGACCTCTGTGTTGACACCAGATGAGGACCAGCGAGAGGTCTCGATGGCATCACGTTAAGCGATAAAATCCCCTCACTTGCCGCCATAATCATCATGTAATCTGAAGAGATAAACCTCTACCAGAATGATAAAGAAAACGGTTCAAAATCAACCAAATGGTTCCTCCAATACCCTATCGTCTAGAAGGATACCAGAGCATTGAAGGAAATCATATATAACATAACGTCTTTTACACGACTCCATGGAAAAAAACGGGAAATAGAAATCATAAACACGTAATCTTTTTAGGGAAACAAAAATAATGAACACGTTATCTTTTTTAGGGAAACAGAAATGATAAACACGTAATCTTATAAATGACAAATACGAGACATGAGAGAGATTTGATCGACTCGAGTTGTAATAAGGATAATATGAAATGTTTATGACCAAGAAAAGATAATAAAGAAAATGGCAGAATCATACCATATGGTAAGCAAGGTGACAGCTTACCAGAATACTATCTTCTATTGCACAACTATGGTAAAAAAAAAAAACACAAACACACCCGTCAGCACTTAATCTTTTCTTCCAGCGTATCCGATACGTTTCTAAGACCAGGTCATCCCTGAATATGCAAAGGTCAATCCAAGATCATGTTCCTGAACACCTCGCCACTCTCTACCACCTCTACAGAAGACCTATACCACACGTGCCGACAACAACCAGTACATATTGTGGTACTGTGTAGCCTCCCTCACACCTAACACTAGGCTCGCCCTTGGTCTTGTGGTACTGTGGCCTCCTTCATACACTTACACACGTCTATCAAATCATTTGAAACTTTAAGTAAAGTAAAGGAGAGACGTCTCATAAATTCTCATTAATGGTAACTAAACATCACATCACATAATCTTCTATTTCAACCTATTACACATGTGTTAATTAACAAGCTACACGAAAGGGAACTCCTAACTTCTTTTCTTTTTTCAACACAATGTTCATTTGCGAAGGTACACAGGAGTTAGCACGGTGTTTTATGGAGGGCTCCATGTGGTCATTAAAAGGTCTAATTATTCTACTAAAGTCTTGTTTCCTCCCAAATTACATTATCAGCAGAAGCCTCGCCCGACCGTAAATACGTCGGCAAAACTGTAATATTCTGGCCAAGAGTTACAAGCTCTGGGGCCGACACCTGACCAACGGTACACACCACACCTGACCAACGGTACACACCATCCTCACCTGACCAACGGTACACACCACACCTGACCAACGGTACACACCATCCTCACCTGACCAACGGTACACACCATCCTCACCTGACCAACGGTACACACCATCCTCACCTGACCAACGGTACACACTATCCTCACCTGACCAACGGTACACACTATCCTCACCTGACCAACGGTACACACCATCCTCACCTGACCAACGGTACACACCACACCTGACCAACGGTACACACTATCCTCACCTGACCAACGGTACACACCATCCTCACCTGACCAACGGTACACACCATCCTCACCCCTCACCATCGCTAACTGCATCATCATCTATGATTCACGATCAACCGTCACTTTCCTCATCACTGTCACCCTCACAATGCGCTCAAGAACTCATGTCTCTATGATCACTTAATAACATGCAGTAATGGATCTTGCTATTGTTCTGATGATGATGATGATGATGATGATGATGATGATAATGATGATGATGATGATAATGATGACACATCTATCTTACTACCCTGCCTATCTCCCTACCTGCTTACTTTACGACTTTACTGCCAGCCTACCTTACTGCCTCCCCGCCTGCTTACTTTACAGCCTCCCCTGCCTGCTTACTTGACTGCCTCCCCGCCTGCTTACTTTACAGCCTCCCCTGCCTGCTTACTTTACTGTCTCCCCGCCTGCTTACTTTACAGCCTCCCCTGCCTGCTTACTTTACTGTCTCCCCGCCTGCTTACCTTACTATCTCCCCGACTGCATACTCTACTCTCCCCAACTGCATACTTTACTCCCCCCACCACTCCTCCCCTGCCTGCCTACTTTACCACCTCCCCACCTGCTTACCTCCGTAACCCCCGCTCGCTTACTTTCCCACGTCCTGCGGTGACCTGACATCATGTTCTCCATGGGAGACGCCTGATATCACAGCATGATCAGAAACTTGGGTAAACTGCGATAAAAAATATGATGCTAACAGAGCCAGCGACCCTTGTGTATATAATATTCTCATTGTACACTCAAACGCAGTTAGAGAGAATTAGTTGTTCATGCGTACGTTTCCACTGTATACTGAAGTGACGAATAAAACGTCCATGATAATTGGTTTCCCCTGCTACTGGAAGTAGCGCCATCATCAGCTGCAGGAGAGTGATGCAAGCGGTCCTGGGTAACGTCGAGTCTCATCTTTAGAAAGATGTCAAGGTGTAATTATATATATATATATATATATATATATATATATATATATATATATATATATATATATATATATATATATATATATATATACTAACCGTGGAGAGAAAGAAAACAGTTGGCTAGAGAAACAGATGCGGACCCCAGAAGACGATCACCAGGTAACGCGCTGATCTGACCATACTGACCTGGTCAGTCATGACTGGACGATCACCAACACACTCAAGTGTTGGATCTTCAAAGTGACTCCGTCTCCACCACCAACCCTCCAATGACTCACTCCACCACTATCCACAGAGCGATCCTCTCCACCACATGGGCCTGAGTGACCCTCTCCACCACTACCTCCTTCAAAGTGATCCCTCATCCTCTCGAGTGACACTTTCCTCCACCACCAACACTCCCAGAATCACTCTCTCAAACTCCACCAACATAGCGATCCTCTCCACCACCATCTCTAGAGAGACCCTCCCCACCACCACTTCCAGAATGTTAACTCCACCAGCAGCACCACACCCCAAGAAACCATCTCCATCACAAACACTCTCCACCACCACTACCATGGTGACCCTCTCCACCACCACCACCACGAGGTGACCACCACCACCATCACCAACAAACACCGGTGTCCTGACCACTAGTGGCCGCTCCACTAGTAAATTAGCCACACTGCACGTCCTGGGTTAGCCACTGCGCCATCTCCACCCAAGTTTCCAAGCCACAGCCACAACATCTCCTCACCCTCACCAAACATCCTGTAGCGGGACCTAAAAATAAATAAACTTCAACAGAAATGCCACCATTTTCTTTACGAACTTTCTTACATAGTGAGTAGCATAGAACGTTATACGAACACCTTGATCTACACAGCACCAGTCACCACGGACCAGCCACGCCACACACACGAAGGAAGACGTCAGGCCAGCCAGTACGCAAGACGGTCCGCCAAACAGCAGGAGCTGAGCATGTGACGTGTGTGTGTGTGTGTGTGTGTGTGTGTGCTCCTCACAGTGAGGCGTATGTATATCATCCGTTGTGTTGATAGTGATCAGCGCGCGGCTGTCACATGTCTCACACCAATACACAGTCGCTTATTAACCTCTCACACAGCGACTGTGCTACCTGCCTCGGCTTCACCACGTCCCGATGCTTCACACAGAACGATCACGAGGCTCGAATAAACAAAACATGTTCCGATGTTTCATACCGAACGACGAGATGAGATACGAAACACACGTTCTGAACCCAGAGGCGAGATACGAAACACACGTTCTGAACCCAGAGGCGAGATACGAAACACACGTTCTGAACCAAGAGGCGAGATACGAAACACACGTTCTGAACCAAGAGGCGAGATACGAAACACACGTTCTGAAGCATTACTACACTCGCAGAACGACGAGGCGACTCGAAGCTGTGGCGCAGTTTCTTCATATTTCACTTCGAACTGATAACACTGAAGGTGTGGGACTGCGCCCTCAGTTCCTCTTAATGTATTCCCGGGGTAATATATCCCAAGATCTATTAAGACTGGTCGATAAGCGTTTTCTTCTGGGCTGTCCAGCATTTATCAATATTAATATTCCCCCAAGCGTGTGGTGACAACATCGAGATATCTGATAAACAGGGATTCAACTAGTTTTTGTCTCTCCACAATGGAGGGAAAAACCGCGACACTTATGACTAATGAATGTCTAAATTTCGAACGTGTCCTTTGGGGTGGTAACTCCTCTCCACCAATTAAAAGACAAGAAAGAACTTCAAGATAACCAGCAGAAGAAGAGGGATCGTTTTCTGTGAAAAATAATGCTCCTCATTCCCGTTTTCCTAAAATAAGCCAACGGTAAAAAAAATTTCCACTTGGACTCTTGGTTACGAATTTCCCGGATATGTATCATGAAGGTGTATCATTTACACACACACACACACACACACACACACACACACACACACTGCTATCGCCCTCTGCTGACCGGGTGGGTGACACGGAGAGAGCTCGCTCTTCATCCGGCCCGTCAAATAAAACAGCCATTTTAATCCGACGGTGGTAAAAGATGGACAGACTACAAGATATACCAATTCTATCGCTGAAAACTTTACGGCCGTGTTCTCCCATGTTGCCATTTAATCGAAGGACAGTAAACTAACGTCACAAACGTAATATATGGCATCTCAAACGTAATATATGGCATCTCCAGAAAGATTGTGGCATTCTCTAGAGTCTGAGCGTCTTCAACGATGAACATCTAGAATGAAATAAGACGTTCATATCTGGTACTGACTTTGTAGGGAGCACTGTAGTCGTTCCTTATGAAACTTTGTGTTTTCTACCCCCCTCCCCACAAAGTCAGTTTCTCCTGTCATAGCGAGACCCTGGCCTCTCCTGACGGGGCGTCTGGTACCACTAACACTCACGTTACTCCTCACATCCCTAATGGGAGGGAGCAAATGGCAGTCCAAGTAACCCGAGGACAACCAGAAGCAACGGAGGTTAAATCGGTCATAATCCAGACCGGACTGCAGTAACCATACACACGTACGTATACATATACGTCACATGAAGGATACCAGGACCCGTGGCCGGGAACCTGGACACAGTGGATCACACGCGGTATGACAAGAGTCCTTCAAGGAGGATATGTCCTCGCTAGGAATGAAGATCTTGTTTGGACGCTTTAATCTTCGTCGTCCCTTCTCCTCTCCCTCCTCCATAACCTCTCCTCTCCCTTCTCCCTCCCTCTGTTGCCTCCGCCACGTACTGGACAGAGCCACAAGTAGGTCCAAAGTAAGATCAAGATAAGCAAGGTCAGTGCGAGTCAGGGTGGGAAGTGGACGGGCAAGTGGACGGGTTCTGGTGGGATGAGGTGAAGGTGACAGTGGGTGGTGGGCGGGAGGCGGTCAAGGTGATGAGGATACGACGCGACGGTGAGGTGAGGGAGGACCATAGTGAGTGGTAAGATGAGGAGGAAGCACCGAAGGGGAGAGTGTGGTCTACCTTTTCACAGCTTGAGCCTCACCAGACTTGCATTTCTAACTACAACTACGCGGATTCCAATCTCTCTCTCTCTCTCTCTCTCTCTCTCTCTCTCTCTCTCTCTCTCTCTCTCTCTCTCTCTCTCCTTACATAAAGAAACAGGGATGCTACAACGAAAAAACTTGTGCATGACTTCAACGTAGACATTAAATACTCATTTCACTAAACTTAAATGCATTAAGTGTCCACCGTCTCTGCATCGTCTATGACCGAATTCTTATGCATCCCCTCGTTGCCCAATCTGTGTGTGTGTGTGTGTGTGTGTGTGTGTGTAGGGGGGTGGGGGGAATGAGGATAGTGAGCTAATACAGGCAGAAGCCTACTTGAGAGAAGCTGAGGAAGACACAAAGACGCAATGGTACCTGTCGGCAGGGGCCAGTCCTCACCTCGCTGGACGCCGCACAGTTTTACATGACGGCCGGGAAGGCTTCTTCGGTCTCTGTTCCCATCCCGCTATTTCCGCCACTTCTGCCATGCATATGTAGGCCTCTTCCAAGGCTTTTCTAACTCATTTATACGTTACTTCATCCATGGAAGCGGGGGGCCCAAGAAGCGGCCGAAGCGACGTCTCGCCGGGTGAGGAGTGGCCTTGTGGATGTGTGTCTGCGTCTTAGCCTCCCAAGCTGATATGTTCCAAAGCTCTCACCCGTGATGGACGTCCGCGGTGTAGCAGTTAGCGATGCTGACCGTAATGCAAGCACGAGACGTCAAAGGTCGAGCCAGTATAGGTTCGAATCCTGGTCATGGCAGTCAGTCCGCAATCAACCCAGGTGTTCATCCCCTCCTACGGGCTGGTCAATAAAGTGGGTATCTGGCTTAGGTAAGGTGAATGCAGGACAATTCAAGAATAAGTAATTGGTGTCTTCAGCATGGATATTACATCTTGGGCAGGAAGTGTCATGTGATATGTTGAATCTGTGGTTGTGATGAAATAACGGGTGGTGGTCCAGAAAGGAGGCAAGAGAATGTCTTTCATGTGGGGACGCTGGTGTTTGTGACTGAGTTAGGAGGGCGGTTGCTTAGTGTTTGTCGGATCATTTCAGTGCGTATGTGCTCTAGCAGTGCATTGTTTGTTGGGGGTGAGGAGATCTGCAAAGGAGAGTTTGCCGAAGATTAAGACAGGAGCGAGTCCAAGCATGAAATCACAGTCAGCAACGCAAACGACTTCGCTACGGGAGACAAGTACACTGAGGTGCAACTGTGTGGGGAGGACTCTTGTTTCGTGGTGTGGGTATCGGGTGTTTGTTGTTGCTAGGCAAAGAGTAACTGTCCGAAGCGCTGTTATATTTGCTTCTGACAGCAGGGTGGACGACCACACTAGTGAAGCGTAGTTTAGGGTAAAGCGGAAGAATTGTTTGTAGAGGATACTTGGGGATTCATTTTCTTGCCCAGATCTGGTACCAGTGAGTGTTGATGTTTGTGAGGTGGGGAGTAAATGTCATGCGCGTGTCGAATGTGGTGCCCAGAACATAGTGGAGTTTTGCTGAGTGGGAGCGAGTGGCCGTTCAAGACGACGGATTCGTGTCTGTTTGGAATTAAAAGGTTGACTGAAGACTTAAGTGGAAATGTGGGTACTCTTTTCTGCGGGAGCCATTATTCCAGTTGTGTGATGTTAGCTTAAGGTGTTGTGGTGTCACTATAAAGTCATCTGCATATGAGAAGACCACACTGTGGTCTGGAGGAGGTGATGGGAGGTCACGTAGGAAGAAAATGAAAAGGACTGGAGAAAGAACTGCTCCTTGGGGAACTCAACGGTAGAGTTTGAGGATTTTGGTGATGAAGCCACTGTGGGTGATTCTGGCATGGAGGCCAAGTTATGAAGCCGACCAACCGGTTTTTGTCATTGTTGTGGAGCGTGGTGGTGTCGGTAACCATCTGTGGTGGGATACGTCGGGGAACGCTGTCAAGTGCTTTGTTGATGTCTACTGATGCCAATACTGGGCGAGACTAGGGTCGTGGCTGGCTGAAGCCATCTGGGATATGTTGCGCGAGATCTGTGAGTAATGTGGTGATGGAATGTCTAGGTCTAAGGCCATGTTGTATCGGCGAGAATGGGGTACTGTGCTAGATTCTACTGTGGCTCAGTTTTTCATAATTTGGATACTGAAGACAGAAGTGATACAGGGCATGTAAGAGTACGGGGAGTCGGGTGGTCTGGAGGATTATGGAACTGGTACTCTTCTGGCAAGTCTTCAGATGTTAGCATCTTGTTGTACCGTCAGGAGTGGTTGAAGATTTGCGAGTGCCTGAACTGCAAATGTGCCAATGTGTTTCATGTGAACGTTGGATATTAAGAGAATTCTTTGCAGTTTGCCTTTCATTCTATACGTCATTGGGAGTTAAGGGCAAGGGATTAATTGTTTTAGGATGGACTCTGTATAGTCTGTCATGGCTTTCATCTTCAGGGATGTGGTTGGATTGTGGCTGTTCTATAGGTAAATTTCCTTAAGAATGTTTGTGTGTTCACTGGGAGGACGAATGTCATCGGCGTGGGTCAGAAGTGCATCATGTGTGGGATATATATACATGGGGATGAAGGAGAAAGAATGCTTCCCGCGTATTCTCTGCCTGTCGTAAAAGGCGACTTAAACGGGAGGGAGTTGGAGCTAGAAATCCTCCCCTCCAGTTTTTACTTTTCCAAAAGAGGTAACGGAGAAGGGGGGCCAAGTGAGGATTTTTCCCTCTTAGGCTCGGTCCTCTGTTTTAAACGCTACCTCGCTAACGAGGGAAATGGCGAATAAGCATAATATATATTATATATATATATATATATATATATATATATATATATATATATATATATATATATATATTCTTTTAAACTATTCGCCATTTCCCGCATTAGCAAGGAACAGAGGACTGGGCCTCTGAGGGAATATCCTCACCTGGCCCCGTTCTCTGTTCCTTCTTTTGGAAAATCAAAAAGAAAGAAAAAAAAACAAGAGGGGAGGATTTCCAGCCCCCCGCTCCCTCCCCTTTTAGTCGCCTTCTACGACACGCAGGGAATACGTGGGAAGTATTCTTTCTCCCCTATCCCCAGGGATAATATATATATATATATTTATATATATATATATATATATATATATATATATATATATATATATATATATATATATAAATATATATATATATTTTTTTTTTTTTTTTTTTTTTTTTATACTTTGTCGCTGTCTCCCGCGTTTGCGAGGTAGCGCAAGGAAACAGACGAAAGAAATGGCCCAACCCCCCCCATACACATGCACATACACACGTCCACACACGCAAATATACATACCTACACAGCTTTCCATGGTTTACCCCGGACGCTTCACATGCCTTGATTCAATCCACTGACAGCACGTCAACCCCTGTATACCACATCGCTCCACTTCACTCTATTCCTTGCCCTCCTTTCACCCTCCTGCATGTTCAGGCCCCGATCACACAAAATCCTTTTCACTCCATCTTTCCACCTCCAATTTGGTCTCCCTCTTCTCCTCGTTCCCTCCACCTCCGACACATATATCCTCTTGGTCAATCTTTCCTCACTCATTCTCTCCATGTGCCCAAACCATTTCAAAACACCCTCTTCTGCTCTCTCAACCACGCTCTTTTTATTTCCACACATCTCTCTTACCCTTACGTTACTTACTCGATCAAACCACCTCACACCACACATTGTCCTCAAACATCTCATTTCCAGCACATCCATCCTCCTGCGCACAACTCTATCCATAGCCCACGCCTCGCAACCATACAACATTGTTGGAACTACTATTCCTTCAAACATACCCAATACAAAACATACCCAAAAAAAAAAAATATATATATATATATATATATATATATATATATATATGTAGCATTTATGGATCTGGAGAAGGCATATGACAGAGTTGATAGAGATGCTCTGTGGAAGGTATTAAGAATATATGGTGTGGGAGGCAAGTTGTTAGAAGCAGTGAAAAGTTTTTATCGAGGATGTAAGGCATGTGTACGTGTAGGAAGAGAGGAAAGTGATTGGTTCTCAGTGAATGTAGGTTTGCGGCAGGGGTGTGTGATGTCTCCATGGTTGTTTAATTTGTTTATGGATGGGGTTGTTAGGGAGGTGAATGCAAGAGTTTTGGAAAGAGGGGCAAGTATGAAGTCTGTTGGGGATGAGAGACCTTGGGAAGTGAGTCAGTTGTTGTTCGCTGATGATACAGCGCTGGTGGCTGATTCATGTGAGAAACTGCAGAAGCTGGTGACTGAGTTTGGTAAAGTGTGTGAAAGAAGAAAGTTAAGAGTAAATGTGAATAAGAGCAAGGTTATTAGGTACAGTAGGGTTGAGGGTCAAGTCAATTGGGAGGTGAGTTTGAATGGAGAAAAACTGGAGGAAGTGAAGTGTTTTAGATATCTGGGAGTGGATCTGGCAGCGGATGGAACCATGGAAGCGGAAGTGGATCATAGGGTGGGGGAGGGGGCGAAAATTCTGGGAGCCTTGAAGAATGTGTGGAAGTCGAGAACATTATCTCGGAAAGCAAAAATGGGTATGTTTGAAGGAATAGTGGTTCCAACAATGTTGTATGGTTGCGAGGCGTGGGCTATGGATAGAGTTGTGCGCAGGAGGATGGATGTGCTGGAAATGAGATGTTTGAGGACAATATGTGGTGTGAGGTGGTTTGATCGAGTAAGTAACGTAAGGGTAAGAGAGATGTGTGGAAATAAAAAGAGCGTGGTTGAGAGAGCAGAAGAGGGTGTTTTGAAATGGTTCGGGCACATGGAGAGAATGAGTGAGGAAAGATTGACCAAGAGAATATATGTGTCGGAGGTGGAGGGAACGAGGAGAAGAGGGAGACCAAATTGGAGGTAGAAAGATGGAGTGAAAAAGATTTTGTGTGATCAGGGCCTGAACATGCAGGAGGGTGAAAGGAGGGCAAGGAATAGAGTGAATTGGAGCGATGTGGTATACCGGGGTTGACGTGCTGTCAGTGGATTGAATCAAGGCATGTGAAGCGTCTGGGGTAAACCATGGAAAGCTGTGTAGGTATGTATATTTGCGTGTATGGACGTATGTATATACATGTGTATGGGGATGGGTTGGGCCATTTCTTTCGTCTGTTTCCTTGCGCTACCTCGCAAACGCGGGAGACAGCGACAAAGCAAAAAAAAAAAAAAAAAAAAATATATATATATATATATCATTATACTTTTTTTATTATACTTTGTCGCTGTCTCCCGCGTTTGCGAGGTAGCGCAAGGAAACAGACGAAAGAAATGGCCCAAACACCCCCCCCCCATACACATGTATATACATACGTCCACACACGCAAATATACATACCTACACAGCTTTCCATGGTTTACCCCAGACGCTTCACATGCCTTGCTTCAATCCACTGACAGCACGTCAACCCCGGTATACCACATCGCTCCAATTCACTCTATTCCTTGCCTTCCTTTCACCCTCCTGCATGTTCTGGCCCCGATCACACAAAATCTTTTTCACTCCATCTTTCCACCTCCAATTTGGTCTCCCTCTTCTCCTTGTTCCCTCCACCTCCGACACATATATCCTCTTGGTCAATCTTTCCTCACTCATCCTCTCCATGTGCCCAAACCACTTCAAAACACCCTCTTCTGCTCTCTCAACCACGCTCTTTTTATTTCCACACATCTCTCTTACCCTTACGTTACTCACTCGATCAAACCACCTCACACCACACATTGTCCTCAAACATCTCATTTCCAGCACATCCATCCTCCTGCGCACTACTCTATCCATAGCCCACGCCTCGCAACCATACAACATTGTTGGAACCACTATTCCTTCAAACATACCCATTTTTGCTTTCCGAGATAATGTTCTCGACTTCCACACATTCTTCAAGGCCCCCAGGATTTTCGCCCCCTCCCCCACCCTATGATCCACTTCCGCTTCCATGGTTCCATCCGCTGCCAGATCCACTCCCAGATATCTAAAACACTTCACTTCCTCCAGTTTTTCTCCATTCAAACTCACCTCCCAATTGACTTGACCCTCAACCCTACTGTACCTAATAACATTTACTCTTAACTTTCTTCTTCCACACACTTTTCCAAACTCAGTCACCAGCTTCTGCAGTTTTTCACATGAATCAGCCACCAGCGCTGTATCATCAGCGAACAACAACTGACTCACTTCCCAAGCTCTCTCATCCCCAACAGACTTCATACTTGCCCCTCTTTCCAAAACTCTTGCATTTACCTCCCTAACAACCCCATCCATAAACAAATTAAACAACCATGGAGACATCACACACCCCTGCCGCAAACCTACATTCACTGAGAACCAATCACTTTCCTCTCTTCCTACACGTACACATGCCTTACATCCTCGATAAAAACTTTTCACTGCTTCTAACAACTTTCCTCCCACACCATATATTCTTAATACCTTCCACAGAGCATCTCTATCAACTCTATCATATGCCTTCTCCAGATCCATAAATGCTACATACAAATCCATTTGCTTTTCTAAGTATTTCTCACATACATTCTTCAAAGCAAACACCTGATCCACACATCCTCTACCACTTCTGAAACCACACTGCTCTTCCCCAATCTGATGCTCTGTGCATGCCTTTACCCTCTCAATCAATATCCTCCCATATAATTTACCAGGAATACTCAACTTATACCTCTGTAATTTGAGCACTCACTCTTATCCCCTTTGCCTTTGTACAATGGCACTATGCACGCATTCCGCCAATCCTCAGGCACCTCACCATGAGTCATACATACATTAAATAACCTTACCAACCAGTCAACAATACAGTCACCCCCTTTTTTAATAAATTCCACTGCAATACCATCCAAACCTGCTGCCTTGCCGGCTTTCATCTTCCGCAAAGCTTTCACTACCTCTTCTCTGTTTACCAAATCATTTTCCCTAACCCTCTCACTTTGCACACCACCTCGACCAAAACACCCTATATCTGCCACTCTATCATCAAACACATTCAACAAACCTTCAAAATACTCACTCCATCTCCTTCTCACATCACCACATGACAGGCGTGCGAAAGAGAGACTTTTGGATGTTAATGTGCTGAGAGGTGCAACTGGAGGGATGTCTGATCATTATCTTGTGGAGGCTAAGGTGAAGATTTGTATGGGTTTTCAGAAAAGAAGAGTGAATGTTGGGGTGAAGAGGGTGGTGAGAGTAAGTGAGCTTGAGAAGGAGACCTGTGTGAGGAAGTACCAGGAGAGACTGAGTACAGAATGGAAAAAGGTGAGAACAATGGAAGTAAGGGGAGTGGGGGAGGAATGGGATGTATTTAGGGAATCAGTGATGGATTGCGCAAAAGATGCTTGTGGCATGAGAAGAGTGGGAGGTGGGTTGATTAGAAAGGGTAGTGAGTGGTGGGATGAAGAAGTAAGAGTATTAGTGAAAGAGAAGAGAGAGGCATTTGGACGATTTTTGCAGGGAAAAAATGCAATTGAGTGGGAGATGTATAAAAGAAAGAGACAGGAGGTCAAGAGAAAGGTGCAAGAGGTGAAAAAAAGGGCAAATGAGAGTTGGGGTGAGAGAGTATCATTAAATTTTAGGGAGAATAAAAAGATGTTCTGGAAGGAGGTAAATAAAGAGCGTAAGACAAGGGAGCAAATGGGAACTTCAGTGAAGGGCGCAAATGGGGAGGTGATAACAAGTAATATATATATATATATATATATATATATATATATATATATATATATATATATATATATATATATATAAAACAACAGTTTATTCTTACATAACCTGGAAATTTACAATGAACGTCTGTCACATATAATCAGAAATCTGATACCAGGTCTTGGTCCGGGCAATATGTGGCTTCCCCCGTCCTAGGTTAGGTACGTACCTGAAGTACCACCCACCCTCTCGTGACGCGGGCCCGCCCAGGCCTCCGCTGCCAAGCAGTCCTCCCCGCTCCTCCCCAGCTACAGCTCATGTGCTTCGCTTCTCTTCACGTCTACCGAACTGTTGTCAGTGCTGTTCCACGACGGACCTGTAGGAGCAAGTGATCACTCCTCGTGTCGTCAGGTTTAGTGAGTGGATGATCGTAAGGTCAGTTCTATCAGGTTACACTATGATGAGGAACTGCTGAGTGTGGCGGGTGAGGCACGCATGCCACGGTGCTGGATGACCCCCAGATCATCATATACCAACGAGATTTTGTTCCTCACACCGACCTGTCTCTCACACCAGCCTGCCACACCCCTCTCCTGTACTTCCTTAACCCGGTACAACACCCACTCCACTGGTCACGCCCACTATCACTTATCTGATCCACCCAACGCGATACAACCAGCCTGAAAACGATAGACGTTACATTCAATTAAATTGTCAATCTTAAAACTTACGTGCATCCACTATCGATGGGTCGCAACATGTACTGGACTCCCGACACACCCATCTTACTCACCATACTTTACCACAATCCCAGTCCACCCATTCCCAACTCCTCCTTATCAAATACTCCAGAATCTTACATTCTTGAACCACTCGGTGGGTAGAGAGTTGCTGATGGCCTCCCTCATCACAGGTACCTTAGTAACTGTAATGGTGCCGTCACATTAATCCTTATCATCCTAATCCTCTTACCGATCTTCTTACCTTCAGCCATCACAATATAGTTCTATTTAAATTAAACGACCCACACTCCTCTACTGCATTCACTTTTATTCATTTGTCTCACTTCTCATTTTCCTTCAGTTTCTTCACGACCCCCACCAAGTCCGCTTGACGTACACCAACTTGCTGACATATTCCACATGACTCCCTTTATGTAATCCAACCCCGTTAACCTCTGAACCCATCTTGCCATCACTGTTAACTCGCCCCTCACCTTCTAAACTCATAATTTCCATTCTTGTAACCTGTTCTCAACCTCCCCACCTAACCTAACCTCTGAACTCCATCTTCCCACTCTTATAATTTGTCCTCAACATCCACACTCTCATTCCCTCCTCCCTCCCTCTCCTCAACCTCCGAGGCCCATCTTGCCACCCTTGTAACTCGTCCTCTACCTCCTCCCTCCGCCCCTCCCGTGCAACAATCAGCTTAAGCTGTGAACACCAACAGTCGCTGTCGTGATCTCTATCTCCTGAATAGCAAACGACGAGCGAGCAGCGTCCAGGCCTGGGGAGTTGCTGCTAACGCCCTCCTGCCTCCCTGACCTCGCCCAGCGGCCCGACCTCCTCCGCGGGCAGGGGGGCGGGCGGGCTGCTTTAGAATTGACCCTACCTCCAAAGGGCTGTCTCCTACACCCTCCTGAGGATGGAAGGTGCACATCCTTCAGTCCTACCTAGCCTGGCAGTCGGTGGATGAGGATTGTAGAGGTCACATTGGCCGGATGATGATGCGTCAGCGTCGACGGGGGTGTGTCCTCGTTAGGGGCACAGATGCCTTATACGGCGGCCACTAATGATGATATCTCCGCCGGAATTACTTTATTAACCGGCCTTTACCCGGCGTCTGCTGTGTCGCATACCGCCGCCGCCGCTGCCGCTGCCGCTGCTGCTGACGGTGGTAACATGAGACTGACCGGCAGCGCAAGTCAGGGCACCGCCCTCCTCCCTCACTCCTCCTCCTCCAGCGTCGCACACTGATGGTTCTCCCCGGCCCTGCTGACCCCGTGTGATCCAGCCTATGTAACCCTAAGCGACCAGGCCGCCCCCCTGTCCCAGCCTCAGTGATCCCAGGTGACCCAGGATCCTATCCCAGTCTCGAAGATCCCAGGTAAACAAGGTCCTCTGCCCTAACCTGAGTGACTCCAGGTGACCCATGTCCTCTGCCCCAGCCTGAGTGACCCCAGGTGACCCAGGTCCTCTACCCCAAAGCCTCAGTTACTCCAGGTGAGAAAACTGTCCCTGCTAACACACACACACACACACACACACACACACACAACCCACATGTCCTTGTTGCCTATCACCCGGGATCACCAAGTGTTATCCTCTACCACCTGCAACCCACAGCCACCACCTGCTGCCAACCATTTCCACCAAGTACCAACCACATGTTTGTACCCAATCATAACCACCTGTTGCTATCCATCTCCACCAAGTACCAACCACCTGATGGCATGCATCACCACCACCTGTTACCAACCATCTGCACCAAGTACCAACCACCTGACGGTATCCATCACCACCACCTGTTACCACCCATCTCCACCAAGTACCAACCACCAGATGGCGACCACGTACCCCTTCGTGACCCACCATCACAACACCCGCCCTTCAGCTGGCCAGGCGGCCCATGACCCTGGGGTCTCGTAAGATTCACACGTCGTTCAAAAGTCTCAACTAATGACCCGACCAAAGATCCACTTACTGATATGTATTTACACTCTGAAGTTAACCGGATCTCCATCAACATGGCTTAAACTGAATCTCATCACATGTCAGTCTTCGTCCTACACACACACACACACAACTCAAACCCCTACAGAAAATGACTACACACATGCACTTATTATGTTGGTTCCGCAATGCAAAGACAGATGATCAGAGAAGGATCAAGGGACGAAGCAAGAGGGATCATAAGTATGGGGAAAGTACTGTCAAATAATCAATAGAAAAACAGGAATCAAAACATATGGCTGCAGAAATTAAGAAATCTCGGAGTTAGATCAAACATCAGCAAAACCACTGAAGAAAACAAGGAACTGAGAATCATAATAAAAACACTTCATAATAAACTCAAGATACATGGAAAGAAGGAATTCAGAAGGAAAATAACGAGGGGAGAGAGAGAGAAAAAAAAGGCGCGCCTAATGAACAGTGTCAGAGAAATAGGTCAGCGGAATCTTGACAGGAAGTTCCTGAATAAAAGAAAAAAAAAGCTACCCATAACACACATCACAGACACTCGTGAAACAAGAGCCAACAGGAGGAAATTCTGAGGGACAGACAGACAGACAGAGTGAGAGCCATACGTTCTTCAGACATGTTATAGTTCTGTTACTAAGGAATTTCTATTATAGAGACGACGAGTCCAGGGATATTCAGAGCCTGATGGAAACACGAGAGTCAGGGAGATGGCAGTTCCTACAGTGTGTGCAGGAATCCTTTCTACGTTTGCGTGTCTCTGAGCACATTAGAATCAGATGGGCAGATGCACCTATCAATAGATCTTATCTTTACACGTAACAACGTGGAAATTGAAAATGTCACATGATGAGCCAACGAAGGAGAACATAAAATGCCTAGAGAGGACACCAGACTCAGAGAAACGATGAAATCAACGATATGAAAGAAAAAAACAGGGATGGAAATTCGGTACCTTTAGCTGCGAACGGAGAGGAAATGTTAGAAAAGGAGATGTGGTTCAGAAAATGGTGTCAAAAAACCAGTAGCATTCAGGGTTCTACCATGGAGGAGAGACAGACCGAAGAACAGCAGCCTAACAAGGAGTTAAATGACACATTTAAAAGTGTTTTTACAGTGGTACACGTTATATGCTAACACCTGTGAGAGTTGGACTGGGGAAGAGGTCTTGGAGAGCGTTGAAAAACTCGTAGGAAAAGCGTAATTAGACGACTACAAGGCCATGATGGCCCATTCAAGGTGCGTTGGTCTTGATGGAATTCCTCCACATGTGCTGAAAATATTGGCCTATATGCTTGACAGACTTTCTGAAATATTGCTTTTGACCAGGTCACTGGAATGGTGGGTGTAGCGCCAAGGGAGTAGATGACAACAAAAGTACCCACTGTTAAGAAATGAGATAAGGGAAATTATGCTTGAAGTGAGGACCACCCTCTCTGATGAGCGTGTACTGTGAGACACTGGAAAAGATAAGTAAAGAGTCCATGAATGAGTATTTGCCAAGGACAAATTACCTATGAAATAATGACGAAGACTGCATGAACTTACAAGGGAACCTAGACAATCTGCAGAATTGATCTGATGGAACTGAACCTTGGTTAATGTAGAGGAATAAGAATGAGACACAGTGAAAGAAGGTCCCTTGATATGAATAATGTCCAGCAAGGAAACAAGCAGCAGAAATCTGTATGTGAGCGACTTGGAGTCGACATATGGTACACAAGCTGTCAAGCAAGCTCCACCTCAGCTAGACTCGAAAAGGACATGTACCTGAGGCGGGCAAACATGATACAGTTACCTTCAAGTACAATGTTAAGGAAGTGCGCATCAAACCATGCGCAGAGCATATTACGCCAAAACCGAAAAAAATCCTCCTCCTCAAACGCCAGGAACCTCCCCCCCCCCCACACGCGCGCGCACACACACACACACACACACACACATACACACACACCAAAAAGAAAAATTCTCCTTAAGTACGATCATCGTACTTAAATAAAGAGAACTAGAACGAAAGGTCTTGAGGAGGGAGACAGAGATGGTACGAGAATTAAGAGAGGGTAAAGGTGACTCACTTGTCCATAATAAAAGAGAGAAGAGTATGGGGTGCACTGGTCCCAACTTTCGAGTTTCTAAACCAATATGTCGACAAAGAAGACACTATTGAAAGTATACACAGACGGAGTAACCACATGCCACGACAAGACACGAATCAACTTGCGAGAAAAGTGGATGAATGGAGCAAGTGACGAAACTGTGGCTACTGACGATTAAGAGAAGTTGAACTAGTTGTATGATAACTGAGAAAGTTCAGAGGACTAGACCCCACGTGTGTAAAACTCCCTTCCCGTCCTGTTCAAATAACGAAGTATAAACAGATATTGATACATTAAGATTTAGAAACAGATAGCCACACACACACACACATACACACACACACACACACGGGCCTCCATGGTGTAGTGGTTAGTGTTACTGACCATAAGTTGAGCGCGGGCCAGCTCAGGGGTCGGACTCACGTGGATTCGAATCCTGGGCCTACACCTACGCCTACAGGTGATCATCGTGCCATCTGGGTTGGTTGGTATACGGGTAGCTGCCTACGGCTGGTGTGTGTGTGTGTGTGTGTGTATGCATACACACACAGATATAAAAGACTTACCCCTCCTCAGCGAGGCAGCGCCACAACCATAACTGCGAATCTTTAGACAAAATAAATCGCTTTACCCTTTACCTTGTAATTTCAAGAAAGTAGTGATACAGGAGGAGGAGGAGGAGGATGCTCAGGCTCTCTATCCTCTCCTCTGCAGTCGATCTTATCATCACCCTCTAACGACACGCACAAGATGCTTGGCGTCCTACTCTCCCTCGTCCAAACCCCAAACCGGGTTGCTAAGTGTTTAACAACACCGTCACAACGTGCAGAGGGCTAAATGACCTCCTCAGAGACTGCCTCGTCAAGTATGAGAACAGGTCAGGGGGTCATTATGCAAAAACAGAAGCCCAAAATGTTCCATAATGTTATCGCATCTCAGGCCATAAACAGCGGGAGCCAAGCAAATCACCAGCCAGGCGGGGTCACTGCAGGATAGCTAGGTCCCCACTACCTGTGTTGGCAATCCTGAAGGAACCACCTCATCCACGACGGCACGACACCTTGAGGCACGAGAGGCACTGATCCTTGATCTGACCCTTATTGGCGTCATGTCAGAGGTCGCAGGATCTATGCCGAGGTGTCGCTCTGTCGTGCTGCCGTGTCGAACCCTTGTGCTTGAAGGGGTTCGGGCGGGTTGGTAGGCCTGGGGTGGATGGGGTGGGTGGGTGGGTGATGGAGGGCGAGGCGCACTCCTTCAGGAGGGCAGATCATGGCTCTTTACATGCGAGTGTTGCAGCGGACAAGTTATGACCCTGCCCAACATTCTCTACCATAAAGCTATGCGTTTGTTCCCAAGGGACTGGCTGGCTGGCTGGCTGGCTGGCTGGCGGGTGTCCCCTTACGCCATGAGGCGACAGCGTCACAGGGGTCTGGCCAGGCGAGGCTGCTACCTCCACCGTCCTACGTACTGGCTGGAGGGACAGAAGCTGCGGAGACCTGAGGTTCTCTGTACCAAATCCTCCGTCCTCTGTCTTCCATCTTCGTTGTTCTCGTGAGTCACTCAGGAAAGAGTAGATTTTAATTCCCATCTTCGCAACTCGTCTGTATACGTCCACACAGACCTAACAGACACACAGAATGAAAGAATCTGAGGTCATTGCGAACCTCTGCAACCACGAGGCTCTCCCTAACCCCGCTGGAGATCACCCACCAGACGGCGCAGTGCTCGAAGTTCGTTGAAGTCGCCGATGGTCTGACTGTCCAGCCGTCAGATTGTAACTCACTTGAGATTCTTCAGTGGGCGTACGTGGACTTGGCCGCCTCACTGACAGGCCTCGTTAACCTACCCTGAGGTGATGACTTATTCTCATTTTCCTTCCCATGGTTTGTGGTCAAGATAACGGCCGACCAGTGTGGTTACAGACCAAGAAACAAACAATTACAGATACTTCAATCTTTTCTGTAACAGGTACTGTATCCCCCGGTATGTATTACATTGCTATACAGTCTTCATTTAAATATATACATTTGTTATGCGGTCTATCTTTACGTATACAACGTATGTACTGATCATACCTGAATCCCCTGTGCAGTCTCCATGCATTAGTTTGCTGTGCATCGTCTAACCATACACATCAGTTTGCTACGCAGTCTCCCAGTGTTTCGATGGAAGCTCATATCCACAATACCTCATCATAGCATTTCCTTTATAGATACAGTCAGGGGTCAATACAAGGCAATGTTAAGCATACTTGCGATATACATATGGAAATATCAAACATACATGTGATATATGTGTGTATGGCAATGTTAGTATGGCAATGTTAAACATACCTGCGACATACACACAGCAACGTTAAACACATATACTTCGTACATATGGCAATGTAAAACATAAATACGACATGCATATGACTATGGTAAACATATATACAACATACACATGACAATGTAAAATATACATACGATATACATATGGCAATGTTAAACGTATAAGCGACATGACTATGACAATAATAAACATATATTCGACATACATGTGGCAAAGTGATAAGTGATGTATTCCAGTAACATCATACGGAAGGAAGTGTGACACTGGACCTAGTACGGTTTTCCTTAACTGTTCAGTACACAACCTTGGTGACCCTCAGTACCTCCTGCCCCACCCACTCACTACACACCCACCAGTCAGTACTGCCAGGTACAGCTGCTGCTACAAGCCCTCAAAATAAAGCTCAGACCAGGATGCTCAAGAACGCTACCACGAGAACACGATCCGAATTTTTCACTGCGTTCGATCCCAAGCTCTCTCATCCCCAACAGACCTCATACTTGCCCCTCTTTCCAAGACTCTTGCATTTACCTCCCTAACAACCCCATCCATAAACAAATTAACAACCATGGAGACATCACACACCCCTGCCGCAAACCTACATTCACTGAGAACCAATCACTTTCCTCTCTTCCTACACGTACACATGCCTTACATCCTCGATAAAAACTTTTCACTGCTTCTAACAACTTTCCTCCCACACCATATATTCTTATATATATATATATATATATATATATATATATATATATATATATATATATATATATATATATATATATATATATCATTTTTTGTTAGCTTAGACGGTACGAGCAACTTAAGCCATAATCAAGACAATGTCGTTAACGATATATACACATATATATCTTTAACCTGAGACAAGCAACCAATTTATCGACCAACCCATAGGGGTGGATGAACAGCTGGGTTGACTGAGGACCGACTGCCGTAACCAGGATTCGATCGTATGCGCTCGACCCTGTACGGACCCATGAATGCGTCATGGGTAGGCCCGCTCACCGCTACACCACGGAGGTCCTTTTTATAGTGAAGATAAGAACTGAGATGTAAACATAACACTATTCTTTACCTGACTCTTATCAACATGACCCCTGGTAATTATGGCGAGCATCAAACGTATATCGACATCTTTCTTTCTTTCTTTCATACTATTCGCCATTTCCCGCGCTAGCAAGGTAGCGTTAAGAACAGAGGACTGGACCTTTGAGGGAATAATCCTCACCTGGCTCCCTTCTCTGTTCCATCTTTTGGAAAATTAAAAAAAAACTGAGAGGGGAGGATTTCCAGCCCCCCGCTCCCTTCCCTTTTAGTCGCCTTCTACGACACGCAGGGAATACGTGGAAAGTATTCTTTCTCCCCTATCCCCTATCGACATATAATTAGTAAACGAAAACATTTTATATGAAAAAATAACGCAATTGTAAGGAAAACATGATTTTTTCTCCGAGCCATATTTGTTACAAGTATGACACGTGACAGCAGGCCTGGTTACTGGCCTGTCACACGTGACAGCAGCCCCAGTTACTGGCCTGGTCACAGTAGCCTCTGTTACTGGCTCATCACAGTGGCCTCCGTTACCGGCCCATCACAGTGGCCTCTGTTACTGGCCCATCACAGTGGCCTCTGTTACTGGCCCATCACAGTGGCCTCTGTTACTGGCCCATCACAGTGGCCTCTGTTACTGGCCCATCACAGTGGCCTCTGTTACTGGCTCATCACAGTGGCCTCCGTTACCGGCCCATCACAGTAGCCTCTGTTACTGGCCCATCACAGTGGCCTCTGTTACTGGCCCATCACAGTGGCCTCTGTTACTGGCCCATCACAGTGGCCTCTGTTACTGGCCCATCACAGTAGCCTCTGTTACTGGCCCATCACAGTGGCCTCTGTTACTGGCCCATCACAGTGGCCTCTGTTACTGGCCCATCACAGTGGCCTCTGTTACTGGCCCATCACAGTGGCCTCTGTTACTGGCACATCACAGTGGCCTCTGTTACTGGCCCATCATAGCAGCCTCTGTTACTGGCCCACCACAGTGGCCTCAGTTACTGGCCCATCACAGTAGCCTCTGTTACTGGCACATCACAGTGGCCTCTGTTACTGGCCCATCATAGCAGCCTCTGTTACTGGCCCACCACAGTGGCCTCAGTTACTGGCCCATCACAGTAGCCTCTGTTACCGGCCCATCACAGTAAACTACAGTTCCTAACTTTTCAAAAAAAAATTTTCCATTCTGAAATCTAGTATCACTTTCCTCGATACCTATTCAACTCAAGAGGAAAACTGATTTACTTCACATTTCCTCCTTACCAGGCAAGCATTTGGTGCCTGTTGACACTAGGCGCTCAGTCTACCTCTGTAACGTGCCAAATATCAAGACCAAGTCGTTAACGATATATACATATATATATCCTTTTATCGATGTGGTTCTACTCAGCGAAAGTTCGTAAAGTGCATCCAAATGTCTTGCCCTCACTGAAGCAAGTCAGAGGGTATAGCAAGTGATCCAACCAACTGGATGACAGATGAGCCAACGTGTACACAGTGTTTGGTGTGCCCTTCGTGTATGACCAGGGAATGTCTCAGCGGGTGGGACACTCCTGGAACCTCTGAAAACCTCACTCATACAGGGGGATCATGGAGGAGGCAAGGGTGAGTATGAGGAGGACGAAAAGGAATTTGAGAATGGTAAATGTACTGGTTTCCAGACTGATGCATGAAGGATCCAGACGGAACTGGTTACGTGGACAGATCAACGTGACTAACAGGAGAAGGTAGACCCAAAAGCTGTGACTGCTTATGTAGATGACGAAAATCGAAGTGACAAAAGATGTATGAAAATGGTCAAGAACTGTCATAATGGCTTAACCTCCTAAGCACGATGGTATGAACCTTGGGTATGAGACTATGACCTTTGACTGACCTGACACTTAAGAGTGTATGCAAATATCTATCAACTCTACTTTTATAAAAAAAAAAATCTGCCCGAAACGCTAATCTGAAGCCCACATCAAAGATGAACCTCTAGAATCAATTCAGAGACCAAAACATACAATCAAGTGATACGAAAAGGAGCAAGTGAAAATCCTCAACACAGATCCGTGTCCTGAAGTAACAGACAGTTCCACACAGTCACATCCAACTTACTATCGACAGCGGCGGGTCGCATGGACGCTTTGCACAGGAAGGTCGTCCAGTGCTCACAAGTGACCGAGTCAAGACGAAGCATGGTAAGAACTGGATCACTCCGCCGTACTGCACGGGACCGCCTCGTCCCTTGCTCGTCCTCGTTTCACTCGAAGCCCAACTACTGGTTCGTCTGGATCCCTCTGTGAACATCTGTTTGTCTGTGTGGCTCTCAACTAAACGGTCCGCTGGTTCACTTAGTTCCCCCAGAGAGTATCTGTTGGTTCATTCAAGTGTCCTGCGAGATTACCAGTTGGTTCACCTCGCTAGTTGCTATACTACGTACCAGTTGGCAAGGCTATCCACTAGCTTACGTGAGGACTCGTTCGTCTCATCATAAGACTGCTTGCGAAGGTTCTACATAATTTTTTTCGCATTTGTATTCACGAATGAAGATACAGCTCATGTCCCGAATCCAATACCATAAGAAAGGAAGACATTTTACGACGCAATATATAGTATCACATCTGAATGACATGAAGAAAACGGTAGACCCAGATAAGTTTTATCCGAGGACAATGAACGAAGCGTAAGATAGTTAAACCCTCGACTGCTTTCTTCGATAAGTCACTCGCTATGAGGACAGTTCCAGAGGAATGGAAGCTCGCAAATGTAACAACCATTTACGAAAAAGGTAATAAATCACCGCCTGTAAATCACCGTCCAATCATCTCAACATCTGTAGTTGGTAAACTTATGGAAGCCATCATTAAGGATAAGACTGCAAACCAGTTAGAGGAGCACCACTTGATAAATGACCCTCAATATGGTTCTCGACGAAATCGTTCATGTCTGACAACTCGGCTTGATTTCTCTAATGATATAATCAACACGGATCTTGGAAGCTGGTTGATGTTATGTATCTAAATCTTTAAAGAACATTAGATAAAATTTCACATCAAAGGTTACTAACTCAAGTCACATGGTACAGATGGGGTTGTACATCAGTGGTTAGGAAAGTGGTTAAGTGGCCGTAAGCAAATGGTTGTGATTAATGGTCAAGCATGAGGATGGTTCAACGCAACAACTGGTGTACCGCAAGGATCAGTCTTGGGACCGGTTCTCTTTCTCATATATATTAATGATGCTGGTAACGGCTCCATTGTAGGATATCGATATCCGCTGACGATACTAAGTTGGGAAATAAATCTACAACAGAAATTGAACGTCCGCAGCTTCAAACAGACATAGACAAATTAATGGCCCGGGCTCATAAGAGGCAAATGAATTTTGATCCCGAGAAGTGCAGAGTTTGACACGTAGGTAGTAAAAATGAAAAGACAAGGTACAGTATAAATTTCGTTGAACAGCAAAAGATACGTGAGGAAAAAGACTTGGGTGTAATAATCTCTGGTGATCTAAAACCAAGAAATTAGTGCACAGAAGCAGCTAAAAAGACGAAAAAAATTCTTGTATTTATAGGTAGGACTATCGAACTGAAGGTCAAGAAAATTATCCTTACCCCTTACAAGTTCACCGCACGTCCCCATCTTGAATATAGTGTTCAGTGTTGGCCATCCTTATTGAGGACAGACATACACAGAATGGAGAGAGGACAGAGACGGACTACCAAGATGATTCCCGGACTGAGAAACAAATCTAAAGACAGTCGACTAAACGACTTGAATTTAGTTTAGAAAAGAGAAGGTTAGTTTCGATCATCTCGATCTAACGACGCACACAGGGATAGATTCGTCTGACTTCACTCGTAGTATTGATTACAAACTCGTGGGCAAACGTTATACCTCGAATGAGGTGATATACTCTTTCTTCATCAGGATTGTTAACGTATGGAATCAATCAACCTTTAAGAATAGAGTTGATCAATATGTCGCTTCAAACCATGACTGATCATTTACGTCTCCTTAGCTACATGGAAAGTTTATTATGTTTTCCTAATGTGTAGGTATCTCTATTCTTACCACACTGATCTATGATTTCATATCTCTTCCACTACCAGCCTCGAAGGGACGCAGTTGTCTGTTGCTGTTCCAATTCCTTTGTTTTCCTACAACCGCCACTTGACGGTTCGTCTACTTCATACAAGAGTACCTGATACTCCTATTTGTCTCTATACAAGAGTACCTGATACTCCTGTTTGTCTCTATACAAGAGTACCTGATACTCCTGTTTGTCTCTATACAAGAGTACCTGATACTCCTGTTTGTCTCTATACAGATCCATCTGTTGGTCATTTTCAGAAGCCTCTGTCTCGACAGCAGAGACACGAGGGTTCGGCACAGCCTCGAAGCAAAGGTGTTCTTGGAACCCTCAAGCTTTTGGCGCTTCACAAGACTTATTATGTCCACGACTTTGCATCAGTGTCGTGGCGGCTTGGTTCTACCAGGCCACAACGCAGCGGCCGCTACACAATGGGAAGACAACAGTAAATTCATCCGGTGCAGTGAAACGCTCGGGCAGGAGGAATTCCACAGCCCGCGATGGTACCTTCATCACAGCGCCGTCATACATTCCTATAGTCGCCACACGATTCATAAAAGAGAGAGAGCTGGTACGTTAACTGATCCTCGCGAACAGCAGATGAAATACCAGAGGATTTAATAGGCGCAATAAAAAAATCCCGAGTTCACGAAACGTTTATTTACGAGGGTGAATAAGCGGGTTTTATATGTGTAAAACCAGAGGGGCGTGGAACATGGTGGAGGCGCAACACGAACCCGACGCCCTCCTAACGCTGACTTACCAACACTGTGGGACTCCCGCCTTGTAGTCCAGCCTGATATAATTACTCTTATGAACCTCGGCTGAAGAACTGTCCAGCATGTCTGTTATGCCCCACGGGCGCTACCCTTCATCCTCCTGCGTCACAGTGTCTTAAAACTTAGCAGAAGTACTGACGATGGCTTAGGTGAAAATGGGTTTCCGTCAGGATATATTTCTGGTCATTCACAGTACGAAAGCTACACTAGCATTTTCTTACTCGTTTTCTGTCTACGCTACCATTACACATCCTCGTTTTCAACATCATCCCGATTACAGCAAAAGTGCTGCCATATAACGTACATCTCCCCTCTCCCTGCACTCACACATCCACTTTCGTACGGATAGTAAGAGCGTCCCCCCCCCCAGCTTAACGTCTACTCAAAATCGCCGACGTTTACATGTTAGTTACCACAGCGTAACCATCGTGTACCTACGCACGATCGTACAGTACAGATGTGTGATTCCGCTACGATTTCTAAGTTGATATGATGCGAGTGAGTGAGTGAGTCGTTTAGACACGTGTTACAGACGTAGTTCTACACAGAAGGGACGGATGGGAAATTTTTCTTTTGTCTTTAAAGCCAAGTTTAGGATCAGTAAGTAATCTCCTCCAGACTTGTTAAACAAATTTCTGAGATTTTTTGCTTGGAAAATAAGAGGACTGAGTAAACTCTGCAAAAGGTGGGGAGGGGGGGGGGTGCAAAAAGCCACAGAGCTTCAGACGGAACAGACGAGCAACATAACGAAATCTGTCCATAACCCGAAATGATTTAGCGAAGTCAGTGATCGGAGATAGATAGATATATATAGAGAGAGATAGATAGAGAGAGAGAGAGAGAGAGAGAGAGAGAGAGAGAGAGAGAGAGAGAGAATACGTGATCTGGCTCCGTCTTACAACATCTGTGAGTGAACGGAGTAACAAGAAATATTCAGCGGAGCTGACAGCGGACCGAAGTCCTAAGATACGTGTGATGCCCCGATACACACCTGGTCGAAGCTGTACCGAACCCTCTGTCTCTGTCTGGTCGAGACAGAGAGTTTGGTACAGCTTCGAACAGGTGGGGTCCGGGACCTTCATCTGCGCATGTACACCGAGGATGAACGAGATGATAAACTTCGCTATCTCTCGTCAGAAGCCAACATGATGTTGCCACATTGATGACTGAGGAAAAAAAAAATGGGATGTACATAAAAACACATAACTTGGTCATTCTGCTCCAGGTTAGGACGGTGGCCCCTCGGGGTCAATAAATGCAACGTTCCTGAAATGGCTGATAATAATCCAGCAAAACTTTCAAAGTTTAAGACTAAACACTGACTGGCCCGGGGTAAAAGCAGGGAACACACAGGAAAAGAAGTATCTTACCACTTTTCTGGTAATATGGCATCCTGGACGAAGGAGTTTGAGAAATGCCCAGTGGTCTGGCCTCGTATCGGTAGCCCTGCTTTGTTAATATTGTAATACATCGATTGCTGGTGACGCTTCCTGTCATTTGTCATAATAAATGTTACGTTGATTTCATGTGTCGATGGAAGTAACAACTAAGTGGAGTTATCATGATTATGAGAAAGCTCGTTTTTCATTCACCTTTACCAGCCCTACCGACACAAAACGAGTCGTATTGATCATTTCGAAAATCATCAGACCCATCTGGGAGGATATATTCTCTTTTCTTTCACCTTTGTGTACAAATGTGCTATTTGGTTTCGGTTTCCATATCCGTGCTAGTTTTTCCTCGGGGGCAATTACATTAAACTTCATGTCCGATCGACGATGAAGTTCAAAGCGAAGTCTGCTCACAGACCAACATTTAATAACTACATACCGTCGCCCATCTGTCACTCCGAATAAGGGAAATAAAAATCTGAAACGACCAAACACTTCACATTACATCTATTGTATCAATCTTTAACTACATATCCCTATCATTGATCCAGTAAAATGCGATTTAAGCCTTTGAATAAAGCCTATGAACAGCATCAAGATTAACCTTTTATATATGTTCGCCATATTCCGCAGTAGCGCCAAGAACAGACGAAGAAATGGCCTCACTCGCTCACATGTACTCACTAGCTGTCATGTAAAATGCACCACAACCAGAGCCCACTATCCACGACCAGGCTCCACGTTACCTATCCTTGGTCTGCCGTCACCACCTCATACGCCTTGGTTCAGCCCACTAAGAACAAGTCTTCCTCTGTAAACCACATCGCTTTAATTTGTTCTATCCCTTGCACGCCTCGCCCCCTCCAGCATGTTCAGGGCCCGAATCTTTAAAGCATCACTCACGTCATCCTTCCACCTCCTCCATAGTTTCCCCTTCTCCTTGTTCCCCTAATTTCTGACATGTATACCCTCTTAGAATTTATATTATCTAAAAATATACATGCATACATTGTTACGCGTTCTCCATTTGGGGATACCCATATTCATAACTAAACATACACGTATTTCATTCATGTACTCATTAACCAATTCAATCATTTACCTGCTAAATTCTGGATAAACTCGACCGCAAAATTTTCACCATGACGAACACTGTATAATGAAGAATCAAGTGTGATATACGTAACACGTGATAACCTTTCCAATGTTCACTGTTGAGTCACTGTGTTGACGACAGGTCTCACTGCTCCCCCGACTCCCCTGGATCGTGTATTGACAACAAGCTTCGCAAGTCCACACACTTTAAAGCGAAACCTGGCGTCAAGTCACAAAAGCATTCCTCGTCTTACTGTCCTTACTATCATCAAGGCTCTTTTTCTGGATAGTCGTTATCATCACCCAACACACCCAGGTTACAGCAGTGAAGTTAGGGTACAGCAGAGTACAGATACAGCAGAGTACAGGTCACACCCCGGACCATCACGAGGCGTCTGTCTCACGACTCCCCGACACACGGTGACCAACACATTCCACGACCGCAAACACTTCATAACCCAGCGACTCCTCCTCCTGAGGCCCCCGGCCTCCACGTGAGAGGCCAGACCCCAGGTCATGAATGTCATGAAGGAATTCCCGGATAATTTTGGCCAATTTATGAAAGGGTTGAGGAGCAAAGCTGGCTCGTAATTCTCTTAATGGAGGCAGGAGTTCAGGCCCAGCGGTTCTCTGGAGGGTTGCCGACGAAGGCACACACTCCTTATACTGTTCTCTTCTCCTTTGTTAGTCTCCCCTGATCTCGCTACAGAGAAGGGAGTTACCTCTATGTTCTCCCTACTATTTCGTTAATCTCCCTTATTGCCGACTAGGGAGTTACTTTAATACTCTCCCTATTCTTTTGTTATCTCTCTGAATGTCCACAAGGAGTGGAAGGAGTTGCTTTAATGTTCTCGCTATTTCATTCTTATTCTCCCTCAGTTGGCACTAGGAAGGGTGTGTTACCTTAATGCTCTCCCTATTCCATTCTTATTCTCCCTCAGTTGGCACTAGGGAGGGTGTGTTACCTTAATGTTCTCCCTATGCCTTCGTTGATCCTCCATAAATAGCCACAAGGAAGGGAGTCAACATAACGCACCCTTATCTACCTCATTACTCTCACCGTGTGGCCCTGTTACGAAGGTCGCCTTATCGTCACCCTCCTTCATATAAAACTAGGGAGAGTGTGGCAAGTGCCGCAGTGCGCCCGTCTGCTGCCGCTAGTCTCCCTCACCTCCCGTGGTAAGGGAGAAAACGGTCCGAGGGGAAGGGTCTTCGACACAGGAGGTCTTGTGAGGAGCGACCATTACACCGGGAAGGAGGAGAGCCATACAGTCTTATGGAAGGAATGGGAGAAGTCTTATCGTAAAGGGGGAGGAGGTCTTACAGTGGTATGGAGAGAGTCTTACTGTAGGAAGGGGAGAGGTCTTACAGTGGGGAGATGGGAAGTCTTAAGTTAGGAGGGAAAAGTCGCCTATAGCGAGGCTATATCACCAGGTGTACAGTCTCGCCAAAGAAGTTCTCACTCCAAAGGAGTTTATATACGCCTGCTACTGGGATATATAAAGTAGGGCAGCCTTGGACTGCAGGATCCTTTAGAAAGAGGTCCTGGGTTAAATCATATATATATATATATATATATATATATATATATATATATATATATATATATATATATATATATATCATATTTGATTGCCGTTTCCGCGTTATCGAGGTAGACCCAGGAACAGACGAAGGCCGCGTCAGCTCACACTCAGTCTCTAGCTGTCATATGTTAAGCACAGAAACCACAGCTCCCAGTCCACATCCAGGCCCCACATACCTCTCCATGGCTTACCCTAGACGCTTCACATGCCCTGGTTCAATCCACTGACAGCGCGTCGATCCCGGTATACTATATCGTTCCAATCCACTCTATTCCTAGCACACCTTTCACCCTCCTGTATGTTCAGGCCCAGATCGCTCAAAAATCTTTTTCACTCCATCCTTCCACCTCCAATTTGGTCTCCCTATTCTCCTTGTTCCCTCCACCTCTGACAAATATATCCTCTTTGTCAGCCTTTCCTGCTCATTCTCTCCATATGACCAAACAATTTCAGCAAACCCTCTTCAGTTCTCTCAACCATACTATATTCATTACCACGCATCTCTCTTATCCTTTCATCACTTACTCGATCAAACTACCTCATACCACATACTGTCTGTCCTCAAACATTTCATTTTCAACAACACCCTCCACACATCATCTATAGCCCATGCCTCTCACGTATATAATATTGTTGGAACTACTTTACCTTCAAACATACTAAAATTGCTCTCCCAGATAATGATCTCTCTTTCCACATATTCTTCAGTGCGTCCATCAACTCCTCCCCCCTCCCCCCACGCACCGTATGATTTACTTCTGCTTCCATAGTTCCATTCGCTCCATGTCCACTCCCAGATATCTAACACACTTCACCTCCTACTTTTCTCCATTCAAACTCGCACCCTAACCAACCTGTCCCTGAATCCTGTTAAACGTAATAACATTACTTTTACTCACATTTACTCTCAACTTTCTCCTTTCACACACTCTTCCAAATTCAGCCACCAACTTCCACAGTTTCTCACTCGAATCAGCCACCAGCGCTGTATCATCAGCAAACAAATGACTAACTTCCTAAACCCTCTTATCACCTACTGACTGCATGCATACTCACCCCTCTCTCCAGGAGTCTCACATTCACCTCTCTAACCACCCCATCCATAAACAAATTAAACAACCATGATGACATCACGCACCCCTGCAGCAAACCCACCTTCACCTGGAACTACTCACTCTCCTCTCTTCCTGCTAAACATGTGCCTTACACCCTCGATAAAAAAAAAAAAAAATCACGGCGTCTACCAGCATTCTTCTCACACCATATATTCTTTAGACCTTCCATGAGGCATTTATCCACGCTCAGATCCAGATCCATAAATGCCGCATATAAATCCATCTCTTTCTCGAAGCATTTCTCTCACACAATCCTTAAAAGCAAACACCTGATCCACACCTCCTCTACTACTTCTGAAACAATAAGGTTTCTCCCCAACCTGATGCTCTGTACATGCCTTCACCCACTTGATCACTAATCTCCCATACAAATTACATGGTAATCTCAACAAACTTATACCTCAGAAGTTTGAACACTCACCTTTATCCCCCTCTTGCCTTTCTACAGTGGCACTATACATGCATTCAATCCTCAGGCACCTCACCATGATCTATTCATCTATCGATCTGTCTATTATCTATATATGGTAACATCTGCCAGATATATGGTAACATCTGTCAGATTAATGGTAACATCTGTCAGATATATGGTATCATGTTAGATATCTGGTAACATCTGGTAGATATATGGTAACATCTGGCAGATACATGGCAACATCTGGCAGGTACATGGCAACATCTGGCAGGTACATGGCAACATCTGGCAGGTGCATGGCAACATCTGGCAGATACATAGCAACATGTCAGATACATGACAACATCTGTCCGATACATGGCAACATCTGGCAGGTACATGGCAAAATCTGGCAGGTACACGGTAACATCTGGCAGGTACATGGCAACATCTGGCAGGTACATGGTAACATGTGGCAGGTACATGGCAATATCTGGCACGTATATGGCAGCATCTGTCAGATACATGGCAACATCTGGCAGATACATGGCAACATCTGGTAGATACATGGTAAAATCTGGCAGATACATGTTGACATAGTCAAAAATGACCTCTTGGTGCTTCTGGGAAGCAGCTGAGCAGTATTGAAGCGAAGGTGAATAAGACGAAGAGTAAGTAAATATGAGTGTAGAGCAAGCGAGGAAAATTGAGAGTAAAGTTGGACGAGAAAGTTTTAGAATAAATGAATACTAATATAGAAAAAAAGGACGAGAAAATACAGAAGATGGAAGGGAGTAATGTAAAAAAAAAAAAAAAAAAAGGACGAGAAAATACAGGAGACGGAGGGGAGGCAGGGACAGACTGAGACGGTGGTAAAGAATGGAACGAGGTCGGAGGGACGAGGTGGTGGTGTCATTCACTGTGGCAAGTATAGGGAAGCCTGAGGACCGAGTGGCATGATGAAACGAGGGAACACACCATAACGAGAGGCAAAACGATTAGCGATGTGGTAGACAGGAAGAGGTCAATGATTGCACCTGGGGTGCGGGAGAGAGAGAGAGAGAGAGAGAGAGAGAGAGAGAGAGAGAGAGAGAGAGAGAGAGAGAGAGAGAGAGAGAGAGAGATGAAGGAGAGGGAAGAAGAAGAAGAAGAAGAAGAAGAAGAAGAAGAGAACGGAAACAGTACGCGAAAGATGCGAAGAACAATATAATTGAAGCAAGCTTGGGCAGTCCACAGGATGATACGGAAGACTGTTCTGGAAGCAAGAGATGTAGAACATGGGAAAGACTTATCACTGATATCTATTAGGTATCAGTGATTAGTCTGTCCCTCGTAATAGCGTTAACCACCTGGTCTGAACAGAAAACGTATTTCAGAAAGAGAGAATGGGAGGCTTAGATGGTATAAACACAGCTGGACAGAAGAGACCAAGAGGTGAAGAATATGAAGTTACAAAGATGTACGGAGGGAGTCAGGCTCATGGCTTGCCGTTGGTTGTCAAGACAAACACACAAGATATACGGTCACTGTTCCTGTATCAGGTACACCATGAAGTGGGGGAGTGGAGAGGGACGGTAACTGTAGTGTAGACGGAGGGAAACAGAACGAAACAACGAAATGCCGATACGAATATCATGAACGTCAGTGTAACAATGATCTATGCTAACACACACGACCTCTCTCCAAAGGTACATGAACTGCTTGATGAGCTACAAAACACACTGTAGTAATTAAGGTAACAATGAGGTCATTAAGAGAGAGTCCGGAAGTATGCACATATTGTTCCAGCTTGCAAAATACGAGATCAAAATTATCTTCTTGACTGCAGACCCGTGTGACCGACTATCAGAACATAACGGTTCAACGAAATATATCAAAACATGTTTATGACATCATGTTGATGAGTAATGGGGGCACTCTGGATGCAGGAGACGAAGATCATGTGATATTACCCAGACATTTCTTTTCTCTCCGAAATAATGACGAGAGAGAGAGAGAGAGAGAGAGAGAGAGAGAGAGAGAGAGAGAGAGAGAGAGAGAGAGAGAGAGAGAGAGAGAATGGCCGGATTGTACTGTTTCGGATCCTGCAAAGGCATTTGGAACGTTACAGCCTCCCACAATGTGTTCCTGGTGCAAATGAAAAAAAAAACCCAAGACTAATATCACTGGGTAGTTGGACATATGGAATTAAGATACAGTGACGTGGGGGAACGATGATTTAAAAAAAAGGGGGTGATAAGACGAGGCTGTTCATCGTGGGAGGAAGTGCTAAGTGGAGCGGCACAAGAGCGCGGGGGTTTCTTACCATAGTCTTACTCTGGGCTTTTGTGGATGACCCTCCGATGGCAAGACACTGGTGGTGTGCAGCGGTATGAAATGCTGAAGAAGAACGTAGATTCTGTAGCAGTCTGGGTGGATGGGTGGATGGTGGAGATTAATTAGAGTAAGTGTCGTGCACTAAGGATACGAAGGGGATCAGGACGACCTTGGTGGGGCTACAGGTCAGCTGTTGAGCATCCAGTGGAATCAAGGACTGAGAAAGCTTTACTGTTGTACAAACACACACTGCGGGGGAAAATGTCAAAGCAGTTCGTGCATTACTAAAACATGAAGAGCATGTGTTTAAGCTGTTGTATGCAAGATCTATAAACCTGAGTGTAATGCGTCTTTGTAGAACCCGTATCTAAAACAAACATGGGGTATAGATAAAGTTGGAAAGAGTGAAGAAATATGCAACTAGATTGGTGCCCAAATTGGTGGGTCTGGGCTGTGAGAAAAAAAAAAAAGGCTGAAGATACTATAATTACTTTCTTTTAAAAACAAAAGAGGAAGGGAAAGAGGGGATGTTACTTTTACTTACGCTCAGAAGAAACAGGAGAGATTTTTCAAAGCTGGAGTGGAGGGGACACGTAAGTGGAAACTTAAAATGATAGTAGTGAAAATGGACGTTGTAAAGATGTGTTCTTTTCTGTGACATTAAATAACACTTGGAAATCAGCGTGAAAGCGAGGCTTGTGTAAGGAATCTGAATATGTTCAAAATATGGGTTGGGGAGGACAATGTGAGTTTAATGATTCCCCGCAGGTACACACACTTGCGGGGGTTCTACATATCAACATGACACAACATAGTGGCATGGAAAGTACACACACTTGCGGGGGTTCTACATATCAACACGACACAACATAGTGGCATGGAAAGTACACACACTTGCGGGGGTTCTACATATCAACACGACACAACATAGTGGCATGGAAAGTACACACACTTGCGGGGGTTCTACATATCAACACGACACAACATAGTGGCATGGGAAGTACAGACGTGCAGGACACATAAACTGTGACCAAACCTTTACCTCAGGTCGTCCATGCTATTGCTACATCCCACTTCATCCAGTCCATCACGGATGCATAACTTTCCCTGTTTCAATTCATTATGTTCCTCCCTCGGCTACCGTCAACTCCAGACTCTCTCTCTCTCTCTCTCTCTCTCTCTCTCTCTCTCTCTCTCTCTCTCTCTCTCTCTCTCTCTCTCACGACACCTGACACCGTGTCTGACCCTCGCTCTCAACCGTCGTCTAATCTCCATCTCTCTCTCCCCCAACACCCCTCCTCCTCCACCCTCTGTGCTTGGCTCCTCCTCCTCCTCCTCCGTTCCTTCGCCAGTACTGCCTCGTACCTCACCCTTGGCCCCGTCCAGAGCCTCCTGATGACCTGTTTATATCGAGGCTCGCCTCGTAAACCCCGGTGGCTGGCGCTAACCTCTGCACCCTACAGATTACTCCACACACATCAGCGTCTCCCGTGGCCTCCTCCCATCCCCTCTACCAACCCTTCATCCACTTCCTCCCTATCTCTTTCATCTAGCCCCCTCTATCTCCACGGCTCTTCTGCCTCGTCTCACCTCCGGTTCCCTCATTTTCGCTGGCTACCTACACCTTCCTCCTGACTCACACACCCTCCCCCCTCCTCTCTCTCTCTCTCTCTCTCTCTCTCTCTCTCTCTCTCTCTCTCTCTCTCTCTCTCTCTCTCTTTCCTGACCATCATCCTCCTGCGCCTCTCCTACCTCCCTCAGCTATACAGTCTTCACTGCAGCATATCAGCTTCACTTTCCCTGCTGCCCCACGCCCCTCCCTCCGCATCTCATTCCTGGGCTATTATCTTCCTTTCCTCTGCACTTGCCTTCCGTCCGTCCTGCTCCTGCCTCTCCACGCCCCTTCCTCCCTCTCCTCGCCTGAGGGCCTCCCTACTCAATTTAATCGTTCCCACTTTTTATATGCAATTATCACCTCTCCCTCACCTTCCCTTCCCACCACTCGGGAAATTGCTTTAGTCTTCCCTCTTACACCTTCCCCCAAAAGTCTTTCATTTACCTCTTCCTCCCCTTTCATTACCCATTCGTAGCGAGGTCCCTTCATCACCTGAATCTTCGCTCAAAAGCCAATTCTCTTGAGTAATTTGATCATCATCGTACAGGCATCACCTGAAGCTGGTGGATAATCCTTGTCTTGCTTTGTCGCCGGACTGACTACCCAGGGTGTTGCTTCATGCCTGTCACCCTCCCAAGTATCCCATAAGAATCCCATTCCATTAATTAGCTTGCTGGACCGGAAATGTTAATCATCTCTGCTCTTAATTATTCACCCGTAATGCCACACTACTTGGCTATAATGGGCCGATTCTTGGTGTGGAGACATGGTGTTGAGGGAGGGAATTGGTTTTGTGTTATCTCTCCGCAAGGTGAAGCGGATTTGGCTCATCAATTCTGGTTCTATAACCTCTGTACAGTTATATGGGGTGGGGGGGGGGGGGGCGCAGTCCGCATCATTAACTCTCGTTCTATAACCCAGTGAAGCAGTTCAATGAATCTTATTTTCTCCGCCCACCGCTGTACCATTCTGTAATGACTTTAATCCAATCTTCTAACTAATCTTACCTAATCTTCTAACTAATCTTACCTAATCTTCTAACTAATCTTACCTAATCTTCTAACTGATCTTACCTAATCTTCTAACTAATCTTACCTAATCTTCTAACTAATCTTACCTTATCTTCTAACTAATCTTACCTAATCTTCTAACTAATCTTACCTAATCTTCTAACTAACCTTACCTAATCTTCTAACTAATCTTACCTAATCTTCTAACTAATCTTACCTAATCTTCTAACTAATCTTACCTAATCTTCTAACTAATCTTACCTAATCTTCTAACTAACCTTCCCTAATCTTCTAACTAATCTTACCTAATCTTCTAACTAATCTTACCTAATCTTCTAACTAATCTTACCTAATCTTCTAACTAATCTTACCTAATCTTCTAACTAATCTTACCTAATCTTCTAACTAATCTTACCTAATCTTCTAACTAATCTTACCTAATCTTCTAGCGAATCTAATCATCTAAAACTAGTCTACTACATCATTCATTATATTCCGGACAGCTTACGTCACTTTAAACTTCAATGAGGAACGCAAAATACCACTTCATCTTTACACAGATTCAATGTGGCACATCAATTTCCTCAACTTTGTACGTTTCGTAATTCTTCAATCGGTTGTATTTGCAAACTTGATCAGTTCTACATTTAGCAGACATCCCTGTTAGTCCTCTGCAACACTCAACCCTCACCTCCCACATCCTGTACTGGAGATCTCTGAGCAAGAGACTTTGCCGAGTTCACCTGACTTGAACAGACTTAAGGAAGGTATTTCTTAATCTTTAGCTTTTACTTACCCGATGCTTCTGTTCAACAAACAATCGCAAGGACAACTGTATAAGCTTGAAGAGCAAACAAAAACCCAGCAAAAGCCCCGGCAGCTGTAAGGTCAACCTGTGTCAACAAAAAAGAAACGCCATTCTTGTATCTCCCCTGACGATGTGATTATTCCACGAATGTGCACTTGGGAACTTGTCGTGTTTCATTTTCATCGTGGTTATATGCATATACTAGATCACGCGCACCACTGTGACCTCTTACTATATATATATATATATATATATATATATATATATATATATATATATATATATATATATGAAAGAAGAAAGTTGAGAGTAAATGTGAATAAGAGCAGGGTTACTAGGTTCAGTAGGGTTGAGGGACAAGTTAATTGGGAGGTAAGTTTGAATGGAGAAAAACTAGAGGAAGTGAAGTGTTTTAGATATCTGGGAGTGGATTCAGCAGCAAATGGAACCATGGAAGCGAAAGTGAGTCACAGTGTGGGGTAGGGGGCGAAGGTTCTGGGAGCGTTGAAGAATTTGTGGAAGACGAGAACGTTATCTTAAGAGCAAAACTGGGTATATTTGAAGGAATAGTAGTTCCAACAATGGCATATGGTTGCGAGGCGTGGGCTATAAGTAGGGTTGTGCGAAGGAGGGTGGATGTTTTGGAAATGAAATGTTTGAGGACAATATGTGGTGTGAGGTGATTTGATCGAGTAAGTAATGAAAGGGTACGAGAGATGTGTGGTAATGAAAAGAATGTGGTTAAGAGAGCAGAAGAGGGTGTATTGAAATGGTTCGGTCACATGGAGAGAATGAGTGAGGAAAGATTGACAAAGAGGATATATGTGTCAAAGGTGGAAGGAACGAGAAGTAGGAGACCAAATTGGCGGTGGAAGGATAGAGTGAAAAAAAAATTGAACGATCGGGGCCTGACAATACACGAGGGTGAAAGGCGTGCAAGGAACAGAGTGAATTTGAACGATGTGGTATACCGGGGTCGACGTGCTGTCAATGGATTGGACCAGGGCATGTGAAGCGTCTGGGGTAAACGATTGAAAGTTTTGTGGGGCCTGGATGTGGAAAGGAAGCTGTGATTTCGATGCATTACACATGACAGCTAGAGACTGAGTGTGAACGTTGTGGTCTTTTCCTATCGCCACCTCGCGCGTGCGCGCGAGGGGAACTGGGTGCCATTTCATGTGTGGCGGGTGGCGACACGAATGGATGAAGGCAGCACTTGTGGATGTGTACACGTGTATATATATGTCTTTGTATGTATACGTATGTATATGTTGAAATATATAGGTACGTATATGTGCGTGTGTGTAGGCGTTTATGTATATACAAGCGTATGTGGGTGGGTTGGGCCATTCTTTCGTCTGTTTCCTTGCGCTACCTCGCTATCGCGGAAGACAGCGACTAATTATAATATAAAATTAAATAATATATATATATATATATATATATATATATATATATATATATATATATATATATATATATAACAAAAACAACAACTGGATAAATACAAACGTATAAAAACCCGTAGAGACTATATAAGACTGCTCCTGTCAGATATCGATTTATAGGCTAGGAACATCATTAGAACAAAAAACAAAGGGACAACACGATTGCCGTTCTTAACCCTAATACAACATGTTCAAAAAAGAAAAAAGAAAATAAAGGCTTAAAAACTTTCAATTCTCTCTACATGATGTACTACTCGCCTTATTCTTCCCAGAGCTGCTGTGTTGTTATGAGCCAACCTCTGCCACAGCCGAGGTACAGCCTCTCCTGGTGTGGACATGTATACACTGCGGTGGTCTGGTGCTATGATGACCCCTCGTTCTCACCAACGCGCTGTGGCCGCTGTGAGCCAGGATCGTCTCCTCCGTGTTCGTTAAAACATTGAGGAGGTACCGCAAATCAGCTGTAACCGTTCACTCAGGGAAGTTCTAAGTCTCTGTCACACTTTTCGCATAAAACTCCCAACATCCTTAATGGGTAGGAGTGTATACTTAACATACGCTGTCCTCACACACACCAGGAAATCACTTGGTTCACAATAATCCCTCGTACTGTCGGCCTGCCACCCTCACCGTGTAAACACTGGCCACACAACACTCACTGCCCTGCCAGCCAGCCAGCTTAGGCCGGTCTGAACAGTTCATGAAGCACTTCCAACCTCTGGCGAACCAAGTGTCGACTCATCGATCCGAAACAGTAGAGATATTTTTCTCTTATGACGTTATTGAATAAATATAAAGCGACTGTCTTCAGTCCTTAATCTAAAATCAAGTTACTGACAGAAATTACTCGTATACTGTGTGAAAGCAACGTCCCCACAGGGAACAGATATGACCTCGAATCACACGAGTCAGAAAGGCTTCACAAGCATCGAACTTCAAACGAGTCGAGTGGAAGTCAGCTTTTAAGGATACAGTCACAGTGGTGTGTGGGTACCATGCCTGGCGTACCGTGAAGGGTACAGTGGTGTCCCGGTACCATGCCTGGCGTACCGTGAGGGGTACACTGGTGTGCCGGTACCACGCCTGGTGTACCGTGAAGGGAGTAGTGTTGTGCCGGTACCATGCCTGGCGTACCTTGAAGGGAACAGGGGTCATATGAAGATCACTCTGTTCCTTCCGGCGTAAACAGGTAAAGTTGGCATTATCAATAGTACAGTCATTGTGGATATGCTGGTACCGTACCGTACCGTCTGTGCCGTATCATGCAACACGTCACTACACCCACATAGCTCACCTCCTCCTGCTTACCCTCTTGTGGTCACCCAGAAGAGAGTAACCCACAAAAAATATAAAACTCTCAGCACTACTCTAATGTGGGTAGTCTCGAGGTGTGTCCCCTTGCGAACCCGTTACTCTCTACAATCCTTACACACACACACACACACACACACACACACACACACACACGCTAACCTTACAGCCTCTTGTTCTTCTACACTCCAGAACAAGACTGTCAAACGTCATCGCAAATTCAACGATTCATTCACCTGACGATTCGAAGCCTCGGTCGAGGGTCAACAGGCGTGAAACTCACCGGTGAGATACAATCTTAAGAAAGAGCAACAACTTGGGTCGTCAAGTCCTGAATCACTTCAATATAACGAGACGTACCGTCTCTTTGCGTTTAACCCTCAGGCAGGAATGGGATTACGGGTGATTAATAAGATAATGATTATACAAACCATGGATTATACTACTGATATTTTGATGATTATGATGATTACAGTAGTGCCTGGGTGGTTGTGGAGGGTAGTAGAACAAGACGTAGTCAACAGGTAAATCCTTTCCATATATCTGGCTTCATGCTGGTCGGGAGGACGGCTGGGGAACTTCAAGTATGGGGAGCCATGAATCATGGGGAGGCTCCCGCGACACACACACACACGCACACACACACACAGCAGACGTTTTTACGCTGATGATGTTCACAACTCGTTGTTAACCACACTTGATTCATTGTGAATCACAACTCCAGCAGTGGGAGACCAGTGACCAGTCTGTCCACGTACTGCAGTGCACACTGCTCTCTGGACTGGCCCACTCTCCTCCCTCTTTGACGTGTGCCCCTTGTAATGTGTTCCAGGGACCGTGCCCAGTGTGCCGTGTTCCTATAACTGTGCCTCTTGCGCCACGCTCCTCGTACTGTGTCCTCATCTGTACCTTACAACTGAGCAGAAAGTGAAATGCTGAAATGTGTATAGAGATATAAGGTCCATCCAACTGGATCAGTCAGTGAGGCAACACATGTCAATTCTACTGATATGAAGCGAGTTTACCAACAGGTAAACACACTGAGCCAGGAAGAGAGAGAGAGTGTCAGAACAGACAATACGATCATCCACTACATCACACTGAGACCTTTGTGATCAGTAAGGGTGATGTTAGTTCCTTAAGTCGGTGACGACATTCCCGTGCAGCCATGTATAGAGGGAGGAGAGTGTCTGCTGCCGTGGTACAGTAGCCTTATGGGTGTACATTGCTGTATCGAGCAGGTACAGCCCAGCGTATGCTGAGTTTCCTGTGTGGCGAGGTGACACAGTGTGTGTGTGTGTGTGTGTGTGTGTGTGTGTGTGTGTGTGTGTGTGTGTGTGTGTGTAGGTGTGTGTGTGTGTGTGTGTGTGTGTATGGGGGAAGAGATCTACACTCGTGTACCCCCGTCTCTTAAACCTTCGCTTCTATCATACAACTTTTACACTGTATATCGTTAGCATTCACAGTTCACAACGTACCTTGTTCCATTCATGCAATACCATGATAGTATAAAAGTACATCTTAACAACTTCTCTGACAAGTTTCTTTCATAAATTCTAGTTATGGCTTCCGGTGGCTCTGTCTTTACGTCTTTCGACGACCTGTTTACTGTAGACATCTTCATACACCAGCTTAGGAACTTAAAGGTTGCCAGGTCAACCCCTCTCTATCTCTTCTCTGTTCCATGATATGTAAATCTTTGCCCTCTAACATCTCACTGTAGCACAGTTCTCACTTACGGTGACCCAGCTTGAAAAAAACGTATTCTAGTGTTGGCCCAACATGCACTGCGAATAGTTTACTGAATATCTCCTTAACCACGTCCCTAAATGGGATGTGTGGCTCTTGCGACAGGTTAGGTACAATGTCGACTCCCAAAAATGTCCCTCACACACAAAGTATCCTCCAGCTTAATCACTGGCAGATGATACTCGTGTTGAGGCTTTCTCTCACTTTGTTCTATCCTCATTAATTTGCATTTACTCTGGTTGACATTCGTCAACCATGTGTTAGACCAAACTTCAGCCTTTACTAAGCAGCTCTATGGGTTGGGGTTGATGCACTCCTCATTATTCTTAACTTTCCTCAGTACCTTAGAACGACTGTAACACTGCAAACGTATTGAGGTATGAGACAAGTCCTTCCAGCACGTCGACATTTACATAGATCAAGAAGATCAATGGTTCCAGGACTGTACCCTCGAGCACGCTAGTGGTAACTCCAACCAATATCAAAGGTTCCTCTCACAAGAGTCCTTTGTTCCCCTTCACTAATGTAATCTTCTATGCATTCAATGAGTCTCTTTCTTATTTCTGACTGAAGATCCAGCTTCTGTACCAGATGCTTTCTAACACAAATCCTCCCATCCTTCACTTCTCTCTAGAATGGAACTTACTCTCTCAGGAATAGGCGAGATACTTGTTCCAAATGACCGCCTTTCCCTGAATTCTCGCTCCCACTTAAGGACTACCTCCACTGGAAGTAGTCATCCATCTGCTTCCTCGTCATACGTACCAGCGTTTTACAGACCACACTCCTTAGGGAAGACCAGGGTGTAGCCTAGTGCAGTGTCTCGGACAGACCACACTCCTTAAGAAGACTAGGGTGAAGCCTAGTCCATTTTCTCGTCGTGCTTTCTTGATTATTGTGCAACGATGGTCCTCGTCCACTCTCTGGCACCAAGTGCAAGTGGTATAAAGACAATCATTTCTAGACTGAAGACACAATGTGCCAATCTACGCACCACAACAACATGCAAGGGCACCATGTATTCATGGTTCCACATCCATGATCAGTGGACAGCTTCATGTTGCTCCCTCAGTTCCACAACCGGGATCCGTGGACGGCTTCATGTTGTTGCCTGACTAAGGCTGGGTTGTGGATGGATAACCATACCAGACTGCTCCAGCTGCTAACAGTGATCAGACGAAAAGATTTCACCATCAACATTACTCTCACGATTTACACTGGACTCGACTCTTGCACAATCAGTAAACTGAGAAATAATTCTCATCATACAAGATATTTCATCCATAACAGTGTTTTTACTCTGATAATTGATAACTTACCGAACTTAGTTTTTTGTAAATATTTTCATCATCTCATTTATCATACAACCAGTTACGTGATCTAGTGAACGTGGCTGAGTTCCTGAACCTTTTGTGTTCCCTGCATCGACTTCAGCGCCACCACCGCCCACGGCACGGCCAAAGATCAAGCCACACGCATCTGGTCCTTCCCACACACCCAGCTGGAACTTCCAGAAAACGGAGAAAGTTTATCGCCCTTTAGAAGCAATAATGTTCTATGTGGTTTTAGCGTAGTAAATGCACGTTAATGATCCTCTGCAACCAATATCAACACCAGTTACAAATTAATTTTTGAATACGGAATTTATAAAAGTGTCCTACGAACCATGCGCATCACACGCCTTAAATGTCCCACACCCAGCGAAGGGGTTCGGATAATTTCGTCCAAAAGTAATACCTTATTCTCTCTCTCTCTCTCTCTCTCTCTCTCTCTCTCTCTCTCTCTCTCTCTCTCTCTCTCTCTCTCTCTTTTTACTTACACTTGACGTGAGTTTAGACTTCATAACCACGATAACACTTAGAGTCACCTGTGTGTGTGTGTGTGTGTGTGTGTGTGTGTGTGTGTGTGTGTGTGTCGGTCAAGCTAACTTGACCCAGTCAGACCGGCCTCCGACACGGAAGGTTACCAATTAAAACATGTCCACAACACGACCACAGGCCTGACAAGATGAGGCGGCCTCTCTGATATCTGGTTTGTACATAACTTCCCCGAGGACAAGTTAAGGGGCATGTTCACCAGTGAGGCTCACTGTCTCCTCGGTTAGTTCAGCTCAACACCTGTATTATCATACCAGATATAATAAAAAAAAAAATTCCTCCACAACCAATGCGCAGGCGCCTAAGCGACGTCTTATGCTAGCGAACGCGTCATCTGCTTTAATTCGTATTCGGTCTTACCAACAACACTATGTCCAGAATGGGTTTAGTTCGACGGCTGAAATCATCTTGGCCACAACGCCTGAGAGAGAGAGAGAGAGAGGGGCCGTATCCAGCTTGGCCTACCTCAGTTTGTCCACGTACTACACTGTGATGTCACAAATAACCACCTTCCAGACCCCGAGCTCGCCAGCAGGGGTGGTATGAGGAGAGTGCAGGTCCTTAAGGCCCCCATACTTTGGGAGGTCTTTAACATGAGTAAATCTAATCTTCCTTAAATCAACCCAGGGCCCAATGGCTCTAGGGGGGGCCCTGAGTATGAGATCATCTGGCTTTCATCACATCAACCTAGGACCTGACACTTCGGGAGGAGGGGCCCTGATATTAAAGAGTTCCGACTACTTAAACAGTCGTTACTTTTATGATTTTATGATCAAGCTGAACGTAGCACAAATCTGGAAATGTGATAGGCCCGTATAGATCTATACAGAGAAATATATACCGTATAGAATATATGGTTTCACGGCAATTTTCAAAGATCTCCCTAATGAGGGAGGGGGTGAGGGTGAGGGGGGAGGTTCTTTTGACATCAGACTCTCAGGGTGACAACACTGTTGCTGTATACTCACAATTTCCATTATTCGTAGGTACATAATAGCCTTCAACCACGAAGGGGAAACTCAAGACAGAATTATGCTTCCGCGCTTTCGTGTATTTCAAAACATCTTCAGAAGCATGATAGCATATATATACACACGCAATCTGCACTAACGTGTGGACATGGAGAGAGGAGTGCTCTGCGTCACATCCACGAGAATACTGAGGCCAGGAGAGGAAACACATGGGTGGGTTGGGGTGAGGAAGGGTCAAGCGAGATAGGGTCAGGTCAGGTTGGGTGAGGCGGGATAAGGCCTTGATGTTTACATTTCGGTCTGGAACATATTACGTCAGCCAGGGTAAACACACCTCTGGATATATTCATATTTATACTTCCCGTTAATCAAACCATGGCAGACTTGTGTCAATGTCTTTTTTTTTTTTTTTTTTTTTTTTTTTTTATAAAGTCACCAAATCTTATTATTGCAGCTGTTCCCTCCCAGTCACCGTGATGGGAATCTTCGTAAGGGTGTACAGATAAAACACAAGAGGTTTGGCCAGTCCTGACACAATGTTTGTGTTGGATTATTCTAGATTTTGAAGCCTTGTCCGTCTGGCCAATATAAAAGGAGTGACACATCTTACAAGGAACTGAGCACACAAGCCTGTTATCACTGTCAGGGATATTCTTGTCAAGCATTTTCCTTATAGTGATCTCAAGGGGAAAAAAAAGACACATTTAAATCAAATAATTTCAATATAGGTGCTATATCTTTAGAGCCAGAGTGATCAGGTAAGCATGAGATGTTTTTGTGGGCATATCATATATATATATATATATATATATATATATATATATATATATATATATATATATATATATATATATATATTTTTTTTTTTTTTTTTTTATACTTTGTCGCTGTCTCCCGCGTTTGCGAGGTAGCGCAAGGAAACAGACGAAAGAAATGGCCCAACCCCCCCCATACACATGCACATACACACGTCCACACACGCAAATATACATACCTACACAGCTTTCCATGGTTTACCCCAGACGCTTCACATGCCTTGATTCAATCCACTGACAGCACGTCAACCCCTGTATACCACATCGCTCCAATTCACTCTATTCCTTGCCCTCCTTTCACCCTCCTGCATGTTCAGGCCCCGATCACACAAAATCTTTTTCACTCCATCTTTCCACCTCCAATTTGGTCTCCCTCTTCTCCTCGTTCCCTCCACCTCTGACACATATATCCTCTTGGTCAATCTTTCCTCACTCATTCTCTCCATGTGCCCAAACCATTTCAAAACACCCTCTTCTGCTCTCTCAACCACGCTCTTTTTATTTCCACACATCTCTCTTACCCTTACGTTACTCACTCGATCAAACCACCTCACACCACACATTGTCCTCAAACATCTCATTTCCAGCACATCCATCCTCCTGCGCACAACTCTATCCATAGCCCACGCCTCGCAACCATACAACATTGTTGGAACCACTATTCCTTCAAACATACCCATTTTTGCTTTCCGAGATAATGTTCTCGACTTCCACACATTTTTCAAGGCTCCCAAAATTTTCGCCCCCTCCCCCACCCTATGATCCACTTCCGCTTCCATGGTTCCATCCGCTGCCAGATCCACTCCCAGATATCTAAAACACTTCACTTCCTCCAGTTTTTCTCCATTCAAACTCACCTATATATATATATATATATATAAATGACAAATACAATCAACCAACATTCATATTTTACGGTGAATCCTCAATAGACTTAACACATTACATTCACTTTACTCACTTTATCAGTCAACAGACGACTTAAGTACTTTAATCAACCTACATAAAGCTCATGGTCCTGATGGCGTCTTTCCATGCGCGCTGAAGAACTACACATATACGCAAGGCGTTGCCTGATATACTGAGGACGTTGCTGGAGTAAACTGCTAAGGGAGTGGAAGCGGGCACACGTCATACCTATCTCTAAAGACATGAAGACCAGAAAGTGTGGTTGAAATACAGACTGGTGTCTCTGTAACGACTGTGGGCAGCGAGGAAATTTGGAAGAGATGATAACAGACGACTTGCAGTAGAGAAACTACCTATGTGTTAAAGATAATGGGTTCAGACTGATGGAGACTGCATCAACTTACAATGGGACCGACACAGACAGACTCCATAGTTGATCTCGGACACTGTTGATGAAACTCAGTCCGAACAGATGCAAAGTGAAAGAAAGCCTCCATACGAACATTATTTTAGCAGGGAATATGATGCAGATTCTCTGCACCTAACCTGTCGCCAGAGCCCAGACCTTACGAGAACTGTAAAGAAAACAAAGTGTTGGCAATAATTATATTCGCATTCACGAACATTATTAGTAAGAGTACATTTAGCATAGTGTGTAGATCGTATTTTAGACCAAAACTAAAGACTTTTCGTCTGGAGTTCGGTTACCGCACTAAAAGATACATAAAGATCTATTGGAGAAGGTCCAGAGGAGGACAACAAATCTGGTACGAGGATTAAGAAAGCTGATTTACAGAAAGAGGTTAGAGGCCATAAATTTGTTTATCATGGAAGAGAGAAGAGTAAGGATCGACTTAATCACATCCTCTGAATTTCTTAGACTGCTTAACGATGCTGACTGCCAACAGGCCTTCGAAAGGTGTAAAGATGTAACATTTACAGGCCATAACATGAAGTTAAGCGAGAAATGTGTTAAAGAACAAGTAAACAGAAGTAATTATATAGTATAATAGTAGACCAGTGGCATAAACTGAACGAAAGTGTGAATGCTGACACCATACACAAGTTCAGAGTTGCATAATAACGCTGGAGGGATGTATTATCACCACAGGCTGTTAATATACCATCCTCTGCGTACTGTTTAGATAGGCGATTACGACCATCCCACGACCCTCAGGGCCTGGCCCACCATCAACCACTGTAGCACACACACACCCTGGCTTCTCTCCCTCCCTACACCGACCAACTCTCAGTAACCCATTTTCCACTCCAATGACAGCGCTAATAACCGCTTCTAATTCTCGTCACAATATATATATATATAATTTGGAGCCATGCCTGACGGTAACACTCCCAGGTCTCAAATTACTAATAAGCAACTGCTGAGTTCGAAACGTTTGAATCGAGTAATTTCTAAACCGACTCACTGCCATCACTCACGGCTAACGCAAAATTACGCCAACTTCTTTGCTGGAACGCAATGCGTAAATCGTCACCGTTGTTGATGGTAAAGATTCGCTTGGCATGAGCCAGGCACAGGATCTTCGTCTCCGGGCGACCCCGTCCGTTAAAAAATGCAAAGGTTCACAAGAGAGTCACACATTACAGCATTACAGTCACTACAGCTGGGAGGAGAAGACCTTTGAAACCGCCACAGTGTACTCCTGAAATACTGTAATGGTTACAGTACACTGAAATGCGATTAATGTTATCATTTTTTCTTTTACCTCCAGCTGCGCCATTGGACGCCATACGCTTCAAAACCTCCTTAACTATGAAGTGAATATTTCGGGGATACGCTGGGCAGCACAGCGAGCGAGCGTCTGTCTCAGCAGCGCCGACCTGTTCATCCGTGAGCCTCATACTCAGCCTTCCTCCCAGGCTGGGATAGATTTTTCCGTCACGTTGGTCGTTGATGAGTTGGTGAGGTAATAACGAGCGGGCCCCGTCATAACGAGCCGACCCCGTCATAACGAGCACGGCCTACCGATCCACACCCCCCCCCCTCCCTCGCCTGCTGGTCACTCTGCAGTGTGGCCAGAACCCACGCTACTCCTGCTCTCAAAGGTGATTATATAATCTATGACGAAGGAAACCTACAAGTTTTATCCTCTGTTTCTTTAAATTCTACTAATTCGTATTTGCTTTTGTAGACTATAATCTTTAAGAAAAAAAAACATGAGCACTCGTGAGCCAGGAAGTTAAAAGATTAGAATAGTATGTGGTGGTGGTGGTGGTGTTGAGGCATCTGGCGGGTGGCAACACTGGAGCGAGCTGGGCGATGGATACGGCGGGTTTACGGCTTCGACATAAAGTTATTTTTGGTGGTTATACGCGTTTTAATTGCCACTGCACCAGCACTTGCCATTTATGAGGGGCCACAGGAGGGCTCTCAACACCACACTTGACTGGTGGTGGTGGAGGTGGTGGTGATGGGGAGACAAGCGGTCGTGCTGGTGCTACTGGTGATGGGGGAGTCATTATCCCTCGTGGTGTAGTTAGTGTTGGCGAGGCCGTGGTGGTGATGGTGACGGCACTGGGTGAGAGTAGTGGTGGTGGTGATGGTGGTGATATAGTGGTAGTGTTGGTGATATAGTGGTGGTGTTGGTGATATAGTAGTAGTGGTGGTGATCCAGTGGTAGTGGTGGTGATATAATGGTAGCGGTGGTGATGATACAGTGACAGTGGTGGTGATTTAGTGGTGGGGAAGGTATAGTGGTAGCGGTGGTGATGATACAGTGGTAGTGGTGGTGGTGGTGATAGAGTGGTGGAGAAGGTATAGTGGTAGTGGTGTTGGTGGTGGTGGTGCAAGATATGGTTACGTTACCAGTGGTGGAGTGGAGGTACCGGTGTCACAGGGGGTGTATAGTAAACCAGGTAACAAAGGGTTATACTCTGGCGCCGCCTCCCGTCATCTGTTGACCGTTTACGTGGCGGGTCTGTTAACAGAAACTACTAGGGGTGTCCGGGGCGTCGTCACCTGTTGATCTTCAGTGCTATGTCTGTTAACAGAAACTCGCGGTCCAGATTTTCTCTCATTGTAGTTAATGTTTTTGCATATGCTACATTCTGTATACCTGTTGTAGAATGATGTAGGGCACATCATGCTATACATTTGCTGCACCTGGCCATGTAGAGCACATTATGCTATACATCTACTGCACCTGGCCACGTGCAGCGTATAATGCCATACGCCTGCTGTACCCGGACACAGAGAACAAAACACGTTAAACACCGTTTGTGACGCACGCTACGGTCATAGACAAAAGTCTTCAGTGACGCTGCAAAAGTGTTAAACCGATAGAGAAGTCAACAAACAAAGAGGAAGTGGAAAAGGTGAATCTTAGCTGTTCTGAGTGACGTGAGAAGTGAAGGCTTCCAAAGCTTAGCCGCGCAGGGATGAAACAGAGATCACAACGATCAATCATCCTTGAGTTTCCAAGCGATCACACAGCAGTATCTTGCCGGGGGTCACCTACTGGGGGCACCCGTAAGAAGCCAGGTTTCGGAGAGAAGAAATCGGAATGATACCCACAGAAGAGGGACAGAGAACCAACACTCTGGCGTATGGGAAGTGGGTCAAGTTTTGAGGTCAGACTGGGAGATATGATAAGTTAGACTGTTTTCCACTCCGTCAAGTGAGTATGTACAACTAGACCCTTCCCAGGTGTGAGAGCAGCACTCTGTACAAGGGCAAATCAATCCTTTCCAAAATTGGACCGACCGTTCAGAGAAGAATAGTACTCGGAGAGGAATCTCACTTCCTTAGCAGGAGACTGAGCTACTTGTGTAAAATGATGAGGTTTGCAAGACAGATTTAATGATACGTTGATACCAAGTATGTTTACTTTATTGAGTGGTGGGACTACAGATCCATCAAAAGAGATCGGAAGGTTGTGAGATAATTTAGAATGAAAAAAAATGGGCAGAAACAGGGCTCCAGAGGCATTAAACTAGAATGTGTCGGCCCCATTGGATAGTCGAGTCTAGATCTGAATTCTAAGAAGCAGTTGTGACGAGACGAGACACAGATCGAGCGAGAGGTGATAGAGTGGATTTGAAAGAGGACTGCGGCGCTGAGTCGTCAGCGTTTGGTTGTCAGTGGAGGAAAGAGCGTAGGAGACGGGAAAGAACCCTGGGGTACACTTCCGTTGGAAGGTGGAAGAAGGAGGGGTTGATCCATTTACGGAGACTGACCGCCACAGAGGAAGTTAGCTAGATATGAGAGACCAGAGTGTGGGAGGGAGGCCAAATGAGGGGAGGAAAGCCAGGGGATCACACACCGATGCCTTGCTCGGTCTTAGGATTCCACAGTATCTCAGAAAGGATGACCAGACAATAGGAAGGTGGGGAAGGATATCACCGTAGGACTTCTCTGAGCAAAACTCATACTGATGATCAGAGAGAACACTGGAAATAAGGATCCTTCAGAAAACGTGAACTGAGGAGAGAGGTTCAAAAACTGTGTTAATTAGAGATATCAGACACATGAGGATAACTGGAAGAGTTAGAAGAGTATGTTATGCTAAGCGAGGTGTAACACAGTACGCTCTACACCTGCTCTACCAAACCATGGATAGCACACAGCTCTACACATCTCATGCAGCCGGTCTTGTGTGGCACAGCAGGCCACCTACCGCCCTCAACTGTCTTCATACACACAGCTTCAGCAGTGGGACAACAGTAGCCCCTTCCCTCTTAAAAAGCTACGGAAATATCTGGATGATACACCAACAAGCTTTATCTATAAACTGATAAATGAGATGCAGTCACCTTAATGCGAAATAGACGAACATTCGAGAACTAAAACGGTCATACTTAATAAATACACATCAGCTCTTATAGTGAAGTACGTAAGTCATACCAAAATGACGTCTTTGTGTGAAAGGACCTGCTCTCTGCCACTTAATGCGGCGCTCTCGGACTAATGTCACCCACCGCAGCTCCTCCACGCTGAACTCACTCACTTGCACGATCCATTATGCTTACATTACCGTTCCACCAGCTCGAGGCACTCCGAGTGGCGCCGTTTAAAGCTTTTGTTTTGCGGCCCAGGACCGAGGACAACGCCCCGCCAAACATGAACAGACTTTCTGACTTATCTATATTCCTTGGATATCGTGAGGCAACATAGAGGCAGGACTGACGCAAACGACAAGGACCTGCTTCAGATACAGCCGAGGACAAAGGGCCCGGGACACGCCCCAAGTCCCGGTACGCGGTTAGTTGAGGTGTGCAGTACCGCGCCTCCTGCCTCTGCCTGGCCAGACACGGGGCCCGATGAAGCTTCGACAGGGAGTGACCCGAGACACTGGTCAGCAACTGTACACACACACACACACACTAGCCGAGCTTCACCACACAACATAGGGGACACCTCCTCAAGTGTCCACAATTGAAGGGGATGAGGATGACCCTCTGGTTCACTTCTCCTCACGCAGAAGCCACACACATTTACAAACCAGAGAGATGCGAAACCACATTACGCCATCTTTCCTTCCTCCTCCCTATCCTATTCCTCGTTTCTTTCCCATTCTCTTCCCATGTCCCATGTGACGCAATAATCTCCCCTCCGTGTTCTCCCCCTCCACATCCGTAGTTTATTCCGTATTTCTCATTCCACTCCTCACATCTCTCCTCATCCTGCAACTTCCCAGCTCCTCGTTCCATTCTGTTTCACCAGTCGTTCTGTGTGTTCTTCCCTGCCACCTCCTCCGTCCAGTACCCAACGCCCTTCCCGTATGAACTAAGTTCAATCAGTTATTCTCCCTCCTCTGCCTCTCTCTCTCTCTCTCTACCCTGCTTCTCGTGCCAGAATCTCCCAACAAAACACCATTGTGCTGCGCCTTTGACAACACACAGGTCTGTTTAAGGTAATTATCGGCTTATCACTCTTGTAAGTCTTCGCCAGTGTAATCACTTACAAAGGTAATTATAGGGCCTGAATGGGGCCTTTTATAAGCATGTTTGTCACAGCTCTGAGAAGCCGATTATACTCCCCTGCTACCCCACATTGTGTGTGTGTGTGTGTGTGTGTGTGTGTGCACGGGGATAGGAGGAGAGAGACAGTGGCACTTGTGAGAGCGGGGAAAGGAAGGGAAAGGAATGGGCAGGTGGGGAGTGGGAGGGGAAGCGGTAGGTTGGGAGAGACTGAGGATGTAGCAGTACTGCTCAGTCTGCACGAGCAACTCCCACCGCTGACACAGGTGCCACCTACACGACCAAGCTTCAGTTCGACCAGACGACCCTCCACACACTCCATCGCTACCCCACGTCCTGGGTCTGCGTGCCGGGTCTTCCGTGCATCACGGAGGGGTCTCTACCCATGCCGGGTCTCTCTCTTCCTGGATCTCCACAACCAACCACAGGGAACATCGTGATCCTTTGTCTGTGTTTCGGATTCCAGTATTGAGGCTGCAGTAAACTTGCGTGTGGCAGCAGAGCTCTGCTTTCTAAATTAGCCCCCAACTCTTATACCATGATCACCCTGGGACGGGAGGGAGAGGTAAGCCAACACCCTACCAACTTACAGTGCTACACACACAGACACACACACACACACACACACACAGCAGTAGCAGCAGCAGCTGCTAGAACAATATGTATATGTTTTTCTATGTACAAACGATGGGCATTCAGAAACCATATATTCTTTCATCATAACGTTATATTCACTGCTAAAAATACGTCATACGAAAAATAAACAGGTCAACAACTCAATCAAGTATTGTATTCGTTAAAATGCCCCCATATATGTATGTATGTATGTACAACCAACGTCATCCATATGTACAATGGACTCTAACCAAAGTGAAAATATTATACTTAGGCGCAACTTGACGATACGTGACAAGAGAGTGTCATCCATGTCGTCAAAGTGGTTCCTTAAACTGGATAACTTGCCAGACCCAAGATGGTCTTCCGACCTTGTGGTCTTACGCAGACGGACGGCACTACTCACACCATCGTTGTCTTTATAACGTCGAGGTCACGACGGTTCCTACCCCTGGGTGTGGCGGAGTAACCTTTTGCTAGTACACACACACACACACACACACACACACACACACATATATATATATATATATATATATATATATATATATATATATATATATATATATATATATATATATATATATATATCCCTGGGGATAGGGGAGAAAAAATACTTCCAACGTTTTCCCTGCGTGTCGTAGAAGGCGACTAAAAGGGAAGGGATGCGGGGGGCTGGAAATCCTTCCCTATTTTTTTTTTTTTTTTTCAATTTTCCAAAAGGAGAGCATAGAAGGGAGCCAAGTGAGCATATTCCCTCAAAGGCTCAGTCCTCCCTTCTTAGCGCTACCTCGCTAATGCGGGAAATGGCAAATAGTATGAAAGAAAAAGATATATATGAAATTACGGAACGACGCAGAGCGTTCGACTCCCTGACCAAAACACTGCTCAGACTCGAGGTATCATCTTTTTTGTTACTTATAAAACCAGCAGAAGCCTCGTGTGTTACCACAGAGTCAAATGCTGTCACATCACTCGAGAGAAGTCAGTTGGCGCGCGCGATCACTCAACCTGTTTACCAACGTGTTTAGTGAGAGCAACGTCCAGGGATGACAATGTTTCCCAAGAGTCTTCAGGGAGTGAGAACTGGACAGAGGAGTTCATGACATATTGTGACATCCCATGGGAGAGGAACCTAGACAGACACATACCATGGAAGAGGAACCTAGACAGACACATCCCATGGGAGAGAAACCTAAAGAGATACATCCCATGGGAGAGGAACCTAGACAGACACATACCATGGGAGAGGAACCTACACAGATACATCCCATGGGAGAGGAACCTAGACAGACCCCTACCATGGAAAAGGAAACTAAACAGATACATCCCATGGAGAGGAACCTAGACAGACACATACCATGGGAGAGGAACCTACACAGATACATCCCATGGAGAGGAACCTAGACAGACACATACCATGGGAGAGGAACCTAGACAGACACATACCATGGGAGAGGAACCTACACAGATACATCCCATGGAGAGGAACCTAGACAGACACATACCATGGGAGAGGAACCTACACAGATACATCCCATGGAGAGGAACCTAGACAGACACATACCATGGGAGAGGAACCTAGACAGACACATACCATGGGAGAGGAACCTACACAGATACATCCCATGGAGAGGAACCTAGACAGACACATACCATGGGAGAGGAACCTAGACAGACACATACCATGGGAGAGGAACCTAGACAGACACATACCATGGGAGAGGAACCTAGACAGACACATACCATGGGAGAGGAACCTAGACAGACACATACCATGGGAGAGGAACCTAGACAGACACATACCATGGGAGAGGAACCTAGACAGACACATACCATGGGAGAGGAACCTACACAGATACATCCCATGGGAGAGAAACCTAGACAGATACATCCCATGGAGAGGAACCTAGACAGACACATACCATGGGAGAGGAACCTACACAGATACATCCCATGGAGAGGAACCTAGACAGACACATACCATGGGAGAGGAACCTACACAGATACATCCCATGGAGAGGAACCTAGACAGACACATACCATGGGAGAGGAACCTAGACAGACACATACCATGGGAGAGGAACCTAGACAGACACATACCATGGGAGAGGAACCTAGACAGACACATACCATGGGAGAGGAACCTAGACAGACACATACCATGGGAGAGGAACCTAGACAGACACATACCATGGGAGAGGAACCTACACAGATACATCCCATGGAGAGGAACCTAGACAGACACATACCATGGGAGAGGAACCTAGACAGACACATACCATGGGAGAGGAACCTAGACAGACACATACCATGGGAGAGGAACCTAGACAGACACATACCATGGGAGAGGAACCTAGACAGACACATACCATGGGAGAGGAACCTAGACAGACACATACCATGGGAGAGGAACCTACACAGATACATCCCATGGAGAGGAACCTAGACAGACACATACCATGGGAGAGGAACCTAGACAGACACATACCATGGGAGAGGAACCTAGACAGACACATACCATGGGAGAGGAACCTAGACAGACACATACCATGGGAGAGGAACCTAGACAGACACATACCATGGGAGAGGAACCTAGACAGACACATACCATGGGAGAGGAACCTAGACAGACACATACCATGGGAGAGGAACCTAGACAGACACATACCATGGGAGAGGAACCTAGACAGACACATACCATGGGAGAGGAACCTACACAGATACATCCCATGGAGAGGAACCTAGACAGACACATACCATGGGAGAGGAACCTAGACAGACACATACCATGGGAGAGGAACCTACACAGATACATCCCATGGAGAGGAACCTAGACAGACACATACCATGGGAGAGGAACCTAGACAGACACATACCATGGGAGAGGAACCTAGACAGACACATACCATGGGAGAGGAACCTACACAGATACATCCCATGGGAGAGAAACCTAGACAGATACATCCCATGGAGAGGAACCTAGACAGACACATACCATGGGAGAGGAACCTACACAGATACATCCCATGGAGAGGAACCTAGACAGACACATACCATGGGAGAGGAACCTACACAGATACATCCCATGGAGAGGAACCTAGACAGACACATACCATGGGAGAGGAACCTAGACAGACACATACCATGGGAGAGGAACCTAGACAGACACATACCATGGGAGAGGAACCTAGACAGACACATACCATGGGAGAGGAACCTACACAGATACATCCCATGGAGAGGAACCTACACAGATACATCCCATGGAGAGGAACCTAGACAGACACATACCATGGGAGAGGAACCTAGACAGACACATACCATGGGAGAGGAACCTAGACAGACACATACCATGGGAGAGGAACCTAGACAGACACATACCATGGGAGAGGAACCTAGACAGACACATACCATGGGAGAGGAACCTAGACAGACACATACCATGGGAGAGGAACCTAGACAGACACATACCATGGGAGAGGAACCTAGACAGACACATACCATGGGAGAGGAACCTAGACAGACACATACCATGGGAGAGGAACCTAGACAGACACATACCATGGGAGAGGAACCTAGACAGACACATACCATGGGAGAGGAACCTAGACAGACACATACCATGGGAGAGGAACCTAGACAGACACATACCATGGGAGAGGAACCTAGACAGACACATACCATGGGAGAGGAACCTAGACAGACACATACCATGGGAGAGGAACCTAGACAGACACATACCATGGGAGAGGAACCTACACAGATACATCCCATGGAGAGGAACCTAGACAGACACATACCATGGGAGAGGAACCTACACAGATACATCCCATGGAGAGGAACCTAGACAGACACATACCATGGGAGAGGAACCTACACAGATACATCCCATGGAGAGGAACCTAGACAGACACATACCATGGGAGAGGAACCTAGACAGACACATACCATGGGAGAGGAACCTAGACAGACACATACCATGGGAGAGGAACCTAGACAGACACATACCATGGGAGAGGAACCTAGACAGACACATACCATGGGAGAGGAACCTAGACAGACACATACCATGGGAGAGGAACCTAGACAGACACATACCATGGGAGAGGAACCTAGACAGACACATACCATGGGAGAGGAACCTAGACAGACACATACCATGGGAGAGGAACCTAGACAGACACATACCATGGGAGAGGATCATTTCATGATCTTGAAACGTAGCAATACCGTCTCATTATCTATTTTCCAATCTATTCTTACCTAGAACTGAAGTACGGCTAATTGGGCGGCAGCTCAAGGCACATTTTTATTTCCTTTCTTATAAATGGGAGCAAAATTCACTAAATTTCCATTCTCTAAGTACCTCATCCTCTGTTAGCCATTCGCTATTTTCGTTATGGTAAATACCAACGTCACTCTGACTTTCTTAAAATAATCATGGGTTCGACTGGTCTACGTATTGAGATAGATAGATAGATAGAGAGAGAGAGAGAGAGAGAGAGAGAGAAAGAGAGAGAGAGAGAGAGAGAGAGAGAGAGAGAGAGAGTCCTTCTGTCCCACTTCCCACGACTGCAAGAATGGTTCTCCACGCAACTGCTTCGCTTTAAAGGCATCAGTACCACAGGCGTGGAGGAGCAGCAGTGTGACATTATCCTTGCCAACGTCGTACCCTCGCGCTCAGGGGTTGTACCGCTGTGCTCATGGATCGTACCCTCATGATCAGGGATCGTACCATTGCGCCGCTGTGCTCACGGATCGTACTGTCGTGCTCGGTAATCGTACCGCCGTGTTCAAGGATCGTACCGTTGTACCGCTGTGCTCACGGATCGTACCGCAGTGCTCAGCTCTCTCTCTCTCTCTCTCTCTCTCTCTCTCTCTCTCTCTCTCTCTCTGCCGACTTACATCGCACGTCTTACAACCACCAGAGGGAGGTGAGGGGTACCAGTGTCCACCTCCCTCAACCATTCCATTCCGCTTTAAATATTCATTCGCCCCGCCTCCTGCTGTCTGCCAGACCTTATACCACTAACAGTACTGGTGATAACTCTACGTAGACAAACAACGCTGGGATACTGGAGTGAGAGCGACTCTGGGATACTCCACAATGTCCTGGGCGACAAGACGCACCTCCGTGCTCCTGCCACGTCGGAGGCAATACAGTATTCGAGCCTTACTGGGACCCGATCGTCCGCTTACACACATTATACGATCAGAGCTGAATTTTACCACACCAAAGAATGGAACAAATCTATCATATCAAAATATAGATTTTTACGATCCAGAGTCAAATCACTGCCCAAAAACTGAGCAAACACTGAACCTTAATAACTAAATACCGATCACATTTTTTACCGTAATGGACTTTCACGTCAACTGTACCAGCAGCAGACACATAACGTGTTCTACAGAGGGGCTTATTTCACAACATCCGATTCTAATATCCCAATACTTCACACCGCGCGGGAAAAATGCACGGCAGAAACACACACACACACAAAAAAAAAAGGAGGGGGATGGGATCCTGTAAACAAAGGGAATCATAAAGAAATATTCATCATTGTCTGGCAAACTGTGTCTGGGCGTTGTTGCACAGCAGTGAGGCGGGAACGACTGTGGGCGTCGGGGGTCAAAGGTTAAGCCACAAAAATAAAGCTTATTTTTTTTTTCCTTTTTTTTTGTGTGTGTGTTCCACTCTATACATCGCCAACTTAAAAGTTCAGCTATATCACTGATGTTTATGATATACCCTTGCCCACCACCCACCCACCTCCGCCTCCTGCATTCCTGTGGTGCAGTATGGGTACTGTGGCGCGTGGTAATGATGCCCCCGGGGTTGTAATGTACTAATGTGCTTAGTCCATTCTGTCGCATGTTTATACATCAGTGACTTGATACTGTATTTAGTACAGTCTGGGTATTCTACGTTATGTCAGGTACTGCCTTCATTTGTCAGGCACTGCCTTCATTTGTTAGTTATTGCCTTTAATGCTCAGACACTGCCTTCACTCGTCAGGCACTGCCTTCACTGGTTAGCTACTGCCTTCAATGGTCAGGGATTTGCATTCATTTGTCAGGTATTACCTTCACAATGGTCAGGCACTGCCTTCATTGATCACACATTGTCTTCACTGATGAGGCACTGCCTTCATTGCTCAGTCACTGTATTCATAAGCAGCAACATCTTGTACACACGGAACCTGACGATGATCACAATTCTCCACTTCGTCCAAGACCTCACGCTCCCCCGCAGGGCGTCGCTGGAAGCTGGTCACAACATTCAGTCGTATCGAATTCTCCCGAAAACAAATAGCAGCGTCGTAAATCTTACAACCTCTTCATAAAGCTATCTTGAACGTGGAGTCTTTCACAGAAGAGACAAAATATATGTTTGGGTTTCCCTCAGAACGAATTCCACACTGCATGGTTTGGACAGATGGGAGTGACTGAATGATTATAGGAGGATATGTGTGATCATATATATATATATATATATATATATATATATATATATATATATATATATATATATATATATATATATATATATATATTCCTATGAGTGCAAGGGGAAAATGAAACACGATAAGTTCCCAAGTGCACTTTCGTGTAATAATCACATCATCAGGGGAGGCACAAGAGAGAAATATAACAGTCAGTTGATATACATCCAAGAGACGAAGCTAAGACGCCCTTTGGTAAACATGCATGTTTACCAAATGGCGAAAATGCACTTGGGAACTTATCTTGCTTCATTTTCCCCGTGGACTCATAGCAATGGATATCTTGATCACGCGCAAAATTGTGATCCTTTCCAATATATATATAAATATATATATATATATATATATATATATATATATATATATATATATATATATATATATATATATATATATATATATATATATATAATCACATTACATAGCCATCAATATACTAAATCATGCACAGAAGATAAACATCGACCAGACCAGCACCCTCACCACATTCTCGGCCATCACATCCACGAAACGGGTGCGGAGCGGAGCCCTGGCCTTGCGGTACGCCGGTAATTAACCAATTTTATTGTATCGTATATAAGGCACTTACAACGCCGTGCCCATGCATCTCGCAGCGACAATTTACCTCCGACACGAAATATGATCTCAATGCGCTTACATAGACGCTCCTTTCTTTTTTTTGCTACAGTTCTCACATAATGAATGCTAATGCCCTTGGATCTGTGGCGGGTGTACGAGGCGAGGCGGTCTTTAATGGCGGTGTTTTGAACGCATTTATGGGAACCGGAGATGACAAACGCATTTTTTATGGTTCCCTTCTTATCCCAGCGGGCGATGCTGTTCGCGTAATGAATACTGTCATTTGTGACCAACTCGAGGAGTTTTTTTTTACCCACGATGGGTAATGGGTAGTTAACGATATGGTGAAGGCGGTAAATCCAGCACAGTTTCCCGGGAGGTTGTTTATCACCGGATAACAGGGGTCACCGGTGGTGTGGAATTTGGCCGAGTTCGTAACTCTGCTCCAGGAGTCACGCCCGGGGTTGTGGATGGGGTCCTACAGTAACTAGGGGGGCTGGTCGGAGGGGCTACAACAGGAGTTATCGGGACAGTGTTATAACCCAGAGCCGTCAGTGTGTGTGTGTGTGTGTGTGTGTGTGTGTGTGTGTGTAGGGTTGTAGGTTCGCTGATAATGTACAGGGGGGGGGGAGCAATGAGAGTCTTTCAGGGTTGTTGGATGAAATTACCAAGGTTATGTGTGCAGGTACCTGAGACACTGCCAGGTTTCTTGACGATCACCTGGGGTTGTTGTTGTTGTTGTTTGTTGTTGCTGTTGTTGTTAGTCTCTCAGGTTGGCTGGGAGGAGGCTAGGAACGTTGTGAGTCTGCCGTGGTTGTGAAGAGCCTATTCGGACCGCTGCCACAATACTGGCTCGGTTGTTAAGACTCTGCCTGAGATGGTGAGACTCCGCTGAGGCTGCTGAGTCTCTCAGTGACGTGGAGAGACTCTATCAGGGTCATATGGAGTCTACTACACAAGTTGTTCAGTCTGTCTGGGGTGATGAGTCTCTCCTGATACTGGAAGTCGGCCAGGGTTGCTGGGGTTGTAGAGGGAACCTGCCAGCGTTGCAGGGGGAGTCTACCATGCTTGCTGGAGGGCTTGCCTGGGTTGCTGGGGGATCTGCCTGGGATGTAAGGGGAATCTACCAGGGTTGTGTTAGGACAGTCTACCAGGGTTGTGTTAGGAGAGTCTACCAGGGTTGTGTTAGGACAGTCTACCAGGGTTGTGTTAGGAGAGTCTACCAGGGTTGTGTTAGGACAGTCTACCAGGGTTGTGTTAGGAGAGTCTACCATGGTTGTGTTAGGACAGTCTACCATGGTTGTGTTAGGCGAGTCTACCAGGGTTGTGTTACCAGAGTCTACCAGGGTTGTGTTAGGAGAGTCTACCAGGGTTGTGTTAGGACAGTCTACCAGGGTTGTGTTAGGCGAGTCTACCAGGGTTGTGTTAGGAGAGTCTACCAGGGTTGTGTTAGGAGAGTCTACCAGGGTTGTGTTTGGAGAGTCTACCAGGGTCGTGGAGCAATTTTCCTAACACACTAGGGGGGGTCTAAGACTCCTCGTGCCACTATGCTTTATTTCTAAGTCTATCAAGGTCGTGTAGGTACTCTGCCAAGGGTGGGGAGTGAGTCAGAGTCTACCAAGTGTCTACCAAGTGTCTACCAGGTGTCTACCACAGTTCCTCACATTCATCAACGACATATGACCACGAAACATACGTAATAATCTGAACAATACGCATTGCATCATTCGTTATATTTTCAGCGTAAAAGAAAAAAAAAACGAACTCATTTTTCCCCGAAGTGGCCGCTCGTTAGGTTAGCTGAAGGCGTTTAGCGTCTTTACGAATGTTGTACGTTAATCATGGTGAACAAAGACCGTAATCTAAAGACCATCTTTTATAGACCATCTCGCAGTCCACCATTGTAACGACGCCTCTTTATCTGATAGTTTAGCATTATCATTCTATAATTCTTATATATCTAACCTTGAATTGAGCTTCTAGCCATAAAGCATTTTAGTTTGCATCATGTATACAACTTGACAACAAAGACATCTTATCTTATCTTCATCTTTACGTTATCTTATCTTCATCTTTACGTTATCTTATCTTCATCTTTACGTTATCTTATCTTCATCTTTACGTGATCTTATCTTCATCTTTACGTTATCTTATCTTCATCTTTACGTTATCTTATCTTCATCTTTACGTGATCTTATCTTCATCTTTACGTTATCTTATCTTCATCTTTACGTTATCTTATCTTCATCTTTACGTGATCTTATCTTCATCTTTACGTTATCTTATCTTCATCTTTACGTTATCTTATCTTCATCTTTACGTGATCTTATCTTCATCTTTACGTGATCTTATCTTCATCTTTACGTTATCTTATCTTCATCTTTACGTTATCTTATCTTCATCTTTACGTTATCTTATCTTCATCTTTACGTTATCTTATCTTCATCTTTACGTGATCTTATCTTCATCTTTACGTGATCTTATCTTCATCTTTACGTTATCTTATCTTCATCTTTACGTTATCTTATCTTCATCTTTACGTTATCTTATCTTCATCTTTACGTTATCTTATCTTCATCTTTACGTTATCTTATCTTCATCTTTACGTTATCTTATCTTCATCTTTACGTTATCTTATCTTCATCTTTACGTTATCTTATCTTCATCTTTACGTTATCTTATCTTCATCTTTACGTTATCTTATCTTCATCTTTACGTTATCTTATCTTCATCTTTACGTTATCTTATCTTCATCTTTACGTGATCTTATCTTCATCTTTACTCACAATAGTACATGCACGAGGCTTGCCTCATACATGTTTCATACTTCCACTGCCATCACGATGTATTACGAGTTGATTCTGCTACGAGATTTTGAGACAGTCTGAGCGTGTGAGACGGACAGTCCGGGCGTGTGCAACGGACAGTCTGGGGTTGTGAGACAGTTTAGAGGGCGTGTGGGACAACCAGTATGGGCGTGTGAGACATTCTAGAGGGTGTGTGAGACAGACAGTCTGGTCGTGTGAGACAGTCAGTCTGGTCGTGTGAAACAGACAGTCTGGTCGTGTGAGAGTCAGTCAGTCTGGTCGTGTGAGACAGTCAGTCTGGTCGTGTGAGACAGTCAGTCTGGTCGTGTGAAACAGACAGTCTGGGCGTGTGAGACAGTCAGTCTGGTCGTGTGAGACAGTCAGTCTGGTCGTGTGAGAGTCAGTCAGTCTGGTCGTGTGAGACAGACAGTCTGGTCGTGTGAGACAGTCAGTCTGGTCGTGTGAGAGTCAGTCAGTCTGGTCGTGTGAGACAGACAGTCTGGTCGTGTGAGACAGTCAGTCTGGTCGTGTGAAACAGACAGTCTGGGCAAGTGAGACAGACAGTCTAGAGGGCGTGTGAGACAGTCAGTCTGGTCGTGTGAGACAGTCAGTCTGGTCGTGTGAGACAGACAGTCTGGTCGTGTGAGACAGTCAGTCTGGTCGTGTGAGACAGTCAGTCTGGTCGTGTGAGACAGTCAGTCTGGTCGTGTGAGACAGTCAGTCTGGTCGTGTGAGACAGTCAGTCTGGTCGTGTGAGACAGACAGTCTGGTCGTGTGAGACAGTCAGTCTGGTCGTGTGAGACAGTCAGTCTGGTCGTGTGAGACAGTCAGTCTGGTCGTGTGAGACTGTCAGTCTGGTCGTGTGAGACAGTCAGTCTGGTCGTGTGAGACAGTCAGTCTGGTCGTGTGAGACAGTCAGTCTGGTCGTGTGAGACAGTCAGTCTGGTCGTGTGAGACAGACAGTCTGGTCGTGTGAGACAGTCAGTCTGGTCGTGTGAGACAGTCAGTCTGGTCGTGTGAGACAGTCAGTCTGGTCGTGTGAGACAGTCAGTCTGGTCGTGTGAGACTGTCAGTCTGGTCGTGTGAGACAGTCAGTCTGGTCGTGTGAGACTGTCAGTCTGGTCGTGTGAGACAGTCAGTCTGGTCGTGTGAGACAGTCAGTCTGGTCGTGTGAGACAGTCAGTCTGGTCGTGTGAGACTGTCAGTCTGGTCGTGTGAGACAGTCAGTCTGGTCGTGTGAGACTGTCAGTCTGGTCGTGTGAGACAGTCAGTCTGGTCGTGTGAGACAGTCAGTCTGGTCGTGTGAGACAGTCAGTCTGGTCGTGTGAGACAGTCAGTCTGGTCGTGTGAGACAGTCAGTCTGGTCGTGTGAGACAGTCAGTCTGGTCGTGTGAGACAGTCAGTCTGGTCGTGTGAGACAGTCAGTCTGGTCGTGTGAGACAGTCAGTCTGGTCGTGTGAGACAGTCAGTCTGGTCGTGTGAGACTGTCAGTCTGGTCGTGTGAGACAGTCAGTCTGGTCGTGTGAGACAGTCAGTCTGGTCGTGTGAGACAGTCAGTCTGGTCGTGTGAGACAGTCAGTCTGGTCGTGTGAGACTGTCAGTCTGGTCGTGTGAGACAGTCAGTCTGGTCGTGTGAGACAGTCAGTCTGGTCGTGTGAGACAGTCAGTCTGGTCGTGTGAGACTGTCAGTCTGGTCGTGTGAGACAGTCAATCTGGTCGTATGAGACAGTGAGTCTGGTCGTGTGGGGCAGTCAGTCTGGTCGTGTGAGACTGTCAGTCTGGTCGTGTGAGACAGTCAGTCTGGTCGTGTGAGACAGTCAGTCTGGTCGTGTGAGACAGTTATCTGGTCGTGTGAGACTGTCAGTCTGGTCGTGTGAGACTGTCAGTCTGGTCGTCTCCTCCTGGACTTAACGATGGTCCTCAAGACTGTTCTTCAACCTGAGTCTGCCTCGCAAGGTTCACATACCACTTCCCCCTTGTCGTCACTCCGACGACTTCTTTGTCCCGTTCTAATTACCATCATTTTCCGCGATTAAAACTGCCTTAATTACCGATCTTTGGCGGTGCACAATGGGTCGTTACGAAGCAAGAGGAGGGGGACGAGAGGTACCGCTGATTAGCCGGGTAGACGTTACAATGGTGCACCTGTGTCGCACCCCCCCCCCCCCCTGCCTAAGATGTTCCTCCCACTCCCCGACCTAAGAAGCTAACGTTAGCTTTACCTGTTGTGACCTTAACGTTAGCTTTACCTGTTGTGACCCTAACATTAGCTTTACCTGTTGTGACCCTAACATTAGCTTTACCTGTCACTCTAATAATAACCTTACCTGTTACCCTGATAATAGCCTTACTTGTTACCCTAACAGTAGCTTTTCCTGCTACCTTAACAATACTTTCACCTGCCACTCCAACAATAGCTTCACCTGTCACCCCAACAATAGTTTCACCCACCACCCTAACAATAGCTTCACCTACCACCCCAACTATAGCTTCACCTGTCACCCCAACAATAGTTTCACCCACCATCCTAACAATAGCCTCACCTACCATCCTAACATTAGCTTCACCTGCCACTCTAACAATAGCTTCACCTACCACCCTAACAATAGCTTCACCTACCACCCTAACAATAGCTTCACCTACCACCCCAACATTAGCTTCACCTGCCACTCTAACAATAGCTTCACCTACCACCCTAACAATAGCTTCACCTACCATCCTAACAACAGTTTCACCAACACCCCAACAATAGCTTCACCTACCACATTAATAATAGCTTCATCTACCACATTAACAACAGCTTCACCTACCACATTAACAATAGCTTCATCTACCACATTAACAACAGCTTCACCAACCACCCTAACAAGTAGTCCCTGGAAAGTAGAATTAAATGGATATGTCTGTCTATTTCACTGTTACAGTGACCAGCACAAGTGACCGATATAATACCAGACTCAATGTCGCCACCTTCCTACATGACTAACATGTTCACAATCATCAATTTTGTTTCCTCCCCCTTAAAAAAAACCACGTTAATCTGTCTCACCCAAGTGAACTCCCACGATGACGGCTTCCCTCAGTTCCATGTCATCAAATAACACGAATTTATTCGCGCAAGGTCGCCTGTCTCATGGCGAACACCTGCATGACAGATGTATTCACCTTTATGTAAGAATGTGGCAAATGTGAGTGACTTAATTCGACTTAATTCAACGTCCAGATACGCCACGATCTTCAAGATACGATGTGTTCATAACCTAGCTTGAGCCACGTACACATTCTATTGACCATCCCACTCCAGGTGAAATGAACAGCTGGGTTGACTGTGGACCGACTGCCGCAACCAGGAGTCGAACCTAAGCACTCGAACCTGGACGGGCCCGTGAATGCTCAGGAACTCAAAAGCTCCACATCATTAAGGTAGCGAGTTCATAATTGCCCTCCTCCTCTTCTCCTCCTCCTCCTCCTTGACCAAATCCTGGATACGCGAGACTGCGTTTCAAGTCTACCAGGTCCACAGTCGAACCAGGAACTTAACGCCCTTAAAGCTGGAAGTAATTACGAACACCAACGTTACATGAGCCTTAATCAACATCCATTTGAAGGGGAAAAATAGCCTCTCTGATCGACGTGGAGCTAATAACCTCACTTGGCTTTTTATAATGTTACGATTTCAATACTTATGGACGTCAATCAAAGCTGATAATAAACTGATCTGTTGTAATTACAGAGAAATGGTTCACTCCAGCACCTGAGCCGAGTCGGCAACAGTCACACGCCATGACTGCGAGGATTCTAGAACCATCCCTGAGTGTGGGGTGTCAGCAGGCGACACTTGTGTGTATTCGGTGTTTCTCTCTTACAATAAAGTCAAGTTTATAATTAAAGTAAATAATATTCGAGAACACCAGACCTGCTGTAGAGGGTGCATACCATCTGGGTGTCGGCAGGTGTGGCAGAGGGTGTGTCGTGAAGACATTCTTCCATAGTCGCTCTGCAAACTTCTGCCTCACTCACAGGGGCCTGACCTGGTGGTGGCCGCCTGCCTCATCTGGCCATTGTGACCATCGCTGGAAGCAACAGGCGGTACCCTAGTATGACTCCGCAAGACCGAGGGTACTATTGAGGTCAGAGATCAGCATTTGGACAATTCTGACCTTAACACGGAAGAAGACCCGCCTCCTCTGACCTCTCAGCAATTAGCGGTAGTGGACGAAGGTACATAAATACTGGAGGAGCCGCCAACTGAATCAGTCAAACCGTCAACTTGCCTCAGACTAACTGCGTCTCAAGTCTTTTGGTCCTGTAACTCGAGGAGCCCCTGGGCTGCTCTACCGACCAACGGCAGCAGCTCACCAGAGGTAATCTTTCTGGTAGGTTTTCGTGGCGTTTCATCTCCCGCAGACTCCTAAGGCAAGACTCCCAGTCCCGTTAAGCAGGGCTCGCTTGGAGAAGTAGCGTGAACTTTACGGCCTATGGTCACGTCTCCTGCAGCATAAATGCACACACAACTATCCACTAAATCAGGAACTCTCCTCTCTCTCTCTCTCTCTCTCTCTCTCTCTCTCTCTCTCTCTCTCTCTCTCTCTCTCTCTCTCTCTCCTGCACATGTTCCACAAGACCTGGTGATCACTAACCTTTCCCTACGTGATACCCTGCCTCACCTCCTGCACCTACACGAGCATCTCAGGACTCCTGCCAAGCAAAGCCTGCCTCTATCACCAGACCTCACTTGGCCTCACTTTCTTACCATAATCCTGCACCCACGAGTACCAAATCATCACCTTAGTGCTTGAGAGAGCACTGTGTTATCAATACTCGTGTTTCCGTATCCCTTTCTCAATCCTCTCATTCACAAAAGCAGCAGCAGACACATACCAGAACAAACCTAAAATATAAACACGGTTTTGATGCTAGAGGCTCGGGCCAACACTTTTAACGCTGCTGAATGTCAGGTTTGATAATGATGCACTATTGCCTGATATAACTTGAGCTAAAGAGAGACGGCCTCTCGAGCGTCGAGATCAAATCGATTATTATTTGCTTGAGATACAGACACGTTTTTGGTTACATCAAACACCCGCTGGGAGAGAATGAAAAGAATCATTAAAATCGATAGAACAGAAAACTCTCTTCTTGTCCAAACGTAAGTTACTTACTGTGTCCCCGACCATGAAGCACAAGTCACTATTAGTGCAATTTCTGAGATGTGTGCTTCCAGAGCCTGTGACGGGAAATGAAGAGAGCTTCATGCGACATCTTGGGTCAGGGAATATTAACCAGGATCTCCACACTTGGCCACCACCACCTCGTGCCTCACCATGTTCCCACACTTGGCCTCCACCACCTCGTGCCTCACCATGTTCCCACACTTGGCCTCCACCACCATCGTGGCCTCTTGCCTCACTATGTTCCCACACTTGGCCTCCACCACCACCATACCTGGCCTCGTGCCTCGCCAACCCTCAACAAACGGTTCAGTTTTGTCGCTCACAGAGTGACAGCTGTTGTGTCTGTCTCGTTCATCCTGTGAGCGGTAGTGCTGCACAAGGACTACAGAGGTCATAAATGTCTCATTCAGGCTCCAGTGACCAGGTTATCACAACACTAGATAATACAGAGCTGCTTAACAGAATCTTATACAGTAAATGACGCATTCAGCTTATACTATGCGAAGAAGAATTGTCTAAAAAGTGGTGGTCTCTTACCGTTAACAACGAGCGAGGTGCTGTGCCGCTGCTTGCCGGAGATGTTTGCGTCTTAATCTACGACACATTGGTGTAGTATGTGTTCATACCTCTGTCCACACATCAACTATGTACCGTTAACATTTCGGTGCAAGTTAAACCGCGGTGGAACCTACAGACTAGCCATAATCTAACGGTGCCAACATCTTGTAGTTCAATGATCTTGTTACTTTCCTTATACACATGTTTAATAGGTGTCATCAAGAAGGCCAGTGGACCTGTTAATACTTATCTTCACTCCTTTACGAGCTTCAGATTCACCTGCTGGTTCTTTCCTATTCTCAGGAGACAATATCATCTGGATCACAGGGAAAAACTTCAGTCCCACCGCAACATATGTTTCATGTTTCCAGTTTTTCCATCACCAATGCAACCTACAGCTATTTCTTTCCGCTTGTTAAGTACTTAAGTATTCCAAGTATATACTATTTTCTGGTTTTATTTTGTATTATTACCTCGAGTATCACACAGGACGTCAGCTGGTGCATGGTAATCCGTTAAGAGACTACGTCCACCACAGTAAACAATGTAACATTAGCACATAATTAGTGTTGTGATCTGCCACAGTTCTGAGATGTCTGAGCTTCGCTGTTGTACATCATCGATCCAGTTTCCGTACAGCCGCTACGACATATGGGGCTTAGATACATGTTATTCAGAAGATGAAACATAAGTCATACCTCTGGAGACGATGGTGGAGGAGGCAGTGTGTGTGGAGACCTGATGAGACACACGGGCCGACGGTGGAGGAGGCCGTGTGTGTGGAGACCTGGAAGGCCGCTGAAGCTATTGTAGAAATCTGAGATTCGAACGTGAGACACAAGGTGTTGTACTGTACAACTTGGTTCTCCTCTCTGAAGTAATGTTAAGGTTGTGTGTAAGACCGGCCAGCATTTCACGATTAGTTATGGTCAGTACAACATCATCATCAGCATTAGTCAGTGTCATAATCCTGGTACTCTCTGGGACTGATTGTAACAGTAAAGTATTGATCATCGCAATAAACAATTATTCTTTTAAACATATTGGCCATTTCCCGCATGAACATTAAGAACAAAGGACTGAGCCTTAGAGAGAAAATCCTCACTTGGCCCCCTTCTCTGTTCCCTCTTTTGGAGAAGAAAAAACTGGAGGGGAGGATTTCAAGCCACCCGCTCCCTCCCCTTTCAGTCGCCTTCTACGACACGCAGGGAATACATGGGAACTATTCTTTCTCCCTTATCGCCAGGCATTAAGCAATGTGGACCATAATACTCCACCTTGGAGAACACCACGTTGCATATCTTTACATTCACATTTGTAGCTTTGAGACAATACAGCAGACTTTCTCTTGCTTATTAGCAATTTCAAAAGCAGCTTGCGGGTTAAGAAATGATGTGGATACGTGCATTCGTCCCCCGAGTTCAGTTAGGAATGACGCGCTACATTTCTGAACTACCTGCTACTTAGCGAGATCTTCCTTTTCTTTTTTATCATGTGTGGCATCGTGTTGATCCTGTGGGGCAATGTGTTGATCCTGTGGAGCGATGTGTTGATCCTGTGGAGCGATGTGTTGATCCTGGGTAGCGATGCGGTAGCGATGTTTTGATCCTTTGTAGCGCTATATTGATCCTGTGTAGCGCTATGTTGATCCTGTGTAGCACTATGTTGATCCTGTGTAGCGCTACGTTGATCCTGTGTGGCAATGAGTTGATCCTGTGTAGCGCTATGTTGAGCACCATCCTCACAACAGTTTTGAGCAAGCAACTCGTTAAGGGACACAGGACGACACCCATCCGGGTGAGGATGATGTGGTATCGTTGTAGCAACAGTGATGTTCCATGCGGAAGGTAACCGTCCCTGAGCGTAACTCATATAATCCAGTATCAGCAGTGAATAACAAGGTATAAGGCTGAGAAGTCTAATGATAAGTGATACGTGATACAGGCCTCCCCAAGGGCAGTATCCTTATCCCCATCATGGACCACAATAAGTCCATGTTCAGTATATGGGCGTCACCTTCATCATGGTGCTTGCCAAGGTTAGATTTGGTTAAGACCATTTCTAAATTTGTATCGTATATAAAGAATGTCTCTAAAGAGAGACGGTAACTTGCTATATACACAAAAACCCATTTTATGATACGTTCGTTCGCCATGTGCAGCAGGTTCGGATGCAACATTTGTCTACTTTTCCTAGAAATGACTTTTGTTCACACCATCCCAGGCATTCCTTTAGGTAATACGAGGATTCAATCCATTAAACAAAACATCCCCCTCTCTATACTGCATTATGTTGGGGCAGCCGCCGCTCCGTCGTTACAACAAGCGAAGCTCAAAAATAATTTTGATAAGTGAGACGTTTTAGGACGTTGTGCCGCACCCAAAGACCCCCGACCTCGCGTGTCCGAGTCGGTGGTCCATCCAGCGGCGTGGCGCGCCTTGCCTCCCAGCACCACAGGGAAATCTTTTACTCATCTTTTAGAGTCGTCATACAACGGATACCGGCTATTATGCTGACCTCCCCCCCCCCCCCCCCTCTCTCTCTCTCTCTCTCTCTCTCTCTCTCTCTCTCTCTCTCTCTCTCTCTCTCTCTCTACATTTTTAGGATAATTCCTTATGACTTAAAATCAAATTCATCCTTAAATGTTTCTACATTTCAAGGCTCATAATCTGTGAACTGATTTTCTTACCCTTGTTTCACTGTCGACCTTGTGTTCACTTAGGTACTCACGTACAGGATCATCAACACTATCAAAATTAACAGTATATGAGTTGGTCGAGTCTTACTAATGATTCTGGCACTGTCGTATGTAACTCGGAGTTGAATTAATCATCTGCCATTACTCTCCACAAGGGTCGCTCGGAATCCTTGTGTCTAATGTTGGAATCTAAATCATGACAGTGGCTTCTGCGACGTCCTAGGTCTCCTCCACACATGGCCTCCTCCTCCTCCTCCCTCCTCCTCCACCGTGGGCCCGTGTCTCTCCTGTATTCTACTCAACAACCACTACTCCATCTCTCGACCGACAGTCTCCCTCCCCCATGTAAATTTATCTCGAAGTTAGAACATTCTCAACAACGTTCGTCTACAAAATGGCCCGGGATATATCATGATGGAGGAGTGGAGTTTATAATCCACTTGGGGAAGTTCACTATATAACCTCGTAAGGCAGGGCGGGGTGGTGGCCGTTGGGATCAGGGGGTCCATGTAATGGGAACGAAGCTGTACACAGACAGTCCCGCAGCAACGGTTCCAAGCGGAGGAACACATAACTTAGAGGCGGGTCCGGGAATGGTGGGGAGGAAGAGATTCTTTGCACCGGTTGTGCCTGAGTCTCGTCCCCAAGCGTTCGTGTCTCAGCGTCTCGTACATCTTACTTAGGGTCAAGTCACCATATTCTCGGGGAAGGTTGTGCCGCTTGAGAGGTCTGAGTTGAGATCCTGAGGAAGTTATATCATCTTAGGGGGAAAGAGCCAACGTCTTCGAGGGAATAAATGACTACACATCATGATCATCATCATCGACGTGCTGAGTCAACGAAGGAAACAAATAGTGGCTGTAGAACGGTGGACACGACGTAATTATCATCAGTACTGAGCCTCAGTGATCCTGCGATACTGTGTGTGCCCACAGCACGAGAGCAGCCAATCTCACTACAGTACACATCCTCCCCACAGCATCACCTAAACGTTAGATAACCGTAGGTCTTATGTACGCCTTATCCATAATTTTAAGGACTTAAGAAAACGGAGGGGGATATATCTGTGTCAGGTTCTTAAGACCACTGTGGAATGCCTTCTTGGCTGGTTCCAGCGGCCCGCTTCATCGTCATGTGTTAACGGAGCTGCGATGACCCAGGGTCGGTGCATCTCATTGGAGGAACAAAACCTGGTGGCAACACTACACGGGATTCAGCAGCGCCGTGTTGCTCCCCCCTTTCATGCAGTGTCACTGGGACACATGACAAATTAGCAGGTCCCGTGCACAAAGACCCGGCCTGGGTGGACGACCAGCAGTAACGCAATCGTCAAGTATAGCACCCCCTGCTGTTGATACTACGGGCAGAGAGTTCAGAGGCTGCTTAAAGGAAGCGCCTGGAGATGATGCCAATCTTAGAGTCTCTCCTTAGCTGCAAACGACAAGAGATGCAAGAATTTCTGCATAGTTCACATGATACCCCAGCGACGACCTGCTTTTAACACAGCCCACCAAAAACACTAGGCATCACTGAACTATCGTTCACCTAATGTTCACTGCTGTGAGAGTGAGTGAGGGTTAGTGTGCTTATGAGACCTTAGCTCATTAACCAAACCCAGTGTTAAACAAGTGATCTTTATCTTAAATAAACATTCAACTGATTCCATTACAGGTGTAGACAAGCGAATGTAATATTCTACCCGTAACATCCCGTCGCCGTTGACCATGAGAAGGAGCCAATGTGACCTCAGAGGCTTTGACTGATCATACCGCCCCAGGTCCCCAGGTCTCAGGGTTTCAAACACCACTCAGGGGAAAAAGCCAAACAGTTGACGTGCTCGGGTCGACCTGGAGGGACGCCCTGCCGTCTCTCTGTACAAACGAGTCGACTCTCGACTCCAGTTACCGGCCACACTGACGAGCGGCAGGCAGCAACATCAGTAAGTACAAGGTACTCTGTGTTGTGCTCAGATTATCGCCTTTAGAAGACTTTGCAGTGAAGAAGCCCTGACGCGACCCTGCCATATTGGAACCAGAGGTCGAGCCACCGTGGCTACCTGCCTACAACATCCACCTCCAGTAGTGATCCAGGGAGCTGAAATTTATGGCTAGTCGGTCGAGCATCGAGTCTTCGATCTGCATCGGTAAAGTATACGATGACCTACCACACTGACACAATAAATACCTTCCTCACGTGTATCTTAACAATTGTCCTGCTTAATATCTAGTTCTTTATGCATAAATCTCTTGATAAAACTGTCTACGTCATCAATCTGTCTTAGATTAATGATTTGTCAATATCTGAGTTTCTGGACTTCGCCAAGAACTCCCTGTTTGCTGAAAAAAAAAAATCCTGTCTGCTCAGCTCTTTTCTAAACTCTTCATCTCCTATACCATAGATTTTCCTGAATATTCTGTCTCTTAAGTGTATGTCATTCTACCTGCTTCCATCACTCCCCTGAGCACCTGTGTTACAATGTCCCTAGGTTTCTCTCTCACTGTATCAGTCATTAGGTTCAGAGAGTCAGTTGACCAGCTCAACAAACTGTTCCTCCTCCTTCCCCTCCCAGCTCACTATTCTCAGTGGTCACCGTGTCGTGTGTCGCGGCCGATCTCTTTAGTTCAACGTTTCTCTCGGACATTTGGAATAGCTGCTCCTGACCTTTTCTGATCTTTATTCACTCTACCTCGATTCCAAGGGTTATTTATATCCCCCCTCATCTCTCTCTCTCTCTCTCTCTCTCTCTCTCTCTCTCTCTCTCTCTCTCTCTCTCTCTCTCACCTGCTGTGAATCTGTGTTCATATTCTTTTTTCTCAAATCTTCAAACGCCCTCAAGTTCAATGCCTGATCTTCACGACCTCCCTCAAGGGACTTCGAAATGAACCTCCCGTTTCCAGACTTCCTTATCCTACTTGCGCTAATTTCAGGTCTTGCTTTTTCATTAAATTCTCATCACATTTCCAAATGTTTTTCATTAGCTATCTAGTTTTCATCATTTCACTGCGAGTTGTACATATGCAGTTCATCACAGGGAATGTGTACATGAACTCACTGTGTAAGAACCAAGTACAAGGCATTGTTCAGTTTCATGGACTCACTGCTTAGTGTGTAAGAACCAAGTACAAAAGGGGGCCCCCCCCCCCCCCCCCCCCCCCCCCCCCCCCCCCCCCCCCCCCCCCCCCCCCCCCCCCCCCCCCTCTCTCTCTCTCTCTCTCTCCTCTCTCTCTCTCTCTCTCCTCTCTCTCTCTCTCCTCTCTCTCTCTCTCTCTCCTCTCTCTCTCTCTCTTCTCTCTCTCTCTCTCTCTCTCCTCTCTCTCTCTCTCCTCTCTCTCTCTCTCTCCTCTCTCTCTCTCTCCTCTCTCTCTCTCTCTCCTCTCTCTCTCTCTCTCTCTTCTCTCTCTCTCTCTCTCTACATTTTTAGGATAATTCCTTATGACTTAAAATCAAATTCATCCTTAAATGTTTCTACATTTCAAGGCTCATAATCTGTGAACTGATTTTCTTACCCTTGTTTCACTGTCGACCTTGTGTTCACTTAGGTACTCACGTACAGGATCATCAACACTATCAAAATTAACAGTAATGATATGGTCGAGACTTACTAATGATTCTGGCACTGTCGTATGTAACATCGGAGTTGAATTAATCATCTGCCATTACTCTCCACAAGGTCGCTCGGAATCCTTGTGTCTAATGTTGGAATCTAAATCATGACAGTGGCTTCTGCGACGTCCTAGGTCTCCTCCACACATGCCTCCTCCTCCTCCTCCCACCCCTCCCCCCCCCCGCCCCACCCCCCCCCCCCCTCCACCTCCCCCCCCCCCCCTCCAAAAACTTGGGGAAACAACTCTCGCCTGCCTAGAGCTCCTCACTGCTCAGAAGTGTGTGTGTGTCCTTTTAGCGGTACAGCCGTCAGTGAACGTCACTCAAACATCATCTTCATAACATCCGAGGGGAATCTATGACGTCACCAGCAAATCAGAGTGCACGTAAGTCTGACAGTTTTTCACCCTTCCGTGCTAGGCGTGGACATACTGCAGTGGAAGACCACTGAACCGAGTGCAGTGGCGAGATAAAGTAGTACCATAAGTGTCTAATGAGCACAAGTTACATGGAAGTTTTACCCCGTGCAAGAAGTGAATAATACTATCATAAGACATTACTGTAGTCACCTTAGGAGTTGAAAAATACACCAGATGATTTGTCTCTTGTTCATTCCTGTAGGGATGTTGGACTGTATAAAGACAAACACAATCTTCACACCACATCTATGACTGAGTCGAGATTACATTTATCAAACTTAAATATACTTATGTTTAATCCTGACCTAGTACCACCAATCTGAATCATACATCCACAGAAGCCTCACATACATCACTGAAGTATGCAGAGTGACTACTACGTCGCCTAGAAACCTGAACTCTACGTTCCATGCATGCAAGGAGGCAGTGGATCAGTTTCTGATGCATCCAAGGTCCTTCCTCAGTTAATCGAAGTACAGTCAGCTGGTCGTGCCCGACATCCTACCACAGATACCGAGACGTCTCTCCCTTTTGGCAGTGCGCGCCACAGGGCGTACAAAGGCCCTGCTGCTCTGCATCTCCAGAACCCCATGAAAATTTCAATCAACTGACAACAGCGAAATTCTTTTGAGCCCTGATGAGTGGAACTCCTCCTCCTTTTTCATCTGCCAGACGCAGGATCGGTAGAGTTGCTTCCGATTATAACATGCACAAAGAGAAGCTGTCCAAATACTTCTGGTTTTGCCTTTGTCGAGCTCATTTTCCCAAAGCCTTGGAGTTTTCTAGCTTTATGCTTTCCCCTCTGACGAGGAGTGAATATTAAAAGTATAAACACTTGTACGACATCAAAAAGGAGGTAAAAGTGGAATATCTTTTGTAGAGTCACTTGTTCTCTGGAGAGGCGAAAGTCTGCATCCAATTCAAATACAGTTTGGGTTGGATCTGATCCTTTTCTGTTTTAAATACTTCATTTGTCTTACTATATCTACAGCCAAAGCAATTATGTGTCAGAACTGGTGAACGGCACGCGAGCACAAAGGTGTAACCCCCTTGGACAGCATATATATATATATATATATATATATATATATATATATATATATATATATACATGTAGGTTTGCGGCAGGGGTGTGTGATGTCTCCATGGTTGTTTAATTTGTTTATGGATGGGGTTATTAGGGAGGTGAATGCAAGAGTTTTGGAAAGAGGGGCAAGTATGAAGTCTGTTGGGGATGAGAGAGCTTGAGAAGTGAGTCAGTTGTTGTTCGCTGATGATACAGCGCTGCTGGCTGATTCATGTGAGAAACTGCAGAAGCTGGTGACTGAGTTTGGTAAAGTGTGTGAAAGAAGAAAGTTAAGAGTAAATGTGAATAAGAGCAAGGTAATTAGGTACAGTAGGGTTGAGGGTCAAGTCAATTGGGAGGTAAGTTTGAATGGAGAAAAACTGGAGGAAGTAAAGTGTCTTAGATATCTGGGAGTGGATCTGGCAGCGGATGGAACCATGGAAGCGGAAGTGGATCATAGGGTGGGGGAGGGGGCGAAAATCCTGGGAGCCTTGAAGAATGTGTGGAAGTCGAGAACATTATCTCGGAAAGCAAAAGTGGGTATGTTTGAAGGAACAGTAGTTCCAACAATGTTGTATGATTGCGAGGCGTGGGCTATGGATAGAGTTGTGCGCAGGAGGATGGATGTGCTGGAAATGAGATGTATGAGGACAATGTGTGGTGGGAGGTGGTTTGATCGAGTAAGTAACGTAAGGGTAAGAGAGATGTGTGGAAATAAAAAAGAGGGTGGTTGAGAGAGCAGAAGAGGGTGTTTTTTGAAATGGTTTGGGCACATGGAGAGAATGAGGTGAGGAAAGATTGACCAAGAGGATATATGTGTCGGAAGTGGAGGGAACGAGGAGAAGTGGGAGACCAAATTGGAGGTGGAAAGATGGAGTGAAAAAGATTTTGTGTGATTGGGGGCCTGAACATGCAGGAGGGTGAAAGGAGGGCAAGGAATAGAGTGACTTGGATCGTTGTGGTATACCGGGGTTGACGTGCTGTCAGTGGGTTGAATCAGGGCATGTGAAGCGTCTGGGGTAAACCATGGAAAGCTGTGTAGGTATGTATATTTGCGTGTGTAGACGTATGTATATACATGTGTATGGGGGTGGGTTGGGCCATTTCTTTCGTATGTTTCCTTGCGCTACCTCGCAAACGCGGGAGACAGCGGAAAAAAAAAAAAAAAAAAAAAAAATATATATATATAATATATATATATATAATATATATAATATATATATATATTATATATATATATATCCTTCTTCCTTCTTTGGGAAAAAAAAAAAAGAAGGAACAGAGAAGGGGGCCCAGATGAAGAATTTTCCCTCAAAGGCCCAGTCCTCTGTTCTTAACGCTACCTCGCTAACGCGGGAAATGGCGAATAGTATGAAAGAAAAAGATATATATATATATAGTATATATATATATATAATATATATATATATATAATATATATATATATATATAATATATATAATATATATTTTTTTTTTCTTTTTTTTTTTTTTTTTTTATACTTTGTCGCTGTCTCCCGCGTTTGCGAGGTAGCGCAAGGAAACAGACGAAAGAAATATATACACCCACTCCATCAATTTCTCGTGGATGAAGGAGACCATCACAAGATAACCACCACCAGACACACATACCTAACATGTCCTTATGGATCAGACGCGTCTGCAATCAATGACAGCTTTCACAGATTTAGCAACCGCTGCTTCATCATCTCCTCACACAACCGAAGCACATTTTCCAGCTGAATGATGCATGGTCCCTCTCTCCAATCAGAGTCGAGATCTGCCACTATATCTCAGCTGTTTCCAAACGTAACTAATGGTTAATATTCATGACTTCATCATCAGCTTATACAACTTGTAAGCCAATGACCTGGAGCTCTTTCTTGGTTATGTACTTACCTACATCCAATATGTTACTTGATCTTTGTTTTCAATTCTGATTCTTTTTTCTATGAAAAGCCATGAAACAATCATCATCATCATAATGATAATAATAATGATTATAATGATAATAATAATAATAATAATAATAATAATAATAATAATAAAAATAATAATAATGATAATAATAACAAAAAATATTAGTGATAATAATCTTTCGCTATAGTGATCAGAATTTATTCAATTTCAAATCTTTTTTGCGTTTTCTCATCTTCAAATACGAGCAGACACTGAGCACCTCATGAAAGACGGTGATCACCTGTACTCTCCACCTCACCATCTTCCACGAAGAATCACCTCAAGTGTAAGTACATGAAGGACCATCTATACTGCTAATCAACCTATTGTATAATCTTCATGCAAAATGAATTATCATCTCATGAACAAATGAAATAAAACAATATTTCCAACGAAGTATTCCTCATGATCGAGGCACAGAGCACATACCACACACACTCACACACACACACACTGGGGTAGACACGATGGATACCGGCATAAATCCGCTGTCTTGACACTGGGTAATTCATGTACCACTGCGCCATCCTAATAATTGCAGCCACTTAATGCAAAACTGAACTTTTAGTAGCCGTACAAATGGTCTCGTAAGTGGGAACCCGTTAGACTCTTCCTCCCTCCCCATCAGCTTGCCTTGCGATGACACCCCCGACCACCTCCACACACACTGTCTCCAGCAGCAGCCACTACTGTGTGAGGACGTCCCACGGCGTCTTCCAAGACTCACCCTAACCACATCCCCGCTTTCTGTATGACAAGGCGGTCCCCCACCTACATCTCCAGCCTGCTACAGCCATCTTATGAACAAATCCCTCGCCACCGACAGCCACAGCTCCGGCCTTCTACAATTGTACAGCCTTCAGCCACAGCCACATTTGTACAGCCACAGCCTTCTACAATTTGTATGTTTCCTACAGCCTCAGCCACCTACATTAGGACTGTGTCTCCATTCCTGGTTTTCTGAGTATGAGCGGCGTCCTAGAATTTACCATCCCAGAACGCGCGCCGGACAGCTGAGAACGCCCCTCCCTCTGTCTACATCCCAGCCTCTGTATGGAGCACCGAGCCCCTGTGACCCAGCTACGGTAGCTTAATGGTTCCTTCATCACCTCTAATCCCGCAGGCTAATACACATGATAACGTCGGACAACCAAACATCTTAAATTATAGGACTATTATTTACCCTTATCCCTAGCCTTCTACAGTGTGCGGGTGCCCCCATAGCGTCCAGGTGCGGCCTCTTATAGCATAGCATCATCTCGTACTTCCATTCCCAGTTTGCTACAGTGTGAGGGCATCCTAAATGCTCTGACAGCCTCGGCCTTGGCTTCGGCTTCATATAGCACAAGGGGACTGCTCAGCCCTGTCTCTCCTCCTTCAGTCCCCACACGTCCCTCAGCGCGGGGTTGTTCTACGGTCACAGACCCTGCTCTCCTACCGTATGAAGGCGTCCCTAGAGCCACCATTCCGTCACCTACAATATCAAGAAACCCCAGACCCCGACCCCCTACCGCTTGAGAACGCCCTTCAGCCGTGTTAACCAGACACCCCTGCGGTAGAGGAGGGCCCCAGGGCCAGGCCCCCTGCCGCTTAAGGGCGGCCTGCACCACACTCCAGGCCTTAAGCACCGCTAGATGGCCTCTCCACCCATCAGTAATGTAAAGCCGCGTGTAACGACCATCATATTCCTCTACTTAACTCCATCGCACCGCAACTCACTCAATTAGAGTTCATTATACCATGGCGGGATTGGCACGGAGCCCCAGACTCGCCCGGCCCCGCTCTGAACGCACCCCCCTCGATATGCCCCTACCCTCACGCTCCGCTACAGACTCTGTGCCACGGCGTCTTAGGGGCGGAGATCGCAGGGCCCCGGTAACGTGGTTCCGCCTCTAAGCGCAGCCCCTCTTAATTTATTCAGCAGCCATTGATTACTCGCCAAGTTTGCAAGTTTCTTGGCGGGAATTGAAGTTTGATTTACTTTAATTGGTTGTACGGGTCCTGAATGGGATTAGCACCGTGATAAGGGTTTCATTTTCCTATCGACGTTAGTTAGTTAGCTGGGGTCCTGGAGGAAGCTACACTCTCAGCTGTCTGTAGGAACCACGAGTGTTTTTGCCGGGGGAACAGCTGGCCTGCGCTGGCTTGAGAGGTGCGCTGCTTAGGCGAATCGCTAAATGGGTGTAGTGGCGCTAGATAACTGACCTGGCTCCTGCCTCCGCTTTGTAGACCAAGCGCCTCCTCCGAGAGGTTTTGCATGAGAAAGGAATTAGGTGGATTAACTTCCACATTAACTTTTCAATTATTACAGTCTTTTTAGGGTGTTTGCCGAGCTGGCGGGAGGCCGGGTGGGGGAGAGGAGACTTCAAAAGTGTTGGGGTGTTTGTGTTGAGCCGTGTGTGAAGCAGATAAGTGGCGAGCACATGCTCTCCTTCCTAACTCTCTCCCCACGCCGCTCTCCCTCGCTCTCTCACAACACTCCTTCCTCTGCAACACGACGTACTCTCCCTTGCAACACCCCTCCTCTACCCAACACCCTCTGATCACCCTCGCAACATCACTCGCCTGTAACATTCGTTGCTCCTCCCCCTCTCCCTCCGTCTCTCTCTCTCTCTCTCACCTGCTGTGAATCTGTGTTCATATTCTTTTTTCTCAAATCTTCAACGCCTCAAGTTCCTCCCTGATCTCAGGACCTCCCTCAAGGTCTTCGAAATGAACCTCCCGTTTCCAGACTTCCTTATCTACTTGTGCTAATTTCAGGTCTTGCTTTTTCATTAAATTCTCATCACATTTCCAAATGTTTTTCATTAGCTATCTAGTTTTCATCATTTCACTGCGAGTTGTACATATGCAGTTCATCACAGGGAATGTGTACATGAACTCACTGTGTAAGAACCAAGTACAAGGCATTGTTCAGTTTCATGGACTCACTGCTTAGTGTGTAAGAACCAAGTACAAGGCATTGTTCAGTCTCATGTAACATGTAAAGCGGACCTGCAGACGATACAAGGAAGAGCCGGCCGGCCGGTCGCTCAAATGTGATGTTGAGGTGTTCAAAGGCCCAGATAAAAAGCTGGGCTCAGCACTACTCATGGTCACACTGGCTAGCCTCGTCACACCGTCCACGAGTGTGTGTGTGTGTGTGTCGTAGTGCGTCATAAGACCATAGTCCAGAGGACTAGAGATGGACGTACGTACTTTTCAAATAAAACTGCAAAGAACACCTGATCTTCACTGAGCACCACGGAACAAAAAAAAATGACCCGATCTCCTTCATGGTAACTGAACCTTACCCAAACATCTGTTCCCGGATGGCTCCTTCTATCATCCCTCTCGTGTTATCCCGATGGATCGACTCACATCTGACTGGTTTCGGTACATTCCCTTACTTAAGTCCATACCAGATTATGGTCCAACTTAAAAAAAAAAGAAGGGAGTACTTGGCTTTGTATGTTGACCGACGGGTTCGTCCCATCTGTCGTGCTTAATTTCCCTACCTTCTTTAAGACTTCTAGAATATTTTCTTGGCTCGACAACTTAAAAGGTCTTGAATTGATACAAAAAAGTAATAACAGTAACAATGATTGATCTTACTGGCACAGAATAGCCTGAATCATAAAGATATCGTACATCTTCAACTGACATTGACAGTGCTACATTCAGCACACAATAGAACTTTGCTTCTTTTAACTCAAGTCACACAACGGCGCTCTCATACATCACATCTGCACTTGTTCACTCTTCCTATGTCAGCCAACCACTTTGTCAGTGTCTAGATCTCCTTAAAATGAACAATTATTAAAAGAAAGACATTCATTGAAGTTGGCAACACTCCTGACCGTTCGATTTGAACCTGGGAATTGTACACATCCCAAATCATTTCAAATCCCCCAAAACTGGCACAATGAAAATACCCACAGCATTCATCACACAGGTGACCCTTCCCTTCTACATAACATGATTCATGAGCTTGTGACCCTCCAAAATCTTGGGGAAACAACTCTCGCTGCCTAGAGCTCCTCACTGCTCAGGTGTGTGTGTCTGTGTGTAGCGGGTACAGCCGGTCAGTGACGTCACTCAAACATCATCTTCAATAACATCCGAGGGGAATCTATGACGTCACCAGCAAATCAGAGTGCACGTAAGTCTGACAGTTTTTCACCCTTCCGTGCTAGGCGTGGACATACTGCAGTGGAAGACCACTGAACCGAGTGCAGTGGCGAGATAAAGTAGTACCATAAGTGTCTAATGAGCACAAGTTACATGGAAGGTTTTACCCCGTGCAAGAAGTGAATAATACTATCATAAGACATTACTGTAGTCACCTTAGGAGTGAAAAATACACCAGATGATTTGTCTCTTGTTCATTCCTGTAGGGATGTGGACTGTATCAAGGACTAACACAATCTTCACACCACATCTATGACTGAGTCGAGATTACATTTATCAAACTTAAATATACTTATGTTTAATCCTGACCTAGTACCACCAATCTGAATCATACATCCACAGAAGCCTCACATACATCACTGAAGTATGCAGAGTGACTACTACGTCGCCTAGAAACCTGAACTCTACGTTCCATGCATGCAAGGAGGCAGTGGATCAGTTCTGATGCATCCAAGGTCCTTCCTCAGTTAATCGAAGTACAGTCAGCTGGTCGTGCCCGACATCCTACCACAGATACCGAGACGTCTCTCCCTTTTGGCAGTGCGCGCCACAGGGCGTACAAAGGCCCTGCTGCTCTGCATCTCCAGAACCCCATGAAAATTTCAATCAACTGACAACAGCGAAATTCTTTTGAGCCCTGATGAGTGGAACTCCTCCTCCTTTTTCATCTGCCAGACGCAGGATCGGTAGAGTTGCTTCCGATTATAACATGCACAAAGAGAAGCTGTCCAAATACTTCTGGTTTTGCCTTTGTCGAGCTCATTTTCCCAAAGCCTTGGAGTTTTCTAGCTTTATGCTTTCCCCTCTGACGAGGAGTGAATATTAAAAGTATAAACACTTGTACGACATCAAAAAGGAGGTAAAAGTGGAATATCTTTTGTAGAGTCACTTGTTCTCTGGAGAGGCGAAAGTCTGCATCCAATTCAAATACAGTTTGGGTTGGATCTGATCCTTTTCTGTTTTAAATACTTCATTTGTCTTACTATATCTACAGCCAAAGCAATTATGTGTCAGAACTGGTGAACGGCACGCGAGCACAAAGGTGTAACCCCCCCCCCTTGGACAGCATATATATATATATATATATATATATATATATATATATATATATATATACATGTAGGTTTGCGGCAGGGGTGTGTGATGTCTCCATGGTTGTTTAATTTGTTTATGGATGGGGTTATTAGGGAGGTGAATGCAAGAGTTTTGGAAAGAGGGGCAAGTATGAAGTCTGTTGGGGATGAGAGAGCTTGAGAAGTGAGTCAGTTGTTGTTCGCTGATGATACAGCGCTGCTGGCTGATTCATGTGAGAAACTGCAGAAGCTGGTGACTGAGTTTGGTAAAGTGTGTGAAAGAAGAAAGTTAAGAGTAAATGTGAATAAGAGCAAGGTAATTAGGTACAGTAGGGTTGAGGGTCAAGTCAATTGGGAGGTAAGTTTGAATGGAGAAAAACTGGAGGAAGTAAAGTGTCTTAGATATCTGGGAGTGGATCTGGCAGCGGATGGAACCATGGAAGCGGAAGTGGATCATAGGGTGGGGGAGGGGGCGAAAATCCTGGGAGCCTTGAAGAATGTGTGGAAGTCGAGAACATTATCTCGGAAAGCAAAAATGGGTATGTTTGCAGGAACAGTAGTTCCAACAATGTTGTATGATTGCGAGGCGTGGGCTATGGATAGAGTTGTGCGCAGGAGGATGGATGTGCTGGAAATGAGATGTATGAGGACAATGTGTGGTGGGAGGTGGTTTGATCGAGTAAGTAACGTAAGGGTAAGAGAGATGTGTGGAAATAAAAAGAGCGTGGTTGAGAGAGCAGAAGAGGGTGTTTTGAAATGGTTTGGGCACATGGAGAGAATGAGTGAGGAAAGATTGACCAAGAGGATATATGTGTCGGAAGTGGAGGGAACGAGGAGAAGTGGGAGACCAAATTGGAGGTGGAAAGATGGAGTGAAAAAGATTTTGTGTGATTGGGGCCTGAACATGCAGGAGGGTGAAAGGAGGGCAAGGAATAGAGTGACTTGGATCGATGTGGTATACCGGGGTTGACGTGCTGTCAGTGGATTGAATCAGGGCATGTGAAGCGTCTGGGGTAAACCATGGAAAGCTGTGTAGGTATGTATATTTGCGTGTGTAGACGTATGTATATACATGTGTATGGGGGTGGGTTGGGCCATTTCTTTCGTATGTTTCCTTGCGCTACCTCGCAAACGCGGGAGACAGCGGAAAAAAAAAAAAAAAAAAAAAAAAATATATATATATATATATATATATATATATATATATATATATATATATATATATATATATATATATATCCTTCTTCCTTCTTTGGGAAAAAAAAAAAAGAAGGAACAGAGAAGGGGGCCAGATGAGAATGTTCCCTCAAAGGCCCAGTCCTCTGTTCTTAACGCTACCTCGCTAACGCGGGAAATGGCGAATAGTATGAAAGAAAAAGATATATATATATATATATATATATATATATATATATATATATATATATATATATATATATATATATATATATATTTTTTTTTTCTTTTTTTTTTTTTTTTTTTATACTTTGTCGCTGTCTCCCGCGTTTGCGAGGTAGCGCAAGGAAACAGACGAAAGAAATATATACACCCACTCCATCAATTTCTCGTGGATGAAGGAGACCATCACAAGATAACCACCACCAGACACACATACCTAACATGTCCTATGGATCGCGCGTCTGCATCAATGACAGCTTTCCATAGATTTAGCAACCGCTGCTTCATCATCTCCCTCACACAACCTGAAGCACATTTTCCAGCTGAATGATGCATGGTCCCCTCTCTCCAATCAGAGTCGAGATCTGCCACTATATCTCAGCTGTTCCAAACGTAACTAATGGTTAATATTCATGACTTCATCATCAGCTTATACAACTTGTAAGCCAATGACCTGGAGCTCTTTCTTGGTTATGTACTTACCTACATCCAATATGTTACTTGATCTTTGGTTTTCAATTCTGATTCTTTTTTCTATGAAAAGCCATGAAACAATCATCATCATCATCATAATGATAATAATAATGATTATAATGATAATAATAATAATAATAATAATAATAATAATAATAATAATAATAATAATAATAATAATGATAATAATAACATTTAGTGATAATAATCTTTCGCTATAGTGATCAGAATTTATTCAATTTCAAATCTTTTTTGCGTTTTCTCATCTTCAAATACGAGCAGACACTGAGCACCTCATGAAAGACGGTGATCACCTGTCCTCTCCACCTCACCATCTTCCACGAAGAATCACCTCAAGTGTAAGTACATGAAGGACCATCTATACTGCTAATCAACCTATTGTATAATCTTCATGCAAAATGAATTATCATCTCATGAACAAATGAAATAAAACAATATTTCCAACGAAGTATTCCTCATGATCGAGGCACAGAGCACATACCACACACACACTCACACACACACACACACTGGGGTAGACACGATGGATACCGGCATAAATCCGCTGTCTTGACACTGGGTAATTCATGTACCACTGCGCCATCCTAATAAGTCAGCCACTTATGCAAAACTGAACTTTTAGTAGGCCGTACAAATGGTCTCGTAAGTGGGAACCCGTTAGACTCGTTCCTCCCTCCCCATCAGCTTGCCTTGCGATGACACCCCCGACCCTCCACACACACTGTCTCCAGCAGCAGCGCACTACTGTGTGAGGACGTCCCACGGCGTCTTCCAAGACTCACCCTAACCACATCCCCGGCTTTCTGTACGACAAGGCGGTCCCACACCTACATCTCCAGCCTGCTACAGCCATCTTATGAACAAATCCCTCGCCACCGACAGCCACAGCTCTTCTACAATTTGTACAGCCTTCAGCCACAGCCACATTTGTACAGCCACAGCCTTCTACAATTTGTATGTTTCCTACAGCCTCAGCCACCTACATTAGGACTGTGTCTCCCATTCCTGGTTTTCTGGAGTATGAGCGGCGTCCTAGAATTTACCATCCCTGACCGCACACAGCTGAGAACGCCCCTCCCTCTGTCTACATCCCAGCCTCTGTATGGAGCACCGAGCCCCTGTGACCCAGCTACCGGTAGCTTAATGGTTCCTTCATCACCTCTCATTCCCGCTGGCTACACCATGATAACGTCGGACAACCAAACATCTTAAATTATAGGACTATTATTTACCCTTATCCCTAGCCTTCTACAGTGTGCGGGTGCCCCATAGCTCCCAGGTGCGGCCTCTTATAGCATAGCATCATCTCGTACTTCCATTCCCAGTTTGCTACAGTGTGAGGGCATCCTAAATGCTCTGACAGCCTCGGCCTTGGCTTCGGCTTCATATAGCACAAGGGGACTGCTCAGCCCTGTCTCTCCTCCTTCAGTCCCCACACGTCCCTCAGCGCGGGGTTGTTCTACGGTCACAGACCCTGCTCTCCTACCGTATGAAGGCGTCCTAGAGCCACCATTCCGTCACCTACAATATCAAGAAACCCCAGAGCCCCGACCCCCTACCGCTTGAGAACGCCCTTCAGCCGTGTTACCACCTCCTGCGGTATGAGGAGGGCCCCAGGGCCAGGCCCCCTGCCGCTTAAGGGCGGCCTGCACCACACTCCAGGCCTTAAGCACCGCTAGATGGCCTCTTCCACCCATCAGTAATGTAAAGCCGCGTGTAACGACCATCAATATTCCTCTACTTAACTCCATCGCACCGCAACTCACTCAATTAGAGTTCATTATACCATGGCGGGATTGGCACGGAGCCCCCAGACTCGCCCGGCCCCGCTCTGAACGCACCCCCCTCGATATGCCCCTACCCTCACGCTCCGCTACAGACTCTGTGCCACGGCGTCTTAGGGGCGGAGATCGCAGGGCCCCGGTAACGTGGTTCCGCCTCTAAGCGCAGCCCCTCTTAATTTATTCAGCAGCCATTGATTTACTCGCCAAGTTTGCAAGTTTCTTGGCGGGAATTGAAGTTTGATTTTACTTTAATTGGTTGTACGGGTCCTGAATGGGATTAGCACCGTGATAAGGGTTTCATTTTCCTATCGACGTTAGTTAGTTAGCTGGGGGTCCTGGAGGAAGCTACACTCTCAGCTGTCTGTAGGAACCACGAGTGTTTGCCGGGGGAACAGCTGGCCTGCGCTGGCTTGAGAGGTGCGCTGCTTAGGCGAATCGCTAAATGGGTGTAGTGGGCGCTAGATAACTGACCTGGCTCCTGCCTCCGCTTTGTAGACCAAGCGCCTCCTCCGAGAGGTTTTGCATGAGAAAGGAATTAGGTGGATTAACTTCCACATTAACTTTTCAATTATACAGTCTTTTTAGGGTGTTTGCCGAGCTGGCGGGAGGCCGGGTGGGGGAGAGGAGACTTCAAAAGTGTTGGGTGTTTGTGTTGAGCCGTGTGTGAAGCAGATAAGTGGCGAGCACATGCTCTCCTTCCTAACTCTCTCCCCACGCCGCTCTCCCTCGCTCTCTCACAACACTCCTTCCTCTGCAACACGACGTTACTCTCCCTTGCAACACCCCTCCTCTACCCAACACCCTCTGATCACCCTCGCAACATCACTCGCCTGTAACATTCGTTGCTCCTCCCCCTCTCCCTCCGTCTCTCTCTCTCTCTCTCTCTCTCTCTCTCTCTCTCTCTCTCTCTGGCTGCCACATGAGGTTCAACACTTATCGTCAGAACGCCATCTGCAAACGCGTACACAACTACCACAAGCTAAGGCTTTAAGTACGTGACGACTATTTGACATGAATAATGATGCCCTGAGGAGTGTATATGTATACACAGGTGTGTGTGTGTGTGTGTGTGTGTGTGTGTGTGTGTGTGTATCATTCTGTGAACACATCGTCATACAACGTACACAGGATACATCAGCCAGCCACAGAACAGTTCACTGTAAGACCACAGAATACAAAGCTGGATTTTTTAATTTGATTCGAATGTAGGACTTTCATGGCACCATTGCCCGTAAGAACAACCAGGTGTACCGCTGCACGTCACATGTGGAGACACAACTCACCTGCTATCGCAACGTTAACCTTATCAGCCCTACGGTACGGCTCGTGAGCACGTCATTACGGCCCTTGAGCCCTACGGTACGGCTCGTGAGCACGTCATTACGGCCCTTGAGCCCTACGGTACGGCTCGTGAGCACGTCAGTACGGCCCTTGAGCCCTACGGTACGGCTCGTGAGCACGTCAGGACGGCCCTTGAGCCCTACGGTACGGCTCGTGAGCACGTCAGTACGGCCCTTGAGTCCTACGGTACGGCTCGTGAGCACGTCAGGACGGCCTTGAGCCCTAAGGTACGGCTCGTGAGCACGTCAGTACGACCCTTGAGCCCTACGGTACGGCTCGTGAGCACGTCAGTACGGCCCTTGAGCCCTAAGGTACGGCTCGTGAGCACGTCAGTACGACCCTTGAGCCCTACGGTACGGCTCGTGAGCACGTCAGTACGGCCCTTGAGCCCTACGGTACGGTTCGTGAGCACGTCAGTACGGCCCTTGAGCCCTACGGTACGGCCCGCGAGCACGGCCCTTAGGTATGAAGGCTTAGACTTTTCCCTGACCCTGATCAGGTCAAAGATAAGTCCATCATACCCAAGGGTCGTACCGTCGTGCTCAAAATTCGTACCCGTGTGGCCAAAGTCGTACCTCAGTGGTTAGGGTTCACACCTTCGTGAGCAAGAGCCGCCGTACCGCTGGGTCTACACGTCGTTACCAAGAGCCATTCCGTCTTGCTCGAGGGTCGGACCGTCGTGCCAGGGACCGGTCCGTCGTGCCAGGGACCGGTCCGTCGTGCTCAAGGGTTCAATAGGTTCCCGCAACACATCCTCCCCGACTCCAGACCAGTTCTTGCAACACGTTCAGGAAGGTTCCCGCAACACATCCTCCCCGACTACAGACCAGTTCTTGCAACACGTTCAGGAAGGTTCCCGCAACACATCCTCCCCGACTACAGACCAGTTCTCGCAACACGTTCAGCAAGGTTCCCGCAACACATCCTCCCCGACTCCAGACCAGTTCTTGCAACACATTCAGGAAGGTTCCCGCAACACACCCTCCTCGACTCCAGACCAGTTCTTGCAACACTTTCAGGAAGGTCCCCGCAACACATCCTCCCCGACTACAGACCAGTTCTTGCAACACGTTCAGGAAGGTTCCCGCAACACATCCTCCCCGACTCCAGACCAGTTCTTGCAACACATTCAGGAAGGTTCCCGCAACACATCCTCCCCGACTCCAGACCAGTTCTTGCAACACTTTCAGGAAGGTCCCCGCAACACATCCTCCCCGACTACAGACCAGTTCTTGCAACACGTTCAGGAAGGTTCCCGCAACACATCCTCCCCGACTACAGACCAGTTCTTGCAACACGTTCAGGAAGGAGCGCTCTGCAGGAAATAGTTGCATCAGTCGTTCACTCCCTGCTTACAGAAGCTTATAAAAGTGGCTTACGCATCCCCTGCCTATGGACACCTTCACATGTCAGACATGAGTGTCATGACCGTGTACATAGTCTCGCTAAACACGCCTGTTTGCTCTCGGGCCGCTACACCAGACTTGGTCGAAGTAGTTAGTATCCACCTGGCAGATGTGTACCTGGTCGGTAACACATGTTCGACCAGCCCAGACCTGGTCTGACTGTGTATGGTGTTTTGTTTGACAATATATATGGTCTAAATCTATATCTACATAAGGGCACGTACCTAGGGGGTAGGTGGAGGGAGGCCAGTACAGAGCGTACTGTGGGTACAATACATGGACATAGGAGGATGACAGGTGGGGGCTCAGCCCTCCCGTCAGGTGGGGAGGGAGGGAGGGAGGGAGGTGTAGGATACATCAAATACATGATGTATGAATACAGCATAATGAATGATGCTTTCAACAACACAGGTAACATCATTTGTATCATATACAGCAAGTTTAGAATACGTCATACATATTCAGAACACCTTATTAACATGACCATCACAGTATACACACAAACAAATTACGTATATACACTCAGGTGTTTATGTGAAACACGAACACAGTGTAGCGTAACACGGATAGCAACAGGGAAGGTCAAAAATACATTACATGTTGGGGTACAGTTACAGCATACGTTGCCGCTGGGTATGATGTTAACAGTGATGATAATGCAAAGAAGGTCAGGGGAGGTGTGTCACCTCCTCCCTCCCTTCCTACGTGTACTCTGGCACTTACGCTATCACGTAGTCCAGCATGGCTCCGGTGCCTGCCATACTAGTGATGTTTTTATAGTCTATAACGACTGTCATCCAACGTACAGGGGTCGGGCTCGCCACCTTACATCATGTGATAACTACCACACACACACACACACACACGCGCGCGTCTCCTACCACCAACCCCCCGCCCTCGTCACACGGCCTCACCGCTTCACTTGGGGCCCCATTTTGTGCTATCATTACCGTCGCCGTCGGCGTCACACCAGCGTCACAACAAGACCCCACCACGCCCCTCCCCTGACGGCGGGGGTCAACGGGATCGTGAGAGAGAGAGAGAGAGAGAGAGAGAGAGAGAGAGAGAGAGAGAGAGAGAGAGAGAGAGAGAGAGAGAAGGAACTTCCACGAAGGATATTGATAAAGGTTAACGAACGCGTTGCCTGGGTCGGTTTAACGGTGGATGAAGTGGAATGGAGACGGCAACAGTGGAGGATCGTTGGACACACACAGTGGACGAGGAGACCCAAAAGAAAAAAAAAAATGGTGGATGACGAGTTGAAGAAGTGGATGGTGAGAGAGTGTAAAGGTGGGAGCGTAAGAGCTGGCACGTCGGAATGGACTGAACACATACGGTTATGTGAGGCGGGGGGGACGTGATGAAAAGGTGGAGCTGGAGACCGAAAAAGGTGGGAAAGCGAAACGAAAGGGTGGAGGAACGGATTGAAAAGGTGGAAACCGAAAATGGAAAAGGGTAGGTCAGTACTGAAGAGGTGGCAAACGGGGCGAAAACGTGAGTAAAGTGAGGGATATGAGGAAAACGAAAGGAAAAGGTGGATGGAGAGATTCAAAAAGCTGGAAAACAAAAGGTCTGGGATACATCAGATACATGACGTACAGTTACAACGCAGGGAGTGATGTTGACACATACGTAAGGTAACAACACAGTTGCGTCGTACAAAGCAAGGCTGAACCACAGAGACGGGATATGTTGTTAACGTGACACAATTATGAAAAGGGGATGGGAAGGGCAAAGGAAAAGGCAGCTGTAGAGACTGAGAGAGAGATAGACTGTCTCAACGGGAGAGAGAGAGAGAGAGAGAGAGAGAGAGAGAGAGAGAGAGAGAGAGAGAGAGAGAGAGAGGGTGGGTGGGGGCAGCGGGAGGCTGGGGGCGGACGGTGAGGGGGAGACACCCACCGTGAGTGAGCTGTGGCGGGGGGGGGGGGTGATGGGGGGGCGGGGAGAAGAGAACAAATGAAGGCGGCAAGTGAGACATGGGGGGGTGAGGGGGGGCGAGGCCCGCCGGCCGCTTACTGCTCCAGGAAGGCAAGGATGGATGATATGAGAGAGAGAGAGAGAGAGAGAGAGAGAGAGAGAGAGAGAGAGAGAGAGAGAGAGAGAGAGAGAGAGAGAGAGAGAGAGCATAGGACCCACGGGGGATATGAGAGTAAGCAGATACAACTGAGCGATAAAGAGAGACGAACGAAGAGAAAGTAAAAAAAAAAGAGAAAAAAAAAGAGACACGAAACGATCGGGTAATTAGAGTAAGCCAGTAGGGAAGATGATCCGGGGGAGGAGGAGCAGGAGGAGGAGGAGGTAGGGAGGCGGGTGTAACTTGAGCAGGTCCTGGGCCGCGCCGCCGCTAACGAGGCGACTATATAATCACCTGATGACTGCCACGAGTCAGCTGCCTTCAAGCCCTCCCGGGAGAGGGGTGGGATGGGAGACGGGGAGTATGATAGTGTTGAGGAGGAGGAGGAGGAGGAGGAGGAGGAGGAGGAGGGGAGGAGATGAGAGTGTGTGGGAGGGGGAGGCGGAAGGGAAGACATGGCTAAAGAGGAGCGAGACGTTTTAGGTGAGGCGAGTTATGGCGGGGAAGGCGCGAGGCAACGGCCGGAGCTAGCGAGATGGGGGGAAGGGTGAGGGTCTGGGGTTGTATAGGGGTGGTGATGGGTGATAATGGGAAGGGTGAGGGTCTAGGGTTGTATGGGGGTGGTGATGGGTAACGATGGGGGAAGGGTGAGGGTCTGGGGTTGTATGGGGGGTTGGTGGTGATGGGTGATGATGGGGGAAGGGTGAGGGTCTGAGGTTGTATGGGGGGGTGGTGATGGGTGATGATGGGGGAGGGGTGAGGGTCTGGGGTTGTATGGGGGGTTGGTGGTGATGGGTGATGATGGGGGAAGGGTGAGGGTCTGGGGTTGTATGGGGGGGTGGTGATGGGTGATGATGGGGGAGGGGTGAGGGTCTGGGGTTGTATGGGGGGTTGGTGGTGATGGGTGATGATGGGGGAAGGGTGAGGGTCTGAGGTCGTATGGGGGGGTGGTGATGGGTGATGATGGGGAAGGGTGAGGGTCTGGGGTTGTATGGGTGGGGTGGTGATGGGTGATGATGGGGGAAGGGTGAGGGTCTGGGGTTGTATGGGTGGGGTGGTGATGGGTGATGATGGGGGAAGGGTGAGGGTCTGGGGTTGTATGGGTGGGGTGGTGATGGGTGATGATGGGGAAGGGTGAGGGTCTGGGGTTGTATGGGTGGGGTGGTGATGGGTGATGATGGGGGAAGGGTGAGGGTCTGAGGTCGTATGGGGGGGTGGTGATGGGTGATGATGGGGAAGGGTGAGGGTCTGGGGTTGTATGGGTGGGGTGGTGATGGGTGATGATGGGGGAAGGGTGAGGGTCTGGGGTTGTATGGGTGGGGTGGTGATGGGTGATGATGGGGGAAGGGTGAGGGTCTGGGGTTGTATGGGTGGGGTGGTGATGGGTGATGATGGGGGAAGGGTAGGTGATGATAACGGTGAGGCCAAGGGGTGGTGACAGGACCCACTAAGTTGTTGGTGTTAAAAATATCTGCTGCTGCCGCTGCCGGAGGGAAACCGTTGGGTGATGTTTATTAGCCTTGTGTGAGGCCCCGACAAGACAAGGTCTGGGAGTGCAGACGCTGAGAGAAGCTAGGAGGGCTGACGCTGAGAGATGCTAGGAGGGCTGACGGTGAGAGATGCTGGGAAGGCTGACGGTGAGAGATGCTTGGAGAGCTGACGGTGAGGGATGCTGGGAGGGCTGACGCAGAGAGACGCTGGGAGGGCAGACGCCGAGAGACGCTGAGAGAGCTGACGGCGAGGGATGCTGGGAGGGATGACGCTGAGAGACGCTGGGAAGGCTGATGCTGAGAGACGGTGGGATGGCTGACGCTGAGAGACGCTGGGAGTGCTGACGCTGAGTAGGAGAGGAGCTATGAGGAACACGATACAGGAGGAGTGGCTGTGACAACAGATGGCTGGAGGGATGACCCAGGTGGAGGGAGAGACGCCAGACACCTCATGGTGTCCAGGACACACGAGGTGACCCGCTGCAGGACAACACGAGCAGCCTTGAAGTCCTACAGCAGGAGGCAGGACGGCCAGGCAGTACAGGGCGTATGTACGGCCATGGCGTGAGAGAAGGGGCGGGCGAGGTACCTCCGGAACGGGAGGAGGTGCCAGGAGGGGTAGATCTTATGATGGAAAGGTATGGGAGGGTACATGCAGTGGAGATATGCTGGGAAGGAAGGAAGGAAGGACGGCAGGGAATGAAAAGGGAGATCCTGAGTGAGATAGTGGGAGATGCTGGGAGAGATAATGGAATGGGGGGAGGGATGGATGCTAGAACGGGAACCACCGCTCCCTGGGGGAATACTGGGATGGGAGATGGGTGTAGAAGGGAGACGGAAAGGGGGTAGAGGTTGGGTGGGGGTCAGAGTAACGTAACACATGTTGGCAGACACTGTCAGTGATCCTCCTGCCTGCGACACATTCTAACACAATGCTTGTTCCCTGTTCACACACGCGCCCTCCACCAGGAACTCTACCTACTGCCTGCATTACACTGTAAATAGGTTTATCTACACTACACGTTACCTGACGGATTTTATGCTCAGTAAATTACGAGGAACGATGCACATGACAGGCGTCATGCCCAATGACGACGTGCCTGACATCACGCTAAAAATGACACGGGTGACGAGAACGTGACACAGGGCAGAGAGTATGGGTTCATTGCTCGCACCTGCAGGGAGGGAGGGAGGGAGAGGCACGGGAGGAGCAGCAGCATTACCGACCGTCACACTCCAGACAGAAGGACGGTACACAGGCTACTGAACCACGGAGCGTGAGTGTATGACCAGGACGATGTGGCCCTTGAGCATGCTGGTGTGGCCCTTGAGCATGACGGTGTGGCTCTTGAGCATGGTGGTGTGGCCCTTGAGCATGGTGGTGTGGCCCTTGAGCATGGTGGTGTGCCCCTTGAGCATGACGGTGTGGCCCTTGAGCATGACGATGTGGCCCTTGAGCATAGTGGTGTACCCCTTGAGCATTTTGTATTTCAAGTATTAATGACATCCAAGGCGTCACGCCTGGTGATGGAGCGTCTGTAAACCCCACTTCCCAAACATCTTAAGGCTTGGAAGGAAGCCATGTTCTGTAACCGACCTTCCCAAACATCTTGATGAAGATTCTTGTACACGACGGTTGTCTGTATGGGAGACAGTCATGCTTAGGTACAATCAACCACCTCAACACACTGAGCGAGACCTTTCATCTGCCCAGGGGTGTTGACGAGAGAGAGAGAGAGAGAGAGAGAGAGAGAGAGAGAGAGAGAGAGAGAGAGAGAGAGAGAGAGAGAGAGGTGGTGCTTACACTACCGTCGCCAGTCAAACCCAAGCAACAGTCTGTTGCTCCGAGGGGACTCACTCCCTCCGCCATCTATCGACAAAGTTTCAAGTGTTGATTTAGCAGCCTCGTTCAGCACCGTCTATTCCTCAGTCCCGGTCGCAGCCATGCCATAGGTGAACACACAAAAAGAGGGGTTGTGAAGATAGACAATGGAGGATAGCAGTGAGAACATAATCTAAGCGTTCTATAGTGGTCGTGAAACACCTAATCTTAAAAAAAAAGAAAAAAAAAAGGAGCAAGTTGAAGCTGTTGGGAAAAACATAAGAAGGTGACGGATTCCAAAGCTCAGCGGTGTAAGGAAAGAAAGAGATATCACAACCATCCAAAACTGGGTTGCAAACGACACATACACACACACACACACACGAACAATTCATCAGGCGACGCATTGGCTCGTCCGGCATCACGTGGAGATAGGTAGTTCACCCTCTTGGCAACAGATAAAGAAGACTTCACATCAAGAATGAGGTATCATTTCCTACACCATGGACAGCCACAGGTCATGTGACCCACAGCGCACAGCATCCTCTCACCTAGACACAGCCCCACCCAACTTACACGCCAACTAGAATCCAATACAAAAATACGCACCGAAATACCGCTGAAAAGAAATTAAAATCAGAATTCAGTTTAACGTGGATAAATTGTCTCCATCAAACAGTTAAAACGAACTGGCTCAAAACACAGTAATTACCAGCAAATTGGGTAATTGGACCAGTGATGACAACCTCGCTACAACTGCATTAATTAGCCTATCATTATAAACACAATCAACTGTCATCTCTTCCTTTTTTTAAGCTCTATCATTTTCCTCCTATTTGCTTACCTTGTCTAAAACTCTTAAGAAAAGCGATCAGTTTCTTAAGAAAACGTTTTTCTTTACCAAAAAAATCTATGTTTTTATTATTGTTATTGCAGCTATCAGCAGTTTGTTTGTTATCTTGAATTACGTTGTGCTAGTTTGTTATCTTGAATGACTTTGTGCTAGTTTGTTATCTTGAATTACGTTGTGCTAGTTTGTTATCTTGAATGACTTTGTGCTAGTTTGTTATCTTGAATTACGTTGTGCTAGTTTGTTATCTTGAATTACTTTGGGTTAGTTTCTTATCTTGAATTACTTTGTACGAAGTAAAAGGCGACATGACATGAACTATCTCTGTTCACAACCGGATCTATAAAAACTCAGGTCAAAGGTCAGGCCACAATACGCATCAATCGTACCTCTGTTCATAAACGGATCCATAAGGCTCAGGTCATCAAAGGTCAGACCACTATCAATACCCACGGGTCGCTGTAGCGTTGTTCATTATAATCGTCCTTATCGTTTCACCCAGGGAGTCCACATAACGTAATAAGGGGGTTGGATGATACAAGGGAGAGGTAATCCCCTGGTGTGGGTACAATTCCTGATTCTAAATCTCGTTTAAGGCCTTTTTTTCAACCCATCCTGTCGGCAAAAAAGTACGACACCGCTAATGTGCCGACCAGGCTCGGTCTTTCGCTGTAGTAGATGTGTATTTCTAATACTCAAAATAAACGAATAAAGAAGTAAATAATCCCACTTCAGTTCTTTGCACAAGCGTTGGCGTACAACGCTGCCGCGCCGAACGGCGTTGAAAAGCACAGGGGAAACCACACGTTAATGTGACCCCGCTTCCTCACGTGTGTGATGGTCCGCGCGGAAGGCGATCGGTCTGTACGTGTGGTCAGTGCAATGGTTCTTAACCTGACTGAGAGAGGGAAGCCTGCCCCATTCAGATTTCCAAGGGGAGAGGGGAGAAGGTGGGATGTTGTTTGTAAGAAAAAAAAAACATTAAATCTTCTCAAATATATGATTTTTGATGTGTTTGGTTCTTTATGCCAAAAGAGAGACGCACTAAAAAACGGTGAAACTGGAAATGTTGACAAATTTTGCTCTTTAAAGATCAAAGGGGCACAATGAGGTCAAGGTCGACCATAGGGGGGCACTATGGGTTCCAGGTCGACCACAGTGAGGCACAACTTTACACTGGTCTGGAACCGGTGTACTGGAGGTCCGGCAGCACACAGATCAGAGGTCAAACAAAGGAAGGACGGGGAATTTCATGTGTGTGTGTGTGTGTGTGTGTGTGTGTGTGTGTGTGTGTGTGTGTGTGTGTGTGTGTGTGACGGTGTGAGAGGAGGCGTTTGTTAACCCGCTACATCTCGTCAGCCAAGCCTTGAATGGGAGTCAAATTTAGTTAACCATCTGTGAACAGGTTACAGTCTCTCTTCAACCTGGCTATAATACGGGATAAAGGAAGCTGTTGTCTGTGCTTGTATCACACTCTGTATCACGGTGTGTGTAACAGTCCGTAACATGGAGCGAATGTCGCTGCTCGTGTTACTCTCTCTCTCTCTCTCTCTCTCTCTCTCTCTCTCTCTCTCTCTCTCTCTCTCTCTCTCTCTCTCTCTCTCTCTCTCTCCATAATAACATCACTTGAAGCTGATGCCTGATCTCACATCAGTCTCGAAACGTAGACTAAGCAACTGTATGTTCAGGAAGTCCTCCACTTACACAGTAATAATAATACTTAACAGCGTAAATAATATTTATCCAACGTGCGGTGCGTCAAAAGATGCCCCTCGTAGCCTTAAATTTCACACTCGTGTGAAAATTGTATGAAATTATCTTTCACGGATAGAGGGGAGGACCTCAACTCACACCACCCTGCCCTTAGGGACGCCGCTATCAATCAATACAGTCCCAGACTTCCCTCGGTCATCAATGATCAGAGCCCCACTCACTATCCTACGTCTGCCGTCCTTGGAGGCTATCTTGATCTTGGACAAGGCTCCAATCTTGTTGGCAGTCGTGTCAGTGTTTCTGTGGTGCTTGACCTTACACCTACCTATCAACTCTCTTATTCTCTTAAAGTACAAAGTCTCTACATACCCTAATATCCCTCACGTCAGACGAAGCATCATCATCCCTAGGAATTTCCATGGCCTGTATAATGACGAACTTGGCAAGTGGCACGCCGAGGACAGCCCCACAGATCCTGACTCCTTCTCTAATGACATAATTATGGCCACTGACAACTTGTGTGAGTGCCGTGTGCTGCGGACACATCACAGAAGAATGAGAAGCGCAGGAACACCTGGACCAGAGATGATGCAATCCACTGAAGAGAAGACTCGAATGTGGCCTTTCTTCATCTCATCCTTGCGCTTTCTGGCTACGCGGGAAACAGCAAATAAGTATATATATATATATATATATATATATATATATATATATATATATATATATATATATATATATATATATATATTCCTATGAGTCCATGGTGAAAATGAAACATGATAAGTTCCCAAGTGCACTTTCGTGTAACAATCACATCATCAGGGAAGACACAAGATAGATGTAACAGTCAGTTGATATACAACGAAGAGACGTAGCTAGGACGCCATTTGGTAAACATGTGATTGTCCAAGACACAACGAGCGTATCATAAACTTATTATGTGGACAAGAAGGTGAATATATATATATATAGCCAGGCGTTCTCGCTTGGCACCATGACGAGATGTTACCTGCCCAGCATGTAGCACGAAGGGTCGGTCGTGCTCAAGAATCGAACCGTCAAGCCAAAGGGTCGTACTATCTATCCCAAGACGTTAAACAAACGTGAATGCACAACTTAACGCTGAGTCCAATCAGAATCTAACTATAACTTCAGACCCATACGCATGAATACGCCTTCTCTCACTCTCCTATCTCTACCGAACATAAGACTCACAAATACGCAGGTCTATACGCACAACATCTCATCATCTAACTAACAACAACAAGTATAGAAACTTGAACATGGAGCTTCACTTCTTACCTTCGAAGCTTCATAAGTGGATGGATGATTCGGGTGTTGCTCCGGCGGTCACACATGCTGGAAATAAACAAGAGAAAAAAACATTCATACAAGGGGTAATTAACTTGGCTTCATGAAGAGGTTATGTATTGTGGACACTAATGAATACTAGGAATTCGAACTGATGAAGGTTGGTACTATCAGTGTGGGAGTCACGTACCTTGTACACACAGGTGTTCATTATTACTGTGACCATCATCACTAGGAACTTATCCTCGTCACCATCTACGTCACTATCGCTAATGATTACTGTGACCATCATCACTAGGAACTTATCCTCGTCACCATCCACGTCATCATCATCATCATCATCATCAACTCAGCGACTGGGAGTCAACTCCCTCGACACCAGCACTGAACAAACTCACCAATAATGACCATCACAAAAATTGCCAACCTCTCACCAGTAACAACCAACTCTACAACATCATCCAGCATCACAAATCACCACATCAACAACCAACTCTACAACATCAACCAGCATCACATCACAGGACGCTACACCAACTCCACAATATGAACCAAAATCACAAGATGCTACACCAACAACCAACTCCACTCCATTAACCAGCATCAGAACACAAGCCACCACCACAACAACCAACTCCACAACATCACAAGCCACTATACCACCAACCAACTCCACAACATCACCTAACCTGAGTCACCATGACGTCATGAGGCAACACCACAACAGTAAGCAGAGGAGAGCCCGCACACACACACACACACACACACACACACACACACACACACACACACACACACACACACACACACACAATCAACAGCAGCATCACAATCAATGAAAGGCTTAATTGAATCATACTTTTCCATCAGTTAAATTTCCCAGCAATAAAACAGTTTCAGAGATTCTTTGGCAACGTCCTTCATTTAACAGTTCGTTAAAATGTTAACACTTACACACAAGCCATGAGAGGCTTGACACACTGACCTCAGCGGGATGACATATACATATGAACATGTATATAACATATACATAAACATATATCGTATATAATATTGTGTCATATATAATGGTATTATGCGCTGATCATATACGCTCATGAAATCCTTATGTGAAAAGTGGTTCTGGGTCAGAAAATCCTTCCGCCATCTGGATGCATAAAGGGGGAGTCAATCCCTTCGCCTCCCTCACACCACCATCCCTACAATCATCTGACTTCGTCTCGCAAACTGTTCCAACAACAGCTTATACAAGACCGGTGTCACCGGACTCCGGCTGCTCGAGGTTAACACCGCGAGTGAAAAGTCATCCTTTGGCGAGGCTGCAGCACTGTGTGTGCAGCAGCCTCGTCAAAGAACTGCAGAGGAGTCTACATTTCTCTGCAACTAGAAGTAGCGCATATATGGAATACAGGAGACTTTAGAAAGGTCTTGGGTAACACCGGGACTCCTTCGCAAAAATTGGTCCTGGGGTGATTATGAATAAATAATAAATAACTGAGACATTTCGCGAAAAAAAAATCCAAGCTTCATGATTTTTTCCTTCCAGCACACCTTCCATTTACGAGCTGGGTAAAACAGGAGTTCCCTTTCATACATCATCGTCTACAGAATCTGAAAACGACGGCAAAGTTTATGTAAGAAAACGAGAACTGACTGGATTACTAAATACCAGTTTTCTATCACGTTAATAAACCTCACACACACCCCCCCACACGTCAATATTTTCTTCCCAGTTTCTTCTGGCTGTCTCCAAGGTACTCCCACACCTGTCACCAAGGAACAACACCCCCACATCTCTCTCAGGGGAACACGTCTCACTAGAGGAATTCCCATCTTGAAAGTTCCAGAAGCACTCAACCTATAGGTTCCAGAACCACTCCCCTGTGAGTTCCAGTACCACTCACTCTTCGGCCTCCAGAACCACTCACCCTGTAAGCTCCAAAACCATTTCCCCTGTGGGTTCCCAAACCAATCACTGTGTGAGTTTCAGAACCACTCATGATACGGGGTCCAGAACTACTCATCCTGTGAGTTCCAGGACCATTCACCCAGTTGGTTCCAAAACTACTCACCCTGTGGGTTCCCAAACCAATCACTCTGAGTTCCAGAGCCACTCAGGTTATGAGTTCCGGAACCATTCACCCTGTAGGTTCCAAAACCACTCGCTCTTGAAGTTCCAGAACCAGTCACCCAGGAGGTTCCAGAACTGCCTTATAGTTCTCTGCCATACCTACACAGCAGTCGACATGGCACGAGAAAAAAAGAAAACCGCCACTCGTGGCTCCAGCCTCACGCTACCTCTCCAGCCTCACACTACCAGCTGGAGGTGGACCCCGCACAGCACCAGCTCCCGGGCACGGATGTGTGATGGTGACCAAGCCTATTGTTAAGTCATAGAGACAGGTCGTCATGAGAGCTTCCTCGAACGAAAGGAAAATATCGAGTCGAAGAAACGGAACGCAGGTATTAATTTGTGCTCCTCAGGTCAGACTCAGCTCGGGAAGGTTGTAATACAGGAAGAGGGAGAGAAGAGAAGGGAGTGTTCTACAGCTTTGATGATCGTGTGAAGGAGGAAGTAACATAACGGTTAATTCTCGTGAGCCTGGCGGCTTCCACACAAATACTACGGAAACCAGCAAGTAATTGCATGCCGGGGATTCAGAACTTGGTAGCTAAGCGACACGCAGACAGCTCACGAGAGGTGTGGCCAAAATGTAATTTCCAGGAGAAGAGCGGCAACAATCATGGCAGACGGGGAGGAATTGTTGAAGAAAGTTGACTGCAGGAGAGTTAATAAGGCGGAAGGCACGTGATTCCAGCCTGGCTTAAGGAGATGGAAGAAGAGCCATCCCAAGGATGCGAGGAATACTACATATTAGGACGAAATGAGACTCAAAAAGATATGGATTAACTGCGACCAAGAAAAATAATCTAGCACCTACAAAACACAATCAGTTTTTCTCTTTTTTGGAAAGCAGATTTTGTGATTTACAATATGCCAGGGTTTTTAATAGAGAGTAGAGGATACAATTAGGTCTATGTTATGTTACTGCATTGTTCTATTATGGTATTTTGTCGTCTAATAGTCCCAAAAGAGCAGAGATCAAGAAGATTAATAGGTAAAAGTTGCGTTTTTGTCCTGTTGAATCTAACCATGCTACTGCTTTCCCACTCCAAGATGTTCCACAGGCTTGAATTTGAGAGAAGATATGTTCAGTGCGAGAAGATGAACGAGGACTGGAGTCAAGAGGGGAAGGAGAGTAAACTGAAGTATCATCGGAATAAGAGGTGGAGCCGGGTTAAGGGATGAAGAAAGAGGATGAATAATGGAGAGAAGAATGAGAGGAGGCGGTAAGACACCTGAGGGACACCAATGTTGATGGGAAAGGTGGGAGAAATCGGCCCCATCAACGACTAAAAAGTGGGAGAAATCGGCCCCATCAACGACTGAAAAGTGGGAGAAATCGGCCACATCAACAACTAAAAAAGTTGGAGAAATCGGCCCCATCAACGACAAAAAAGTGAGAGAAATCGGCCCCATCAACGACTAAAACGTGGGAGAAATCGGCTCCATCAACGACTAAAAAGTGGGAGAAATCGGCCCCATCAACGACAAAAAAGTGAGAGAAATCGGCCCTATCAACGACTAAAAAGTGGGAGAAATCGGCTCCATCAACGACTATTACGGATGTAACGACCCGAGAAGGAACTATGCAGAGAAGAACAAAGAGAAGCAGAAAAACCAAAGAAGGGAACTTTAGAAAACGAAGACTTAGGCCACATCCTGTCAGTTGCGTTAGAGATGTTCAGTTGCCATGAGGAAATATCCACATGTCACTAAGACAGGATGGCCAGAGATGTGTCTTGCTGGAGAATGTCAATGGATCTTGCTTCATAAAAGACTCGTGATCCGACAGAAGGGAATGAGATTCTAAGTGTTTCAGAAAGTGAGAGTTAAGGAGTTTCAAGGACTTTGGAGACAGCAGATGTGAGAGTAATGGGTCGATAGCTTGGCGAGGACGGTTAACCTTCCTTAGAGAAGCGCTGAAAAATGTGTGTTTTTTTGACAGAGACGAAACAGGCGAGAAAGCATGAAGGCTGGGTCAGAGGCAGACTGCCTCGAGATACAAGGAGATTACGCCATCCAACCCATATGCCTTCACCTCTTGTGGCTTAGGTAGTATTCAGATGATGATGCATAAGGAAAAAAATAGGCTTGGGCTCGATAGGGGAGGGGAATAGGACTTAATTTTCTTATAATCTTAAGTAGAGTTACAAAATACTAAGGTGCATAAAAGATCGGCTTTATCAGGTGGAGAATTAACTATACGCAAATGTCAGAAAAGAGGAGGAAAAGACTGAAAAGTGGAAATTACTGGAGATCTTGTTGGTCAAGGAGAGGAAATATTTGTAGGATGAAGATATGAATTCAGCACAGTTTCTCATAATGATAGCGTGCTTGACTCTATGAGGAGCAGTTCGGCAATGATTTCAGAAATACATGCTGAATAAGATTCAAGAAAGAGGAGGAGTTTCAGCGCCTGACACGCTCTGTCCCTGATGTGGCAGACATCATAGCAAGACCTCAACTCATAACTGGGGGTTAAACATTCAGTCGAAGAGTTGAGGCAAGACTCCTGCAGCCGAGTTGACCTCTGCTATCCGGTCAGCACAACTGGAGGCATCCCGGCCAGCAAGGTATCGCTGGTCCAGATAAAAATCAATATGAAAGTTGTATGAGACAGACCAACGAGCCATCGTAATGTGCCAAAAGTTAGTGCTTCGTGAGGGTGCTGGGAAGTGGGTGTGCTATGTTGGAAGTGATTGTCTTAATAAGCCTATCTTGGGAGTCCCTGTCCCACGGGTCCATACATCTCCTTAGGATGATACACACCTTCACTGGCGGGTGTACACCTGTCCCGGGTGACTTACAGCGGCTCATAAACACCGCTAACACACACAAGCGAAAACAAATGACAAACGTTTGCCTGGATGTCACAACTCTCCCTGAAACTTCCAATGCAACGTGCATATATATATATATATATATATATATATATATATATATATATATATATATATATATATCGCTAAGATTAATAGAAACTTTCTAATGTAAAGAAAAAGATATGTTTGCTCTCAGTGCAACTGTTGCCGAAATTTCCCGAGTCCTTAAAAGAAAGAAAAGGATAAAAAGAAACCATCACAGTCCTTGAACTGCTGGGAGACTTGACGTCAGGAAACAGACAGATCTGTAGGGGGTCAGGAACATTACAAGGAGGCGCAGAGCTCCTCGGTCTGGCTGTGGAGGGAAAGAAACAGACGTCGATATCAACAGTAGGGAGAAAAAATAATAACACTAAAGTAAACACTAAGCATATACATCTCTTGAGACGTGGTCGACCCATTACTTTCTACATTCGTAGGTTCTCTGACTCTCACTCTCTCTCTCTCTCTCTCTCTCTCTCTCTCTCTCTCTCTCTCTCTCTCTCGCCGGAACAAGGATCTTTCTTCGCGGCCCGGCCATCACCCCACCTCACTGTATTTGGGAGACCACAGCCGGGCAGATATGTGTGTTGGTGACGGCGTCCGGCGCTCTGTCATACCTTCACCGAGGGTCATTATTCCTCCTCCTCCTCCTCCCTCCTCCTCCTTCAGGCAATTATCCTCGGCCTTGAAGTTGCTTACATCCGCGCCTCCAGTAACTCACATACCACCCCCCCCCCCCCCCCTGGTATTGAGCGAGCGTCCTCCCCTTTCCTGCCAGGATCTGGTAAATTAAGTGATGAAGGGAACGGTATGATGCACGGCCATCACCCACCCTGACACTTGTGTGTGTTTGTGTGTGTGTGCGTGTGTGTGTGTGTGTGTGTGTGTGTGTGTGTTACCACGCGAGAAAAGCCATCTTTGGTAAGACTGTATCTTCGTCTGTTCACACAGTCTCGTCAAAGGACTTCTGGTTTCCAATGAGTTCATCCCGTCTCTGCTGCCCGAACGTAGAGCAGTCTTTGAGCAGCTGAGACCCCCCTTGAATAGGGGGGGTCCTGAGTTAACCAAACACACACACACACACACGCACATCAACCTCTCGTGTATTAGCGTGACCTCTCCAGTGACCTCAGATCACCGTGTAGTTTCATCAGCTCTTATTGTTTTATTAACATATTCCTCAACAGTGTGTGTGCTCACGACACACTAATGCTAAATATACCGCTTTGAAAATACAGCGCTTTGAGCTTATGTTACACCATGAGCTTACAACCTACCATTCTTCTCTCCCCAGTGTTATACAGACAAACACCTCCACGTTGTCTGGCTGCGACCAACCCAAGGTAGCTGGCTTCTGCCTGCCCGACTGTGCAATCTCCCATCTCGCCAGGAATCGCCATATGTAGCAGCATTGCAATCCTGTTGCTTTGAAGGCATGTATGACTGCCATATGACACGTCCTCACATGACCCCTCCATGACACGTCCTCACATGACCCCTGCATGGCACGTCCTCACATGACCCCTGCATGGCACGTCCTCACGTGACTGCTACATATCATGGTCCTCGTACGACTACTACGTGGCACACGTCCTCACGTGTACGCCCAACATACACACGTACATCTATCAGGGCAACGGTGATGCACAAGGATAAAGGTTCGATGTTAATGAACTTCCTATGTCATCAAAATTACAACCGAAAATAAGACACTGAAACTAACTTGTGAGAACTGACCAAAAACCTTACATTGCCTGGAAGGTCAAGGAAGGTCTGTGTTTACCACGGGTTCCGGGTCACAATACTGTGTTGTGTGCAATACTGTGGGCACAACTGCCTCGCAACACAAAGATAACACACACACACACACACACACACACACACACACACACACCCCACCCACCACTCCAATTTAAATTACTCAGCGCGCACACACACACACACACACACACACACACACACACACACACACAGCAACTGCCTCATACGTCTCCGTGGGCGCGAGACCCTTGCCGCTTGCGACTCACATAAATCAAGTTTTGGCCGCAAGAAGAGGTGTGGGTCCCGCAGCCTGGTTGAGCGATGGCCCATCACTGTCTGCAAACCGCGACATTTGTCACCAATAATCTTAAAAGCCATCTGGACACGGGAGTAGTGATCATGGTGCTTGTGGCTTGATGATGATGATGTGGGTGTTGATCATGAGGGTGCTGACACCTGTGAGGAATTACGTACTCTCATGAATGAGGGATGACGAAGATGGCTTGCTGAGGTTGTTGTGGTGATGATAGTGAGGGTGGTGTTGATGATCATGACCAGGAGGAGGAGGAGGAGGAGGAGGAGGAACATGACGCACTGAAGATGAACGTGTGTTTGTGATGGTGATGGGTGACATCGACTGCATGTGTACTAGATCCCATCTGACGCCAGCACTGGTCCCCTCAAGGTCCGACCAGGGTAGACCCTGCCAAGCATGAAGCCCACACCAAGCGATGCTGGTCGACTGGAGCCCACAACTAATGAGACTGGTCGAGTGATACCAAGTGAGACTGGTCGACTGGAGACCCACATCAAGTGAGACTGGTCGACTAGAGCTCACACCCAGTTAAACTGGTTGACTGGAGACCCACATCAAGTGAGCCTTGTCGACAGGTCCCACACCAAGAGAGACTGGTCGACTGGGGAACCCACACCAAGTGAGACTTGGTCGACTGGGGAACCCACACCAAGTGACTGGTCCAACTTCAACCATACCGCCACATACTGAGACAAGACGTCCCGGATCAGCAGGTAGGGTCAAGCTGCGCACCTCTACGATGTCAGTATGTTATCACCTCTTTGTGAATAAGGGAAGGGAACTCCACACTCGTGTCGCACTACCTCGTTGCATTCACTATCGCGCAACACCTACACCCCCTTCTTAGACTCGAACCCACAGTCCACATCTCAGGTGGCCAACATCTTCATCCATTCAGCCGCCGGGTTGTCGAAGTCGGTGTGCTCGAGCGGGTGCTACCGCCACAGTCAACGTGGGTGTGGGGTTAGCCCTGTTCCACCACCACAAAGTTAAGATTGCCTCAGAGGAACCTATGGAGACTGATATAGACGACAGCCATCAACTGGGACAGATGGCTGGGAAGATAAGTTAACTGTGCCTGCATCTTGTTCAGTGGACAGAAGCCACGTTCCCCACGTACGTGTGTTGTTCAGTGGACAGAAGCCACGTTCCCCACGTACGTGTGTTGTTCAGTGGACAGAAGCTACGTTCCTTACGAACGTACCTTGTTCAGTGGAGAGAAGCTATGTTCTCCACTAGTCTGCTGTAAGTGGTCTGTTTCCACCACAATCGCAAAACATCATCACACAAGCACCGAACTCACAGTAAGCGGTCCACTTTCACTCATCGTTAACAATCATTTTCATTTTTCAAGTGCACCATATTCGCCAGCACAGTCTTGTGTTCAAGACGCCTCTGGTATACCCAGTAGAGAAGACTGGGATGGAGGGGAGGTGGGTAATGTGAGGAACACGGGGTTAATGGAGGAAACACACTCCAGTCAGGATGAGTGGAGGAGCAAGTGTGGAAACAGTTAGTTGGGAGGCCTATGGTCGGCAAACGTCATGCTCCACGAGCGAATGATGGACGCTGGTGATGTCTCCCATGATATGAAGCTTTTAATAATAATAATAATAATAATAATAATAATAATAATAATTATAATATTATTATTATTATTATTATTATTATTATTATTATTATTATTATTATTATAACTATAATAATAATGATAATATAATAATAATAATAATAATAATAATAATAATAATAATAATAATAATTATAATAATTATTATTATTATTATTATTATTGTTATTATTATCATTATTATAACTATAATAATAATGATAATATAATAATAATAATAATAATAATAATAATAATAATAATAATAATAATAATACGTATGAATATGTACATGTGTATATATGTTTATGTATGTATACGTTGAAATGTATAGAAATGTATATGTGCGTGTGTGGGCGTTTGTGTACATACATGTGTATGTGGGTGGGTTGGGACATTCTTTCGTCTGTTTCCTTGCGCTACCTCATTAACGCAGGAGACAGCGACTAAGTGTAATAATAATAATAAAATAGTAATAATAAAAATATTAATAATAATAATAATTATAATAATAATAATAATAATAATAATAATAATAATAATAATAATAACACAGGTGGAGGAGCCAACAGTAAGGGTGTGTGTGTGTGTGTGTGTGTGTACACAGGAGCAGACATCAGTAATTCTCGACATGGAACAAGGCATCACCCGAAATCCACGCTGCTGGACCCCCCTCTTCCCTGGTCTTGTGTATTGACAGCTCCTGCCAACATTACCACAACTGATGACAGATCGAGTCGGTGATTCGTGCTGGGCTTCTGTCACTCACAGCGGCAGTGACCAAATGCGAAACATTTAAAGTTTGGGGCCTGTGACCTTCTGTGTGAGTAACGTATTCACTAAATTGTTCATGTGAATGTCACTTAATCACGCCGGACAAGAAGCGAGAGCTAGAGTCGTGGAGAGAGAGAGAGAGAGAGAGAGAGAGAGAGAGAGAGGAATGAACTGTCTTAAGAAACTGGCGGACGGCACTTGGAACACGCCAGCGGCACGTGAAACAACCTAGCGGCACGTGGAAGACACCAGTGGCACGTGGACCATACCAAACGCATGTGGAACACGCCATCGGGACGTGGAACACGCCATCGGCACGTGGAACACGCCAGCGGCACGTGGAACACTAGGGGCACGTGGAACATACCAGCGGTACGTAGAACACTAGCGGCACGTGGAATACTAGCGGCACGTGGAACACCCCAGCGGTACTTGGAACACACCAGCGGCACGTGGAACACACCAGCGGCACGTGGAACACCCCAGCGGCACGTGGATCATACCAGCTGCATGTGGAACACGCCATCGGGACGTAGAACACACCAACGGCACGTGAAACACCCTAGCGGCACGTGGAACAGGCCAGCCAGCAGCGGCAGGGAGAGAGAGAGGGCCTCCCGTCGATGGATATTGGGCGGCAAATGAAGAGATGAAATAAAATCAGCCATTTAACAATTGTTCCAGACGGGTAAAAGACTGCAGACACGGGCTTCCCATCTAGGTGAAAGTTTCGAACAATTCTCTTCATCAAAATGAAAAACAATGACGTATTGTTTGCTATTTTGACGTATATGGTTGTTGACATACACTATTTGACCTTTTTTTTCGCAAAAATAAATGAATACTTGTTTTTATGGAAGTCCTTACGGGGTATAAAAGGCTCCTCTGATTCATTGACAACTCGAGACTATTTTTTTTTTAATTCTTTTTTTTTTCAGAACGGTGTATTTGAGATCGTTCCTGAGCGAGCTGCTTTACAAGTTTCGAATTCATGATATACATTATAACACAACGCGTTAAAATATGGCATTAACGAAATGAAATATAAAAAAAAGATTAAAAAAAAAAAGATATGAGCATAAACACGTCACGGAGATTCCAATCAGCGAGCGTCAAACAATATCATAGCCATATCGCTCAGTGATATATTCATTTTAATCCGATTTTCAGGTTCAGACAAAAGTCGACACTTAATATAATTGATTCTGCTTTGTGGCAAAATTTAATTGATAAAACTTTTATAACAGGAAGAGAAATTAATTCATCGACGCTGGTGACGGCACTTTGATGACGTAATATGGCCGTGTTGCCCCCAAACCGTTAGGCGTAGTGGATGGCAGCCAACACTGTATTAAGACGTCACCAATGGCTCCCACACGAACTGATCATTCATTTCACTCCCTGTGATACTCACAGATTACATCTACATTAGGGTTTGATCTTGGGAAGTCTGTAAAGTGATAAGAAGTGACAATGGTGCTTCCACAGTCTTTAAGAATGAAAAAGTAATCTAAAAACCTGAGAAAGAATATTTACATAAAAGATTTAGAAGGGTATCGTAGTGTTCAGGGGGTTTTAAGAATACACGTATGGGGGCACACGACATAATTTTGAGTAAACTTGGGTAATGCCGCTTGATGTTACGCTGAGGTTGGCTTAGAGAGTCCTGGATTTGGCTGTGAGTGATATGGCATAGCTTGATACTGGCTTGAACTGGAGTGGGTTTAATGAGCACGATTGGCTTAGCTGAGCATCAGCACCAAGCAGATATAAAGGATGGATCAACAGAGACTATAAGGCAGGAGGAATTAACAAAGTACTGAGGGATCAACACAGTTGAAGGAGGGGATAAAGGGATTGAGAGGTCGAATCAAAGAACATGAAGTGTCATACTTTGGGATGAGAAATTAGGGATGCGAAAGACGCAGTCAGAGGCATTCACACTTTATCCATTCAACTATCAGGATTAAGCAGAAATCTAGCCAGAGGAGGGAAAATAAAGGCAAAGACAAAAGTAGAATTGGCTAACATATAGTCAGAGTTCCAAATTAGGAGGATACTGGATGGCAAATCTTAGAATAGATTTTTAAGTACATGGATCATCAAGGCAATATCTTGCAAGCTGTTCATATCCAAAATTAAACTAAAACTACGAAAGAGTTTCTCTAGTTCGGTCACCGCACTTAAAGGAAACACAAAGAACTGATAGAAAATGTCAAGAAGAGAGGAACAAAGATGGTACCTGGATGACGAGAGCGGAGTGAGGGGGTGAGGCTAAGGCTGGAGGCAGGCTCGATGAGGAGGAGTGGTGGGAGGTGGGGAGGAGGAGTGGAGGTCGTAGCCCCAGGGGTCGGACCTGAGCTCCTCTTCCTCTTTTCAAATCCCACGTGATCTTGATTGTAAGACCAAAACCCTTGTCCTCACTTCCTCATTATCACGTTATACTTTTTAAGCATTCTGCTTTGTATATAAGCTCGGTGCTGTCCTAAGTTTGTGAATAAGTTCTTAGAAAAGTTACAAAAAGAGGGTGACTGGGCCCCTAAGGACATCGCCGTTTCCCCCCTTTTGAAAGGGGGGAGGTTGAGGTCGTTTGTCCTGGGGCCCGTGCTAGCTCCCACCCTCCCTGGCTGAAAGCCTTCAATATGTCAACTATGGAAGGAAAAAAGGTAAGAATGTGACATGATCACAATCTTTAAGTTTGTACATAAATACGATGATGTCAACAGCAGATCTTCGAAAGCTGCGAGGCTAAAACCACCGGAGACCAAGATGTGAAATTAAGCAAAAAAAAATTGTCAGAAAAGATGTGAAGAATTATCTTAATAGTCTCAGAGTTGTGGATGGATGGGGTACACTAAAGGATGAAACTGTGAATGTGGTTAGAATTCAACTTGTTTGAACAGTTGTATGACAGTTGAGACAGCTCAAGAGATGGGACACCACGAGTGTACAATGCCATCTGTGTCCTGAATACACCCACAGGCTATCTATCTTATGGGTATACCCATACATCAGGCTGTGTTCTGGGTATATCCATACATATTAGGCTATCTGTGTTCTGGGTATACCCATACATCAGGCTATCTGTGTTCTGGGTATACCCATACATCAGGCTATCTGTGTTCTGGGTATACCCATACATCAGGCTATCTGTGTTCTGGGTATACCCATACATCAGGCTATCTGTTCCGGGTAAACCAGTGCACCAGGCTATCCGTGTCCTGAGTATACCCATACACCAAGCCATCTGTGTCCTGGCCACACCCACAACGTAAACCATCTGGTATAACACATACTGTCGCCCTAGACTCACGTATCCAAGGGTCCGTATATGATCTCACGCACGTGAAGAAAAAAAAAATCGCCACGAAAGTTTACGGACAAAAGTACCATCATTTCACTAGCTCATCAGACTTAGGTGCGGGCAGGTAAACCCCGTAGATTAAGCTGACGCTAACACCCACGCACGAACCCCTTGCCCTCCTGGGAGGGAGGGGGGTGAGAGGGAGGAGGAGGAGGAGGAGGATGGGGAGCGTAAATAAGGCGGCCAAGACGTACAGCGAGAGGATGTAAATAGGTACGGTACCCTAATACACCTCTGAACATTGTTCTGCTGTTCACCTGCTGTACCATGTTGTACTGAGAGAACACTCTACACTCTCTCCTAAGCCACTGGACGCACACCTAACAAAAACCCTGACTTGACCGAAGTCAGGGCAAATCTGTTTACAGGTATGGTAGCGTGGCCTCGAAACATCACACAGGCGAGTGTGCAGAAAACCTTCATCTAACATGCGTAAGAATGGATGAAGAGACGATCGCTCAGAACAGCCTTCACAACTACAACATCTATGATAACACCTATTTATATATATATATATATATATATATATATATATATATATATATATATATATATATATGGAAGATTAAAAACGGCAGGGGAGGATTTTCAGCCACCCGCTCCCTCCCCTTTCAGTCGCCTTCTACGACACGCTGGGAATACGTGGGAAGTACTCATTCTCCCTATCCCCAGGGATAATATATATCTTATCTTTTTATTATACTTTCTCGCTGTCTCCCGCGTTAGCGAGGTAGCGCAAGGAAACAGATGAAAGAATGGCCCAACCCACCCACATACACATGTATATACATACTCGCCCACACACGCACATATACATACCTATACATTTCAACGTATATATACATATACATACACAGACATATACATATATACGCATGTACATATTCATACTTGCTGCCTTCATCTATTCCCGTCGCCACCCCGCTACACATGAAATGGCAGCCCCCTTCCCCAGCGCGCACGCGAGTGGCGCTAGGAAAAGACAACAAAGGCCACATTCGTTCACACTCAGTCTCTAGCTGTCATGTGTAATGCATATATATATATATATATATATATATCTGAAGTTACCTTGCTGATATAACTAAACAAACGACAGAGTGGCAGGAGAGGATGACAGGGAATTCTGGGAGTAAGCGACGGCCCGACGCAGCAGTTGCAGCGCCTCCGGCAGGATAATGCCCACTCACACCGCCGGGTGTGTAGCACAGTCTCCATTAATTAAGTGATGCTTCTAAACCATGAGGGTCTTAAGTTGCACCGCCTACCTCAAGTGTTGCTTGTGTGAACCGGGAAGGTCTTTGGTGGCAACGCCTACCTCAAGGGTAAATCCGTCTTGCTCACTGGAGTAAAGACAGATAGGTAGCGAAATATAGTGAACATGGATAACTGCTCTCCGATGCCAGAGAAAACACAGATGACATATTTCTTCGTCAAAATGCACGGATGCTTCGAACAGACAGACCGGCAGAGAAAGTACCTCCCTCACCTACCTACCTACATAACCACACCTACCTACATACCTCACTTACCTACCTACATACTTCACCTACCTATCTACATACATACCTACCTACATACCTCACCTACCTATCTACATACATACCTACCTACATACATACCTCACCCACCTACCTCCCTCACCTACCTACCTACATACCTCACCTCACCTCTACCTCACATACCTACCTACATACCTCACCTCACCTACCTACCAACATACATACCTCACCTAACTACCTACATACCTCACCTCACCTACCTACCATGATACATACCTCACCTAACTACCTACATACCTCACCTACCGACCTATATACCTCACCTACGTACCTACGATGAGATTTTGTAATGACGTCATGGCTGGCGCGTAGCCCTAGCCGCTCGCTCGTCTTGCCTGCTGGCTTACCTCTTGTTTCTCTGCACCGTCACTCCTCTGATCACCTCACGTCTTGCGTGTTGTGATCCCGCTGTTGTTCTCCCAGCTTCTCCCCTGGCGAAGGCGTCCAAGTCCAGGTTCATCTAGCGTTGTCCTCACAGCCGCGAGTCTAACTAATATACTGAATGTTTCTACAGTCAAGCCATGAACGTCTCTGCCTCTGTCTTGTCTCTCTCTCTCTCTCTCTCTCTCTCTCTCTCTCTCTCTCTCTCTCTCTCTCTCTCTCTCTCTCTCTCTCTCTCTCTCTCTCTCTCTCTGTCCGCCAGGTACTGCTCCTCGCCCAGCAGTGACAGACAGTATTTTCGTGTCGCTGTCATTTTTAGTATGTTCTCGCTCATTACACCCGATCTAATGATTCTGTATGTCTCTGCTTTGCTTAGAGAGAGAGAGAGAGAGAGAGAGAGAGAGAGAGAGAGAGAGAGAGAGAGAGAGAGAGAGAGAGAGAGAGAGAGAGTTGTGATAGACTGATGAACCTGAGGTTAGGAGGACAACTTGAAATCAACAACCTCTACAACCCTAACCAATACGGACGGACGGCTTCCAGAGGGGCAAGAACACCACCTCAGCCATCGCCGTGATTGTGGCAGAAAAAAAAGAGAAAAGAATACGATCGGACTTTCCAGCGACCTAAGCAAAGCTTCTGACAACGTGTGGGCACACGGCCCGCCACGTACAGCACTACAACCAGGCATACCTATGTAACCTGTGTGACCATCGAAACCAACGCACACACTGCAGAAATCATCATCAAATCATCATCAACTCTGCAACGTCCTCTCCAGATTCCCTCTATTGAGCAGAGTACCCCAGGGCAGCGTCCTATCACCAACGTTATTCGCGTCTTACACAGCTAACACCACCACCAGCTGGTGCCATGAGCATGGTCACCTTCGATGCAGACGATGCCACTCAAATAGCAAAGTCTCGACCAACTCACTCCCACAACATACCCGTTTAGCACAGTGTGAGGCAACCAGACTAAACATATTCGATAATGACTGCTTGATGATAACAAAACATAAAAACATATTTACTAGAGCAGTGTCAGGAAGAATCAGCGACATAACCAGAGGGTAACAAGATCCCGTAGAGGAAGAGTTACTGGATCCTGGGTCACACATCAAGCGGTTTAAATCCCTTAAGAAAACTACAGTATATTTGACCCTGGGTTGCTGAGGAGGTCAAGACGTGACTCTGCATTTCTGAACTGTTTTGTCTATTCTTGTGGCTCTACATCATGTGTCTTATACATAAGTGCAATGACCAGATTTGTTTTCAACCTTGACAACAAAGAGCTTCTGCTGCATCATTATAGAGGAGTCTTAAAAGCTGGTTGGTTCAGTGTGTCTATTACGTACACTCCAACTCCACATGATCTAGTCATGTCGCATCTGCATACGTTGTAATTTGGGATTTAGATTCCACTCTTCATATGGTCTTTGGTGCGCGTTTCTGTGAAGGACGCAAACACTGCATTTGACTGTCAGGAACTCACTTGTAAAGGGGATCTTACTTGTTCTGTGGGATTCGAGTGTCCGTATAATGACATATACGAAGGGTGTTACATTAACTGTTTCTGGATTGGTATGGGAGGTTGATCTGCTCCGATCTGTTTGAGCTTGGCGGAATGATTTCAGTTCATCATTTCGTAGAGGGAGACCAGGGTTATCATCTTCTCTGGCAGGTCTTCCCTGCCTCTCTTTGGCCCTGTGTCAGAGTATATAGAATGGCGTGTAGTGTAGCTTGGTCGTCGCGAGGAAGGTGTCTCACTCTCTACACAGTAGTCGTTCAAAGATCGCCTAAACTATTAGTGGCAGAATCCGCATCCTTCTCCAAAGTGGCATCTAGAATTCACATAAGCAAGTCCAGGCATTTCAGGGGGTGTTTAATTCTATATTTACCCCCTAGTATGATACATGAGTCTTGCCTTATATGACATTTCCCTTCGCACGGTATGCATGGTCTGGACACTCGCTGATTTCCTCGTGAAATTACCACATCACACCTCACACCCTCCGTCAAACCTGCAGTGGTTTCCTGGTCTCCATTTCCGAGGTCTATTCCAACTTCCCACTCTCCTTCCATGCCTGTGAGTCAGCGTGTGTGTGTCTGTGCGCGCGCTCAGCGTTTACCCTGCTACCTCCACTCATCAACGACAAATTCCACAGTGGACTCTCTCTCTCTCTCTCTCTCTCTCTCTCTCTCTCTCTCTCTCTCTCTCTCTCTCTCTCTCATCCTCCCTCCCTTCCTCTATGCCCGAGTCGCTAATCGTAGTATGTCCTGACTCTCCCGCTATATCTGTGTCAGTGCCCTCCGGCGCCAACTACATCACTCTCCATTTCATCAGCATTACCCGTGTCCATGTCTGGCTCTGAGGTGAGTGAGATAACGTGATTCCTTTTTCCCCCATATCACCTCCAGAGTCCCGCTCAGTACGCCTGGGCGCGAGGAGGGACCCGAGGAGCAGGTGAACATAACCAAGGTACATCCTCCTCCATTATAACACCTTCCACCCGTTTAATACTTGCTACGGTTCATGTTTGCGCAGATGTAATGAAAAGTTTGTTCGAAAAGTTAAGCTTGCAGTGCCTTGTTGACTGTTTATGACGTTCTCGCGTATAAAGCAGTAGTTCTGCAGGCAGTTCACCAATATATATTATGCTCCCCTCTCAGAACATCAACAATATATATATGTATACTCAATGCCATCCTCATATTTGTATATCAACTTGTAATCAACTTTCTGTATCGACTAATATATTCTCATATATCTACTTCTCTCAATTCACAGAATATTTCAACGTATACATTTTCCTCTATCCTTCTACTGGTTGGACGATTTTCTAGCATTTTAGTATTGGTATATCAAGAGTCCCTCCTTTACCTCCGGTACCTCAAAACAACCTTCACTCCCACAATAGCTCCCTCCACTTCTCAACAAACTGATCCTGTTCGTCAGTCAGTCTTCGCTTAACCTTGCTATAAGCCCAGCCTTGTTCAGAACATTCTTGGTCGGTTCTCTCAATCATACAACACTGATCATCACACCTATTCCTCACTTAATTATCCTCCTCACACCATGTATCATCCTTAGGTATTTCATTTCTAACACTTTCACCCTCCTACTTTCTTTTGTGTTCAAGACCCAAGGCTAACATCCAGACAACACTGTCAAGACTAACTATACTTTCAGGCACACCCGTCTTTGCTCTTACAGACGGTGACCCCTCCTTCTACCCTCTCCTGAATGCATTCAAGACCTTATTCTCCTCTTCCAACGATGACTCATATGAACCCCCCCAAAACTTCTATCTTTTGCTAAGTCCTTCCACGGATACCTAAGGCTCTCAAAATGCTTCCTTGACTTCCCCAATTAAACTTACAGCAACTCCATCCTCTAACACCCTCCACTCCCACTGCGCCTTATTACTTTATTTTTCTTCACATTCACACTCGACATTGTCCTTTCACCCACTCTTCTAAAAGTTATGTCATCATATGCTGTTCTATGGATTCTGCCACCAGAACAGTGTCATCTGCAAACAGCAACTGATTCACCTTCCAGCCCCAACCACCAGTATACTGTAGAACCACCCTTTTCCCCAAGACCATGGCATATACCTTTCTCACTATCTCGTCCACGCACAGATTAAACAGCCATGGTGACATCACATACACCCATGACGCAGACCCACCTTCACAAGGAACCACTCACCCTTCTCACGTGTTATTCACATACATAATCTATTCTCCATGCAAAATATCCTTATTCCACTTTGGTAGCTTTCCATTTCCTTTGGCACCAGCGCTTGAGTCATACAAACGTCAAAAAATTTACTCTGACCAACGTACAGCACTGTCAACCACAGTGTTGAGAAACTCCAATGCAATTCTATACACTCCTGCCGCTTTGTGACATTTCGTCTTGTACAAAGCTGTCACTAACTCGCCTCTTTAACACCATACCATTCGTCAAGACTCGCTCACTCCGCACGTCTCCTCGTCCCAAACACATCACGTTCGCGCTCTAACATATTCAGCAGTCCTTCAAAACATTCACCCCATTTCCTCTTCATGCCTGTTTTGCCTGTTACCGCTGACCCCATCCGCTATCTTCACTTTTCACCTCCAATTTGTTCTGTTGTTTACTCTCACATTATTCCGTCCTTTCAAAACATTTTCTCATTCCCTCCAAGTTCTTTGATACATTCTCACTTAATCTCCCATTTGCCCTCATTTTATGCTCTTTTACCTTTCTCTTTACCTCCTGCCGCTTTCTCCTGTACACCTCCTAATCAACAGTCTCCTTCCCTTCAGATGTGATCACTCCACCTCCCTTTTCTCTCTCACCGGTGACTTAACTTCCTCATTCCACCACACAGTATCCTTTCTCCTATGACCACTTTCATTCTTCATCTGCATAATTAGGCACTGCTTCCATAGTTCCACTTCTCTTGCACTGTTTATTCCCATCCACGCCATTCTTCAACTCGATCTGTATCATCATTTCTACACTCGGGACAATTTTGCCAGCCTGCTCTGTTTCACGACCTGTTTCACACGTATCATCTATTCCTATAACCACCACAGACCTTCACGCCTCCTCCCATGAAGAAATGATCAGGCGTGTGTGTATTAAAGGTATTACCAGGAATAGCGCCGGGAGTGGGAGGGAGGTGGCGCGTCGGGAATCAGGTCACAGATGGCAGATGATGGAGCAAGAGGGAGGAGAAGCTATTTACGTCCCCTTAAGAAGCCTGACCAGCCTCCTCCTCCGCCGCCGCCACTACACCACATCCGTGCTGGTTCTGCTAGTGGTACTGGTTAGCTAGGTAGCCCCTGGCTCTCACTAGAGACCAGCAGGATGTCATAGTTATCCCCAGGTGGCAAACCCACCACCGTAGCAAACCTTCAAGAACACCACCAGCAGCAGGTACGAAACATGTATTGACAACGACGTGGAAAGAAAAAAAAAATGGTGCACTCAGCAAGAGACGAGATATTCCATATGAATCTAAGTAATTCCTATTTTGAAACTGAATTTTCAGTCGTTAGGTGAGCTGTATCATCATGTGGTGGGAAGACCAGCGTTAGAATACCTATCTTTTTCTTTTTTTTCTTTGCAATACAACGCATAAAAAAAAGATGTTCAGCGAAGGCAAATACATTTCTTGGCAACCACACAGCAATTGTTGATGACGTCAAGTCTTTGTAAACATGTCACAAACCGTGCATTACTTAACTCAGTAGCAATATTGCAGAAAACAAAACATCACAGCTTACTGCATATTGTAGCTTGACATTTACACAGCGTAGGTTACTTACTGATGGAGTTGCAGCCATCAGCCAACAAGATACACCGTCACCAACACATCAACTTCACGTCCTGTGTCTTGTTATTCTTCTGTGAATGTCCGAGAGTGAGTCACATACCGGGTACAACCGAGTGGTATGTGTGTGTGTGTGTGTTACTGGCTCAGGAGGGAGGGACGGTACCACTTCAACACACACACCATACGAAGCAGCGTCGCCTCCTTGCTAAGATAGGCTGCCAAATGAAATTTCCATTACATCGCTACACGTATTTCCCTCTTGAAGTACGCGACTAGGCTTCTGTCGTACGACTGTTTCATCACGCGACTAGGCTTCTGTCGTACGACTTTTTCATCACATCATTTTACACATAAAGTACATTTTTTTTTCCATTTAGGCTACTTTATATAGGTTTATCATTATCATTTGACACATTTTCTCTCTGTACATCAAATTGATTCACTCAACTTGTGTACAAGGTATGCGTGTTCTTAACATTATATATATATATATATATATATATATATATATATATATATATATATATATATATATATATATATAAATATATATATATATATATATATATATATATATATATATATATATATATATATATATATATATAATAACCGGTTCAGACACTGCAAATATGTTTTCATCTTCGCTACCCTCTGCAGGAGTGACAACCCGGTGATATCTTAGCCAAAAAGGTAGAAATTAGAATACGTAGTCTTGCATTGCCTAAATCTCATTCAAGCACCTACTCTACTTCAGTCACACTTAAATCACTTACCAGAGTGGGGCTAAATCATAGGTTACGAGTCCCGGCTTAATTTATAAAACCATTAAGTGTAATTTGCCGAATGACGTTCAACAGCGTACAATTTAGCTTAAGAAAAATCATACGTTATTCACGTCTGATGAAACTGACTTTATACATAAGCTGCATACGGTAGAATCATGGGGACCCGCAGCTGGTCATCTACACTGGACAATGACGCGTGTGTTCCCCTCGCCCGTCAGACGCCGCCAGGACCAAGCTCACTAGTACTGGAACAGCTGAGCACTGAACCACTGCTCTGCCACGTGACGATGAGGGAGGGAACATCTATTGTTGTGTGGCCTTTGGGGGGCCCCCCTACCGGATTCTCGCGATTTAAATTCGTATCATTTTTCGCTTCCCTGGTGCGTGAGAGGCTTATAGTCCAGAGCTTCATGCCCTTCCCCGAAGGAGAAGACGGTCACCTAAGGCAACGTCTGGGATCTCGACAGGAGAGACGGCCGTCAACAATGTCAACAAAACACCATGACATGGTTACTCCCCTTCCCACCCTCAGATTATGAGAGCGAACGTAAACTGTGTCGTACAATACACGGCTCAATTATTTCTCTTTCCTTTTTTCTTTTAAAGCCACGTCTCAAAATATGGCTGAAATGTCGAACTAAAAGAACGTGTAAACTACTGAAAAGAAGGAATAACAATACAATATATATATATATATATATATATATATATATATATATATATATATATATATATATATATATATATATATATATATGCATATCTACGTGGATCTCTTTGGCGTCGATGCGCGAAGTGACGACTTGAGTAATAATCATTGGACGACAGAGAGAGAGAGAGAGAGAGAGAGAGAGAGAGAGAGAGAGAGAGAGAGAGAGAGAGAGAGAGAGAGAGAGAGAGAGAGAGAGAGAGAGAGTAGGTAAGGTTGGGCGGTGGTGTTCCTGGGCCAACCCTGGCCGGCACCACCAACCTGCAGCCCACATACCAGCAGCCTCCTGAGAAAAAAAGAAGTGTTGCATTATGGGCCACCGGTGCACCATCTCTGCCTTCTGGCCAAACATTATGAGAGAGACGGAGATAAAACTGTTGTGGTTTATGAGATTTAGCGTAAATGTATTGTGCTTTATGAACAAGGTGTGCTTTATGTGTGTGTGTGTGTGTATGAGAGAGAGAGAGAGAGACGTAAGTATAGCACTGTTTACCAGCAATGCGCGAGTAAAACTGGTTTAAGAGCAAAGCATTAGTCAAACTGTTTTGTGAGGAGAGCGTGAATAAAATATTTGGTGGTGATTTATGAGGAAAGTTTAAATAAAGAGAAAATAGAGATATATTCTATGAACAATTACATGAATAAACCTTTTATACGTAAATCGTAAAAAGAAAGAAACAAACAAACAAAAAAAAGGTTGAATCTTACAGAGTAAAATGAATGATTTATGTAAGAGTGCTCACTCCTCCTCCGTCCCACTTCTCCACGGCCTACATGGCTCCACCCTACAAAACCAAAAACTCAAGCCACAGTCAGGAAGCATTGTTTAAGTCTGCACAACAAATTGCCCGTCTAACTCACGTCAGATAATCTCGAGACCCTGTCTGCTTCCCGGGTTTCTTTTTAAGCAGAAGACACCGTCGAGACGACCCGTGTTCACAGATCTCGGGAACACTGAGCCATCTTACGGTAGGGAACTTCCTTGCCTCTTTATATCAATGGGCTAATCCTCGTACAAATCCGAGAGTCCATGATTGATACAATCGTAAATCTCTTCAGGGGGATGGAGGCGGGGTCTCACACACACACACACACACACACACACACACACACGAACGATAATCGGGTACTTCCTCTCTTCAGGTGGAGGAGAAGCTGAAGTGAACGTATACGTTACTGTGTAATATCAAAGGAAAGATGACAAGTACAATGTGTCATAGCACTGTGTCATCTCTCCCTCTCCAGTCCTGGTAAACCAAGGAGTACGCGTGGCTTTTCATTCCCCCTGGAAGCACATGCCTTGGCGCAGCCCATCTCCAGGAGGAAGGAGACAACGCTAACTCTGTTACCTATCGCCCTACTGCTCCCCCTCCTACTGCTGCTGTCACCAAAGTCTTTGAAACTGTCCCTAACTTTTACCTTCTTAAACACTTAGAATCCCATTCCCTTATTTCTGATCACCAGGACGGATTCCACCCTGCGAGTCGTATCCTATCCGACGTGAATCACCCCTGATCCTTCTCTGTCAGGAATGTTGAGGAAACTTTGGTTGTGGTCATCGATATCTCTAAAACATTTGATAGGGTTGTGGTACAAGTCTCTGCTATGTAAACTCCCTTCCTTTGGGCTTTTTTTTTCAGCTTCTCTCTGTTCCCTTATACATAGTTTACTCTCTGACTGCTCCGATGCAGTAGTCGGTGATGGAGCGACACTCACCTTCCAGTCCTATCAACTGTGGTGTTCCTCGGGGTGCTGCATTATCTCCTCATCTCATTTCTCAATAAGTGATCACTCTTCTACCGATCCTATTCTCTCTCATGCTGGTGATTCCACTCTACATACTTCACCTCACTTTCCCTCCCTTCCTCCTCCTCTTTCTCGTACTGAGCATACATCCTCTCATCCACCCACTCCAATCTAATAGCACTTAACTGCAATTTCGTCTCTGTATCTCTATCTGTCATTCGTTCCCCTCTGTTCGATATCAAAATACCACAATTCGACTCGACTAATATGAACGCGTTGCGCGTAACCATATCCTGAACACTATCCCGAAACCCTACGTAAACGACATCGTTCAGTCGCCTTTCCAGAAGCTGGGGTGTGTGTGTGTGTGTGTGTGTGTGTGTGTGTGTGTGTGTTGAATAGGTGCCGTAATCATTTTGCTGGAGAGCAGGTATATCGTAGTTACAGGCGTGTTATACGTCCTAGTGTGGTATACAGTTCAAACATCTGGGGTGGCTCTTCCCACGCTCCTTTATAAGCTAGAGTGGAATCGAAAACCTTTCGTGTCATTAACTTCCCCCGACATCATCACCTCCCGATGAGGATCCTGCTCTTCTCTCTCTCCTACAGGTATCATTCTGGCCACATGTCGTGGCCACATGTCTGCATGTGTTCCTTCGCTTTAGGCTGGGAGGCGAGGCACACACTCAACTGCTGTGCTTCCCACATCTTGTGTATAAAGACGAGACAACTTCCCTGGAACAGAGAAGCTCTGGATTTTCCCTCTCTTGTCTTTCCTTCTTTGTTCTAGATGTTCCACCTTCAAGTGTTAGCTCTATAAACACCTGCGGAGTCCTAGTTCATCTAGACACTCTTTACCCCCCCCCCCCCCCCCCACATACACACACCCCTCACTCTACAGTATCTATTTCGCCCGAGATGGCCTCTACAGGTCGACCATTACGGTCATTATAGAGCAAACCTTACATTGTGTGTGTGACTCACACGTCGAGATAGATAGATAGATAGAGATAGATAGACAGATAGACAGATAGAGAGAGAGAGAGAGAGAGAGAGAGAGAGAGAGAGAGAGAGAGAGAGAGAGAGAGAGAGAGAGAGAGAGAGAGAGATCTGCATGTTCTCTTGATCTAACAAATGACTAAAAGTCTTCCACCTCTGGAGGCAAGCACACAACTGATCCACCTGATCCACCGGAGGCAAGCACACGACTGATGCACCTGAATCCACTGGAGTCAAGTACACCACTGATCCACCTGATCCACATTTGTGCAGGTCAGGTCGGGTCGCTGGATGATTTAGGCGTAACTGCCAGCCAAGCACGCACGCACGCACGCACGCACCACCAATAATCATGTGCTTAAGAAACTAAAATCTATATTGACCCTAACGTTATGACACCCAGAAAATTATGACAAATACTGAAGTTTACTCTTTTAAGTTCTCTCTTATTGAGGAGGGAGTGGGGCGTGGTCCACTGGAGACAATATCCTCCTTTATGGTATGGGGTATAAAGGTTATATATAAAGCTTTTTTTGGGAGGGAGGAAAGATTAGACTTTTCCACACACAGGTAAATAAAAAGATAGGTATCTGTTCCACACACACACACACACACACACACACACACACACACACACACACACACACATACATTCATAACAGTGACCTATTTCGTGGCTGTGAACTCCATTTACCGATTTTCTTCCTCAGAATTCTTTAGCTTTTGTGTATTTTTTTTACGATTACATCTCCCCTACGCGCGTGTGTGTGTGTGTGTGTGTGTGTGTGTGTGTGTGTGTGTGTGTGCGTATAAGACTTACGGTTGAAGGAGTCAGAACGTAGTTGAGAGAGAGAGAGAGAGAGAGAGAGAGAGAGAGAGAGAGAGAGAGAGAGAGAGAGAGAGAGACTGTGAAAATAAGGATGAGGACAAGGCTACGTTGATGGTGCAAAACTTCTCCATAACTTCACCGGGAGTAGTAAACTTCACCAGTAGTAAACTCGCTCGTTTTAAAACAGCGGCTAACCAAGCCTAGGGATTGTGAGGCTGGGAGAGTGGGTCGTGGTGAGGAGGAGGGAGGACGTGAAGATATACGAGGAGCCGATTTGAACAGGTTTCATTACTAGTCGCTCTCGCAGCGAAGGGCACCGCTGACCCAACACGGAGGAGGTGGAAATGGAAAAGGAGGAGTCAGAGCGCGTTGAAATCTCTTTATACACGGGGGTCATGATCCACCTGATCCACTGGAGTCAAGTACACTACTGATCCTCCTGATCCAGTGGAGTCAAGCACACGGCTGATCCACCTGATCCACTGAAAGGTTTTAGCTCAAAAAGGAAGAGAGAGAGAGAGAGAAAAAAAAACACGTAGTTCTCCTGCTACTTCCAACAAGGATGGTGACAGAAGGGTTCGATAGCATCATCATCATCCAGCAGCAGATCAAAGCTGCAGGAACCTGTGCCAGACAGAGACACTGAGAGCCCCCAACTGATGAACACTGTTACGAAAACATACTGTTGGCTGACACTTAAAATCATGCTCAGATACATGAATACATAACAGCAAACTGGTCTACATAACAGCAAACTGTTCTCATCCTATATCAAGTCAAGGTAGAATATGCTCTCCAACTTTAATCATAAAGTACTTAATTAGAGAAAAATATGAATAACTGAAAAAAAAAAAAAAATGAAGTCCAAAGATGGTGCCAAAATTAAGAGAGTCGAGTCACAGTAGAGAGAGGTTCGAGTCTATAAATAAGTCTTATCATAAACACATTAACTATTTTTAATAATAATAATAATATTAATAATAATAATAGCGTGGGCTATGGATGGAGTTGTGCGCAGGAGGATGGATGCGCTGGAAGTGAGATGTTTGAGGACAATGTGTGGTGTGAGGTGGTTTGATCGAGTAAGTAACGTAAGGGTGAGAGAGATGTGTGGAAATAAAAAGAGCGTGGTTGAGAGAGCAGAAGAGGGTGTTTTGAAATGGTTCGGGCACATGGAGAGAATGAGTGAGGAAAGATTGACCAAGAGAATATATGTGTCGGAGGTGGAGGGAACGAGGAGAAGAGGGAGACCAAATTGGAGGTGGAAAGATGGAGTGAAAAAGATTTTGTGTGATCGGGGCCTGAACATGCAGGAGGGTGAAAGGAGGGCAAGGAATAGAGTGAATTGGAGCGATGTGGTATACCGGGGTTGACGTGCTGTCAGTGGAGTGAATCAAGGCATGTGAAGCGTCTGGGGTAAACCATGGAAAGCTGTGTAGGTATGTATATTTGCGTGTGTGGACGTATGTATATACATGTGTGTGGGGGTGGGTTGGGCCATTTCTTTCGTCTGTTTCCTTGCGCTACCTCGCAAACGCGGGAGACAGCGAAAAAAAAAAAAAAAAAAAAAAAAAAATATATATATATATATATATATATATATATATATATATATATATATATATATATATATATATATATATATAAACTTAAAAAGCTCTATGATACAGAAAGTTTAAAAGAGATGGGCAGCCGCACAAATGTAGAACTCCCTCACCGTCCTGTAGAAAGAGTTCACACACACACACACCATCATCTGGGCCCCAAAATGTGAATGGCGGTCTCAGATGATGATTAGTGCCCAAGTCTCATATTACTTTCCTCTTCCCCTGATTTCCAGCTTGACAATAATAAGTCTTACCATAAACACATTAACTATTGTTAATAATGATAATAATAATAATAATAATAATAATAATAATAATAATAATAATAACAATTATTATTATTATTATTATTATTATTATTATTATTATTATTATTATAATTATTAATAGCAAAAGTGCTAATGGTATTACAATAATAATAATAATAATAATAATAATAATAATAATAATAATAATAACAAATAATAATAAATAATAATAATTAATAATAAAGATAATACTAATGATAGTACTAATGGTAATAATAATAATAATTACTTCTACTACTACTGATAATAATAATATTAATAGTACTAATGATAATAATAATAATGATAATAATGATAATAATAATGATAATAATAACTGCAAAATTAATTCAAAATGCATCATCACTCTAAACTAATAATGCCCCACACAAGTAATAGTGCCCTACACAAGTAATAATGCTCCACACAAGTAATAATGCTCCACACAAGTAATAATGCCCCACACAAGTAATATAATATAATGATAATAATAATGATAATAATAACTGCAAAATTAATTCAAAATGTATCATCGCTATAAAGTAATAATGCCCCACACAAGTAATAGTGCCCTACACAAGTAATAATGCTCCACACAAGTAATAATGTCCCATACAAGTAATAATGCCCCACACAAGTAATAGTGCCCCATACAAGTAATAATGCCCCACACAAGTAATAATGCCCTATACAAGTAATAATGCCCCACACAAGTCATAGCGCCCTACACAAGCAATAATGCTCCACACAAGTAATAATGCTCCACACAAGTAATAATGCCCTATACAAGTAATAATGCTCCACACAAGTAATAATGCCCTATACAAGTAATAATGCTCCACACAAGTAATAATGCCCCATACAAGTAATAATGCCCCACACAAGTAATTATGCCCCATACAAGTTATAATGCTTCACACAAGTAATAATGCCCTATACAAGTAATAATGCTCCACACAAGCAATAACGCCCCACACAAGTAATAATGCCCCATACAAGTAATAATGCTTCACACAAGTAATAATACCCTATACAAGTAATAATGCTCCACACAAGTAATAATGCTCCACACAAGTAATAATGCCCCATACTAGTAATAATGCTCCACACAGGTACTAATGCCCTATACAAATAATAATGCTCCACACAAGTAATAATGCCCCGCACAAGTAATAATGCTCCACACAAGTAATAGTGCCCTATACAAGTAATAATGCTCCACACAAGTAATAATGCCCCACACAAGTAATAAAGCTCCACACAAGTAATAATGCCCCACACAAGTAATAATGCTCCACAAGAGTAATAATGCCCCACACAAATAATAATGCTCCACAAGAGTAATAATGCTCCACACAAGTAGTAATGCCCCATACAAGTAATAATGTTCCACACAAGTAATACATGCTCCACACAAGTAATAATGCTCCACACAAGTAATAATGCTTCACACAAGTAATAATGCTCCACAAGTAATAATACCCCACACAAGTAAAATGCTCCACACAAGTGAAATGCTCCACACAAGTAATAATGCTCCACACAAGTAATAATGTTCCAAACAAGTAATAATGCTCCACACAAGTAAAAATGCCAAAAGACGTTAATTTTTTTTTCAAAGCTCAAACATATCATGGTATTTGGCTTTTTCACCCGACACATTAACCTAACATCCCCTCATTACCTGAAACATTAACGTAACATCCCCTCATTACCTCAAAGATTAACCTAGTATCCTCCAAGACATGATTGACGAACTACAGAGAGAGAATGATAAGGAAACGCATTATGAACACCTCACAACTATGATGCCGAATACATCATACACAACCTCCAGATTACAATCAAGCACTGTAGGATAATGACGTATGATAATATGCTAATGTGTGGTGGCTCCAAGGTGGGCCAAGACCGAATACTGCTCCTTCGTAATTAGATGAAAAGATAAGAAATGAACACCACAATACTTCCACTATCCCCCCCCCCCCCCCACACACACACATGGGTAGAGGAACAGCAGAGTTCACTACACAGCACACCGGCGTTGGTCCATCACCGGTACTCATGTGAGAAGAACTTACCCACATCGTAGGACGACCGCTCGGGTAGCGCCTTGCCGCTGACCAGAAGGACGGTCTCGTGCCGCAGGATGGCGTCGGCATACGGCTGGAGATTGTAGCGCCTACAGTACCGGCTGTGGAACTTCACTATCTTCCCCTTGGAGCGGAGGGTGAGCACCTTCTTCTTCTCGACCTCGGCAAACTGGCACCGCCATTGCTGCTGCTTCATCCGCAGGAGCCTCTCCTCCACCGACTGCAAGGCCAACTCCACGAAGGGATCGAAGACCTTGCCCGTGAGGAAGTTCCGGTTGAGCAGCATGCCTTGGAAGTCCCACAAGCTTAAGTACTCCGAGCTGGCACTATACCTGTCATAATCGTTGAAGTTGATGGAGAAGTCGCCCAGGTCGTTGTTGCTGAGCTCGAGGACGGGTTCCGCCACGCCGTGGGCGCTGACGGCCACGTAGCTCATCGACGTCTCGACAAAGAACCACGTCATTTCGTCGCTGTCCAGCTCCAGGTCACACGAGGAGGAGAAGTGCTTGGGGTTCTTGGAGAGGTAGGAGATGGAACATGGCTGCGTCTCGTTATGACCCAGGTTGAAGGACAGGTCGGCCTGCTTGCCTGTGGAGTCATGGAGCGTCAGCCGTACATTCCCGCCTGTCTTGACGCCGAAGGCACGGATGTCGTGGCCGGAGCGCGTCCGGAACTGCGGGTTATGGAAGGTGTACTTGTACGAGGGTTCGTAATCATCCAGGGTCTGGACGGTATCAAGGGTGCGCAGGAGGACTTCGTCCACCGTCTTGTCCAGTCGGGGCAGGTTCGGGCGCCAGCACCTGACGCAGCACACGCACACCAACAGAACCAAAAAAAATTTGATGACCATTATATCTGTTATTATCCAACGAATATGTTCCGCAGGAAAATTATATATTGACTTTAATACAAAGAATCGATCGGTGACGTTGAAGAAATGTTAATGGTGCAGGGGAAGGTGTGCGTACCGTGTTGCTACGCGTCCAACATATTCCACATCACAACATTAGAGAACTCGTTCATTGACAGGGGTGACCATGATGTTGTACGTAGTAAGCATCCATTGTATACTTGGATACTTGACTTGTATGTTTGAATGAACTTGGTTGTGTATTTCAGTGTAATAGTGTTTTTATTATTATTATTATTATTATTATTATTATTATTATTATTATCATTATTATTATTATTATTATTATCATCATCATTATTACCATTATTATTATCACTAGTTTTATTATCATAATCATCATCAATTTATCGTTCTCTTGCTGCAGAACTTCTGTGGATCATTTCTGTTATTTCTCTAGGTGTGTATCTAATTCACTGTATCGTAATATACTGCTTTATTGTTCAGTATCTTAATCAAGGGACGTAATGTATACTGTTTATATTCATAAAGCCTGTATTTTTGTGGGCATTGAAATATCAATCTATCTAACTATCTATCTATCTATGACTTTGAAGTGTAGTTGCAGACGGGGTGGTGTTTAAGACTGGGATAGAAGGGGTGGACTGTGTTCAGCGCTTGTGGAGTCATACAAGCGAGTAAATGCTTTGTTAGCGTTGTGTCTGGTGGTGGTGTAGAAGGATAAGCGAGTACAAGTAGATGAAGTGTAGCCAGATAGATATAGTAGCCAAGGTTAGGATTTAGAAAAAAAAAAAAAGAAAAAAAATAGGCTGCAGATGGAGAGCAGCGCCTCCTAAAATGGCGAGAGAGAGAGAGAGAGAGAGAGAGAGAGAGAGAGAGAGAGAGAGAGAGAGAGAGAGAGAGAGAGAGAGAGAGAGAGAGTATAATAACTATTTCCATTACTATGATGTCTGTGTTTCAGGGAGTAAGTCTTTTACTTATGTAGTTCCATCTCAAAACTTTGTATATATGAACGAAGTCCTTGCTCTTATGTGTACAAACACACACACACACACACACACACACACACACACACACACACACACAAACAAGTGCTGGTGGAAAGTGTGAGGGTGACCCCCGGAGAGAGACCATCTATCGTGCTCTACACTCTCATGGTGGGGCAGGGGTTGTCTCTGGCCGAGCGATAATCCGTTTGTTACGGTCCCTAACAATACAGAGAAGCAAACAAGTACTGTACTCCTGACCTGGGTAATACAGAGAAGCAAACAAATACTGTACTACTAACCCTGACGATACAGAGCAGCAAACAAGTACTGTACTCCTGACCTGGGTAATACAGAGAAGCAAACAAATACTGTACTACTAACCCTGACGATACAGAGCAGCAAACAAGTACTGTACTCCTGACCTGGGTAATACAGAGAAGCAAACATGTACTGTACTACTAACCCTGACGATACAGAGCAGCAAACAAGTACTGTACTCCTGACCTGGGTAATACAGAGAAGCAAACAAATACTGTACTACTAACCCTGACGATACAGAGCAGCAAACAAGTACTGTACTCCTGACCTGGGTAATACAGAGAAACAAACAAATACTATACTACTAACCCTGACGATACAGAGCAGCAAACAAGCACTGTACTCCTGACCTGGGTAATACAGAGAAGCAAACAAATACTGTACTACTAACCCTGACGATACAGAGCAGCAAACAAGTACTGTACTATTGACCTGGGTAATACAGAGAAGCAAACAAATGCTGTACTACTAACCCTGACGATACAGAGCAGCAAACAAGTACTGTACTACTGACCTGGGTAATACAGAGAAGCAAACAAATACTGTACTACTAACCCTGACGATACAGAGCAGCAAACAAGTACTGTACTACTGACCTGGGTAATACAGAGAAGCAAACAAGTACTGTACTACTTCCCCTGACGATACAGAGCAGCAAACAAGTACTGTACTACTGACCTGGGTAATACAGAGAAGCAAACAAGTACTGTACTACTTCCCCTGACGATACAGAGCAGCAAACAAGTACTGTACTCCTGACCTGGGTAATACAGAGAAGCAAACAAGTACTGTACTACTTCCCCTGACGATACAGAGCAGCAAACAAGTACTGTACTCCTGACCTGGGTAATACAGAGAAGCAAACAAGTACTGTACTACTAACCCTGACGATACAGAGCAGCAAACAAGTACTGTACTCCTGACCTGGGTAATACAGAGAAGCAAACAAGTACTGTACTACTCACCCTGACGATATAGAGCAGCAAACAAGCACTGTACTACTAACCCTGACGATACAGAGCAGCAAACAAGTACTGTACTACTGACCTGGGTAATACAGAGAAGCAAACAAGTACTGTACTACTAACCCAGACGATACAGAGCAGCAAACAAGTACTGTACTACTGACCTGGGTAATACAGAGAAGCAAACAAGTACTGTACTACTAACCCTGACGATACAGAGAAGTAAACAAGTACTGTACTACTGACCTGGGTAATACAGAGAAGCAAACAAGTACTGTACTACTAACCCTGACGATACAGAGAAGTAAACAAGTACTGTACTACTGACCTGGGTAATACAGAGAAGCAAACAAGTACTGTACTACTAACCCTGACGATACAGAGAAGTAAACAAGTACTGTACTACTGACCTGGGTAATACAGAGAAGCAAACAAGTACTGTACCATTGACCTGGATAATAGGGTAACGTGCCGTAACAGTATTTACAGCGTTGTATTGTGCGGTACAGACGGCCTCCCTCACTGTAACCAAGGATACGACTTGTTATCACTAGCGGCCCGGGGGGGGGGGGGGGGGGGGGATTGTCCTCCTCCTCCTCCCTCCCCGGCGCGTGTGTAGTTCAGTGATGAGCTGACGCTTTCTTGCCGTGAGGGACCAGCCAGCGTCGTGGCGCAGCGGCGGTCTCGCCTGGATCCTCCTCGACTCTGGCAGGGTTCGACACCCCGGAGCAACGTCGACGGCATACACCCATCACCACCACGGCACTACACCAGTTGTAAACCACCTCCTCCTTCTTCCTTCCCTCTCCCTCCTCCTCCTCCTTGCGGGGAGGAGATGTGATCAGCAGAGAGGCGAATCTAGGAGCTCCTCAGCTGCACCACTTTACCAAGGAGGGAGGGGGAAAAAAATATCCTGGCAGGAAGCCAAGAGTAGTCGAGAAACCCCGAGCACAGGGAGGCACAGACCAGGGCAGGCAGGGGTCCGCCCGCTGCCTCTCCATCTCCTCCTACTCGCAGCCACTCACTCACTCGCTAACAGTGCTCCTCCTCCTCCTCCTCCTCCTCCTGCAATCGGACAGTTCACGCCGCTGACGTCTGCTGGGACTGTAATCAAGCACAGTCACTCCCATATGTCGAGTTATACTGAAGACGGCCGCTGAGGAGGGAAAGGGAGGAGGGAAGGGAAGGAGAGGAAAGGGAGGAGGGAAGGGGAGGAGTGATAGGGAGGAGGGAAGGGGGGAAACAACGAAAGAATAGCCTCAGTGCTCTGGAATCTGGTGTGGTGGTGTCACTAGGTCACTCAGGCCTCCTGAACTCACTACGCTTGAACTAAGCCATTCTCTCTGTCCCCTAACATTAGTGGATTAATCCACACGTGTGACTACACGACCCTACACGAGGATATCCCCAGCGGCACACACACACACGAGCTTACTGAAGCTACCATCACCATCATACCCCCTCGTTACCATCACTAGGACTTATCAATGCAAGGAGACCATCTGTGATACAGCACCTACCTCACCTCGTAGTCAACAGCATCACACACACACACACACACACACACCCACACACACACACCAGGAGGCACAAGGTAGAGGCGATACCTCATCACTACTGCTACAACCTTCCATACAGCGTTGCCTACGATGCAACATTCCCCCGCTCCCGTCAAGATCTCAAGGCCAGTAGGCCAGATGCCAGTCCTTAGTGGCCTGATTAACAGCTTTCGCAGAACCTCACGCAATGGTGGCGAATGACGGCGAAAATAATGGGTCGCCAACACAGGATATCACTAGGGGGTCCACGGAACACCAGAGCACAGCTGACAGAGGCGGGTGGATCATGTGGGGCGAAAAAAGAAAAAAACTCATTTGCACCGGACTGTTGAGATCTGCAGATGATCCCGTACGGGTGTTAGTCCCTCCTAAAAACCGAAAGCTATAATCTGATAATGGTTCTGTGTATCAACGGCCCGATGACAGACAGTAGGAATTAACAGGGCAATTAAGAAGAGGTAAAACCTGTACTGATGAGCGTCTGGCAGACTCCATTCCCGGAATAACAACTTCTCCAGTAGACTTGTATCTACGAGGTCGATACTGACAGAAGACAATGTGGCTAATGAGGAATTTCCAAGTAGCAGTCTGGACCAACACTTCCTACACGAGGAAAATACCCTGCTCGTAACACATGGGATTGAAATTCAATAGAACCTTCGCAGTGAACACAGTCGCGAGGCAATGTTCAATACATCCCACCTTCAACACCTGCACAAAGCTGGCTTGGTGGTTAGAAAAAAAAAAAGACGTGTCGATTCATCGCCGAGATATACCGTAACGAGGAACATTATCCTAAAACTAGTGTATGTGGAGAAAAGTCAACTGAAATTAATTCAACGATCCACTGAATATGTCCTGGAAGGATGACACAATACAGGTGGTAAACCGCAACATAAGCGTCGACCTATTAACTGACGAAGAAAATATTAAACTGTTCTCTTTAGTTACCCCCCAGCTCCCTCCCTACCTCTCTCTCACTCTCTACATAAGACAAAGATTGGCAAGCGGTGTCGAAAATAAACGGCAAAACATAACTTTTGATCCTTCAGTTCACGAAGAACCAAGCGATGTGCAGGATGGAGACCCCAAAAAAATCAGTCCAAGTACTTCTGTTCTTATGCAAAGAGATTATCCAAACCTACACTCAGTGCTGAACGCCAGATTCCAAAGGACACATTATACATGAAGGAAAGTAATTTGTGAACTTTGGAGAAAAGCAGTAGAAATTAGTGAGCTGATCAACACCTTTGGAATGGATGCTCACAGAGAACTCTCGATAACCAGGTCCTGGTCCCAGACCATTAAAACACCCTGTACCAATAACATCAACAGATGCTCATATATCTATTCTGATTCGGTTATAAGTATCTAGATTCGACCCGAATTAATCAGATCCAATTACCTTTAGGTCCGCTCGGTCAGAATCTTGTATTGTGAGTGGTATCGAAGACTATGATCGCAGCCAGTCATGTTTGACAGACCGAGTTTTTATATTGCCGTTATCTATAGTGGTGACCCAGAGGAACATGTAGTGCGAGTGTGAGGTTCGGCGAGGCTCCCGTGGCTCCCTACAGGACGAGGACTGTGCTGAAGGAGGGAGGGAGGATCAGCAGCAACAACAAGGATTGAAGGAGTCAAGCTTCAACTGAGTCATATATTGTGTTACTGCTTCCTTATCATGATTTCCCCTGAATTCCCTCCATCCACTCGCTTTGTTTTCACACCACTCTCTGCAGAGGGGGAGGGGGGGGGGGGGTCACTGTTCTTCGATTATCCTCACCTCATATGATAATAACGCGAAAGCAAGAACACAAGAGACGAAAGCAAGAACACAGAGACGAAAGCAAGAACACAGAGACGAAAGCAAGAACACAGAGACGAAAGCAAGAACACAGAGACGAAAGCAAGAACACAGAGACGAAAGCAAGAACACAGAGACGAAAGCAAGAACACAGAGACGAAAGCAAGAACACAGAGACGAAAGCAAGAACACAGAGACGAAAGCAAGAACACAGAGACGAAAGCAAGAACACAGAGACGAAAGCAAGAACACCGAGACGAAAGCAAGACACAGAGACGAAAGCAAGAACACAGAGACGAAAGCAAGAACACAGAGACGAAAGCAAGAACACAGAGACGAAAGCAAGAACACAAGAGACGAAAGTAAGAACACAGAGACGAAATCAAGAACACAAGAGACGAAAGCAAGAACACAGAGACGAAAGCAAGAACACAAGAGACGAAAGCAAGAACACAGAGACGAAAGCAAGAACACAAGAGACGAAAGCAAGAACACAGAGACGAAAGCAAGAACACAAGAGACGAAAGCAAGAACACAGAGACGAAAGCAAGAACACAGAGACGAAAGTAAGAACACAGAGACGAAAGTAAGAACACAGAGACGAAAGCAAGAACACAGAGACGAAAGCAAGAACACAGAGACGAAAGCAAGAACACAGAGACGAAAGCAAGAACACAGAGACGAAAGCAAGAACACATAGACGAAAGCGAAACATACACAGCATCGACGGCTGCGTTGTTAATTGGGCTTCGGTCAGATGCCCGCCACTCGGCTCACGCGCGAGGTGTCGGTAGGACTCGAACCGCTCCAGTCCAGAGTACATCCTCGGGAGAGGCGGGACTGACTGCCTCCGCTGTTTCGAAATCGAGGTTGGTTGACTCGATGTTTTATTATGTGACCCATCCTTCTGCCGTCCCCGGGATAGTTCTTCTGACGAGTCCACTGGGGATATCCCCATTCAGATTATAGTCTCTAGGGATATCCCATTCGGATTCTTAAGCCCGCTAGGGATATCCAATTAATTCTTGCTAACGATCTACTTGGGATAGTTCACTAAACCTTCCTACTGGTCAACTTGGGACATTCGATCAGGTTTGCTAATGACCCGCTAGCGATATCCCATTGGAATTTCTCATAGTCCACTGAGCATATCCCACTGACACACCTCATGACCCACCAGGGATATCCCTATGAAATCCATCTCACTGTTAATGCCTTGCACGACCGAAAAATCCAAAAAAAGAAAACAAATCAAATTTCGTTTTGCGAGCAGCAGTGTTGCTACTGTCTGGGGCGCAGCAGTGTTGCTACTGTCCGGGTCGCAGCAGTGTTGCTACTGTCTGGGGCGCAGCAGTGTTGCTACTGTCCGAGGCGCAGCAGTGTTGCTACTGTCCGGGGCGCAGCAGTGTTGCTACTGTCCGGGGCGCAGCAGTGTTGCTACTGTCCGGGTCGCAGCAGTGTTGCTACTGTCCGGGGCGCAGCAGTGTTGCTACTGTCCGGGGCGCAGCAGTGTTGCTACTGTCCGGGGCGCAGCAGTGTTGCTACTGTCCGGGGCGCAGCAGTGTTGCTACTGTCCGGGGCGCAGCAGTGTTGCTACTGTCCGGGGCGCAGCAGTGTTGCTACTGTCCGGGGCGCAGCAGTGTTACTACTGTCCGGGGCGCAGCAGTGTTGCTACTGTCCGGGGCGCAGCAGTGTTACTACTGTCCGGGGCGCAGCAGTGTTGCTACTGTCCGGGGCGCAGCAGTGTTGCTACTGTCCGGGGCGCAGCAGTGTTGCTACTGTCCGGGGCGCAGCAGTGTTGCTACTGTCCGGGGCGCAGCAGTGTTGCTACTGTCCGGGGCGCAGCAGTGTTGCTACTGTCCGGGGCGCAGCAGTGTTGCTACTGTCCGGGGCGCAGCAGTGTTGCTACTGTCCGGGGCGCAGCAGTGTTGCTACTGTCCGGGGCGCAGCAGTGTTGCTACTGTCCGAGGCGCAGCAGTGTTGCTACTGTCCGGGGCGCAGCAGTGTTGCTACTGTCCGGGGCGCAGCAGTGTTGCTACTGTCCGGGGCGCAGCAGTGTTGCTACTGTCCGGGGCGCAGCAGTGTTGCTACTGTCCGGGGCGCAGCAGTGTTGCTACTGTCCGGGGCGCAGCAGTGTTGCTACAGTCACCACTACTGACACTGGAGGTAGTTGAGTGACCGCTTGAGCACGACGGTATGACGCTTGAGCACAGTGGTACCATAACCTAACCTGCGAACCTGACCCTTAAGGGTCACGTCAAAGACCAGGTCATCCTAATGGGCAAGGATGGTCCCGCCGGTGGACACGGACCCCCCCTCCGTCCTCTGAAAGGCAATGGCATCGACATTTTCCGGGGTCGCCACCTGAGGGCCAGAGAACAGCTTAACATGCCCGTGAGAGATAGACATGAAGGCTGAATTCTGTGGCGGGGAAATGTATTGGTAAACCACAGTCCACGGCAGGCTACCAAGAGCAAGGTACGTTGCCTTGAACAGCACGACGGTACGACCCTTGAGGAGTACGACGGTACGACTCTTGAGCAGCACGACGGTACGACCCTTGAGCAGCACGACGATACGACCCTTGAGCAGCACGACGGTACGACCCTTGAGGAGCACGACGGTACGACCCTTGAGCAGCACGACGGTACGACCCTTGAGGAGCACGACGGTACGACCCTTGAGCAGCGCGACGGTAAGACCCTTGAGCAGCACGACGGTACGACCCTTGAGGAGTACGACGGTACGACCCTTGAGCAGCACGACGGTACGACCCTTGAACAGCACGACGGTACGACCCTTGAGCAACGCGACGGTACGACCCTTGAGCAGCACGACGGTACGACCCTTGAGCAGCGCGACGGTACGACCCTTGAGCAACGCGACGGTACGACCCTTGAGCAGCACGACGGCACGACCCTTGAGCAGCGCGACGGTACGACCCTTGAGCAGCGCGACGGTACGACCCTTGAGCAGCGCGACGGGACGACCCTTGAGCAGCACAACGGTACGACCCTTGGGCAGCACGACGTTACGACCCTTGAGCAGCACGACGGTACGACCCTTGAGCAACACGACGGTACGACCCTTGAGCAGCACGACAGTACGACCCTTGAGCAGCAAAATGGTACGACCCTTGAGCAGCATGGCGGTACGACCCTTGAGCAGCAAGACGGTACGACCCTTGAGCAGCACGACGGTACGACCCTTGAGCAGCACGACGGTACGACCCTTGAACAGCACGGCGGTACGACCCTTGAACAGCACGGCGGTACGACCCTTGAGCAGCACGACGGTAAGACTCTTGAGCAGCACGACGGTACGACCCTTGAGCAGCGCGACGGTACGACCCTTGAGCAGCATAATGGTACGACCCTTGAGCAGAACGACGGTACGACCCTTGAGCAGAACGACGGTACGACCCTTGAGCAGCACGACGGTACGACTCTTGAGCAGCACGACGGTACGTACGACCTTTAAGCGTCTGGTCAAAAGTGACGCCACAACACTCTAAGGGTCGTACCGACGTGCTCAAGGGTCGTACCGTCGTCTTCAAACAGTTACAACTGATGATACTGGCAGCCCCACACACACACACACACATACACACACACACACACAATACATTTTAAACTTTCCAGTTGTTATTACCATGATCATCCACGATCACTTTCCCCAAACTCAGGTTAATTACCCTAATAATGATACTTCCCAGGTATCTGATTTACATCCAGTCTGGTGAGTAATTTACTGTGGAATATAACATTGAAGTACTATGAAAAAGTTTAAGTTTTGCAATGATTCTGGTTAACATTTTCTTAGGAGATTCGCTTTACTGGGCACACATACTTGATGGTTTCATACTGTCAGCCTATAACAGGGCATCTTAGCCACTACCTCACACTCTAGGCCCTCACCGCTACCTCACACCCCAGGCCCTCACCACTACCTCACACCCCAGGCCCTCACCACTACCTCACACCCCAGGCCCTCACCGCTACCTCACACCCCAGGCCCTCACCACTACCTCACACCCCAGGCCCTCACCACTACCTCACATCGCAGAGCCTCACCACTACCTCACACCCCAGGCCCTCACCACTACCTCACACCCCAGGCCCTCACCACTACCTCACACCCCAGGCCCTCACCACTACCTCACACCCCAGGCCCTCATCATTACCTCACACCCCAGGCCCTCACCACTACCTCACATCGCAGAGCCTCACCACTACCTCACACCCCAGGCCCTCACCACTACCTCACACCCCAGGCCCTCACCACTACCTCACACCCCAGGCCCTCACCACTACCTCACACCCCAGGCCCTCACCACTACCTCACACCCCAGGCCCTCACCACTACCCTCACGCACGCAACCCAAGCCAAGCAACAAGAATCTTTTAATTCGATTTCTAATCATGATATGGATTCAGGCAAGGGAAAGTAAGACGATCTAACAAGATTAACTAGATCTATAAGAAAGAAGATTGATAATGAGGGTCTTGCAAAGAATGGAAAAAAAACGGAAAATGAATACGTAAATCATCTGAAATTATAAGACTGATGAAACGAATGGAAATTATTGGAAAATGGGATCAGAAGTAAACACACATGAAGGAGGAAGTAACGAAGCTGAGGAATCAAATCACAGAACCATGAGATGTGTCACAATGTGGGACACAAAAGTTGGCTACTGAAACATGGTCAAAGACCATGAACTTCAAAACTTACAAACAAATAAACAAACAATTCTGTTGAAGAAATTCAGAGAGCATGTAGGCTGAGGAGAGAGAGAGAGAGAGAGAGAGAGAGAGAGAGAGAGAGAGAGAGAGAGAGAGAGAGAGAGAGAGAGAGAGAGAGAGAGAGAGAGAGAGAGAGAGAGAGAGAGAGAGAATGAATCAATGAGAAGCAAACAAGGGTCAGATTAGGTCTTCCTGAATGATACAGACGCACCTAAACAGAAGACAGCGTCCAGAACACAGAGCGCAGACTGTGTTGACAACACCGGGTAGGGGAAGAGATACAGGAGCATTAAACCTGGGGATGATCCACAGACTCAGGGTACGAGGACTGAGGCAGTGTACAGGGAGGTGAGGCGAGAGAGTAACTGTAGAGAGATTATCATACATCAACACAGCAAAGGAGTTTTGAGGTATGCTGTGGCGATGATACAGGAAACACTTCAGCCAGCCACCATTTCTTGGGTATACGAGAGGGAGGAATGAGTATAGCAATGGGAACAGAAAACGTATGATAACTACAATATGGACAATATGATTCCATAAATTCATCAGGAGGAGACTGCCCGTCAAGGAGCAGCTAATCAGGTTAAGGTGTTCAGAGGGAAGACTTGTAGAGGATGATGTAAGGATACGTGAGCAATTGAATGACAAGTTCCAGAGCGTTGTCATGATAGATGCCACAGTAGCCCCACCCAACACCAGCAAGAGGAATGAGGAGGAGGAGGAGGAGGAGGCCTAACAGGAGGTACCGAGATTTCTAGAGAAGATAATAAAAGCAAACTAAAAAGTCTTGACCAACACAAGGGGCGCGATCCTGATGACATTTCACCATATGTACTGAAGACGTGTGTAGATGCGCTTGATAAACTGCGTGAAATACTGTTCTAGATGTCGCTGGAGGGAGGTAAAGTTTCCCAGGGAGTGGAAAAGGGCAAACGTCACGCTTGTCTATGAGAAAGAAGACCAGGAGGAGGCGCTGAGCGACAGACCCGTCCCCCTGACGAGTGTGGTCTGTAAGGTACTGGAATACAGACAGTAACTGGATGACTTCCTAGTGGGGAAAAATGATCTAACTGAGGGACACCAATGTATCAGTTACAGGAGGTCTTGTGTAACGAATCTCTTAGATTTCTACCAAGCGAATAACTTTTTTTTTTTTTTTTTTTGGGGGGGGGGGGGGCAAAAAGAGAAGGTCGGGCGGAAGATTTGTATCTAGACTGCCAGAAAGCATTTGATAATAATGTCTCGCACGGGAGCCGATTGAGACGCGGGATCATCAGGCGAAGTCTCCTCCTGTGAACCTATTATTACCTTAGTGGAAGGGAGCAAAGGATGCAGGTCAGAGGAGCCTTCTTGCAATGGGCTGAAGTCACCAGTGGAGTCCCGCAGGGCTCTTTGTGGGGACCATTACTCTTCCTTGATCTATGTAAATGCCTTGCCAGAAGGGATGGACTCCTACCTCAATAACTTCGGAGACGACGGGAAGATCAGGCAGTGAGACGCGAGGACAACTACCTCAACTTATGAAGGAGCCTAACAAAGACTCCAGAGTTGGTTTGACACACGGTTCATGAAAGCTAACCTGAGTACATGTAATATAGAGTAATGACGACGGAACGCAGCGAATCAGGAGACCTGGATGTGAATATCTCCCAGCAGGAAGTATGGTGCAAGAATCTGTGTATGGAAGAGACTTGGGAGTCGGCTTCGTCCATAACTCGTCGCTCGACAGTCACCTTTTGGAGGATAATGAAGAAAACCAGCTGTCTGTAGGCAATATCAGAACTACGTTCAAGTTCATAGAAAATGAAATATTCATTTTGTTGTACATAACCCTATATAAGGCCTAAACTTGAATACGTTTCTCAAGTTCGGTCACCATGCCTAGAGAAGCACAAAGAGCTAATGAAGAAGATCCAGGAGAGAAAAACAAAGATGATACTACATATAAAAACTCTGAGTTATTGGGAAAGGCTAGAGGCTTTAAATTTGACCTACATGGAAGAGAGAAGAGTAAGGAGAGACCCTGAGCACAACATTTAAATTCATAAACTAGACTGATGACGTAGGAAATGAATAGTTCTTTGGAAAGTGTAGGGATGGAGCGACCAGAGGTCGTAATAAGAAATCAAACACGAAAATTGTTAAAAAAAAAAAAAAAAGGGGCGTAAAGAAGTAGGTCTGTGGTGTAAGATCGGTGAATGAATGGTATAACCTGAATGAAGACACAGTAAATGCGGACAGCATTCAGAAATGAAAAAAGTTGTATGACACTGGAGAGGGTTCCGGAGATGGGTCACAAGCGGAGAACTCCCTCTCCCGTACAGTACAAATAAGTTATGACAAATAGTTAAGTACCCGCAGGTCGATCAAAAACGGAACACATTATGTCCTGATGAAGCAGCAACACTGGACCTGTGCTTACCAAGGCCTGTCCCTCAGTCTTGTGGTACAGACGTCACCAGAGGGTCGACTATACCATCACGAGAGGGTCGATTATACCACGAGAGGGTCGACTACCACCACGAGAGGGTCGACTACCACCACGAGAGGGTCGACTACCACCACGAGAGGGTCGACTACCACCACGAGAGGGTCGATTATACCACGAGAGGGTCGACTACCATCACGAGAGGGTCGACTACCATCACGAGAGGGTCGACTACCATCACCAGAGGGTCGACTACCATCACCAGAGGGTCGACTACCATCACCAGAGGGTCGACTACCATCACCAGAGGGTCGACTACCATCACCAGAGGGTCGACTACCATCACGAGAGGATCGACTACCATCACCAGAGGGTCGACTACCATCACCAGAGGGTCGACTACCATCACGAGAGGATCGACTACCTTCACCAGAGGTCGACATACCATCACAAGGTATCGACTACCATCACCGAGTCGTCTCACGCAGAGTCGCACCGACCAGTGAGCACGACCATACCATCCTTGAACACAATGTTTATCTTTTTGTTATTCGGAGACATGCACAGCTGGATGATAACGTCTGCTGACGCCAGAGGTCGGCGGCACGACCCTTGAACACGACACTACGACTCTTGAGGATAGAGGCACGACCCTTGAACACGACGGTTCGACTCCTGAGGAAGGAGGCACGACCCTTGAACACGACACTACGACTCTTGAGGATAGAGGCACGACCCTTGAACACGACGCTTCGACTCCTGAGGAAGGAGGCACGACCCTTGAACACGACACTACGACTCTTGAGGATAGAGGCACGACCCTTGAACACGACACTACGACTCTTGAGGATAGAGGCACGACCCTTGAACACGACACTACGACTCTTGAGGATAGAGGCACGACCCTTGAACACGACACTACGACTCTTGAGGATAGAGGCACGACCCTTGAACACGACACTACGACTCTTGAGGATAGAGGCACGACCCTTGAACACGACACTACGACTCTTGAGGATAGAGGCACGACCCTTGAACACGACACTACGACTCTTGAGGATAGAGGCACGACCCTTGAACACGACACTACGACTCTTGAGGATAGAGGCACGACCCTTGAACACGACACTACGACTCTTGAGGATAGAGGCACGACCCTTGAACACGACACTACGACTCTTGAGGATAGAGGCACGACCCTTGAACACGACACTACGACTCTTGAGGATAGAGGCACGACCCTTGAACACGACGGTTCGACTCCTGAGGAAGGAGGCACGACCCTTGAACACGACACTACGACTCTTGAGGATAGAGGCACGACCCTTGAACACGACACTACGACTCATGAGGATGGAGGCACGACCCTTGAACACGACACTACGACTCTTGAGGATAGAGGCACGACCCTTGAACACGACACTACGACTCTTGAGGATAGAGGCACGACCCTTGAACACGACACTACGACTCTTGAGGATAGAGGCACGACCCTTGAACACGACACTACGACTCTTGAGGATAGAGGCACGACCCTTGAACACGACACTACGACTCTTGAGGATAGAGGCACGACCCTTGAACACGACGGTTCGACTCCTGAGGAAGGAGGCACGACCCTTGAACACGACACTACGACTCTTGAGGATAGAGGCACGACCCTTGAACACGACACTACGACTCATGAGGATGGAGGCACGACCCTTGAACACGACACTACGACTCTTGAGGATAGAGGCACGACCCTTGAACACGACACTACGACTCTTGAGGATAGAGGCACGACCCTTGAACACGACACTACGACTCTTGAGGATAGAGGCACGACCCTTGAACACGACACTACGACTCTTGAGGATAGAGGCACGACCCTTGAACACGACACTACGACTCTTGAGGATAGAGGCACGACCCTTGAACACGACACTACGACTCTTGAGGATAGAGGCACGACCCTTGAACACGACACTACGACTCTTGAGGATAGAGGCACGACCCTTGAACACGACACTACGACTCATGAGGATGGAGGCACGACCCTTGAACACGACACTACGACTCTTGAGGATAGAGGCACGACCCTTGAACACGACGGTTCGACTCCTGAGGAAGGAGGCACGACCCTTGAACACGACACTACGACTCATGAGGATGGAGGCACGACCCTTGAACACGACACTACGACTCTTGAGGATAGAGGCACGACCCTTGAACACGACACTACGACTCTTGAGGATAGAGGCACGACCCTTGAACACGACACTACGACTCTTGAGGATAGAGGCACGACCCTTGAACACGACACTACGACTCATGAGGATGGAGGCACGACCCTTGAACACGACACTACGACTCTTGAGGATAGAGGCACGACCCTTGAACACGACACTACGACTCTTGAGGATAGAGGCACGACCCTTGAACACGACACTACGACTCTTGAGGATAGAGGCACGACCCTTGAACACGACACTACGACTCTTGAGGATAGAGGCACGACCCTTGAACACGACACTACGACTCTTGAGGATAGAGGCACGACCCTTGAACACGACACTACGACTCTTGAGGATAGAGGCACGACCCTTGAACACGACACTACGACTCTTGAGGATAGAGGCACGACCCTTGAACACGACACTACGACTCATGAGGATGGAGGCACGACCCTTGAACACGACACTACGACTCTTGAGGATAGAGGCACGACCCTTGAACACGACACTACGACTCTTGAGGATAGAGGCACGACCCTTGAACACGACACTACGACTCTTGAGGATAGAGGCACGACCCTTGAACACGACACTACGACTCTTGAGGATAGAGGCACGACCCTTGAACACGACACTACGACTCTTGAGGATAGAGGCACGACCCTTGAACACGACACTACGACTCTTGAGGATAGAGGCACGACCCTTGAACACGACACTACGACTCTTGAGGATAGAGGCACGACCCTTGAACACGACACTACGACTCTTGAGGATAGAGGCACGACCCTTGAACACGACACTACGACTCTTGAGGATAGAGGCACGACCCTTGAACACGACACTACGACTCTTGAGGATAGAGGCACGACCCTTGAACACGACACTACGACTCTTGAGGATAGAGGCACGACCCTTGAACACGACACTACGACTCTTGAGGATAGAGGCACGACCCTTGAACACGACACTACGACTCTTGAGGATAGAGGCACGACCCTTGAACACGACACTACGACTCTTGAGGATAGAGGCACGACCCTTGAACACGACGGTTCGACTCCTGAGGAAGGAGGCACGACCCTTGAACACGACACTACGACTCATGAGGATGGAGGCACGACCCTTGAACACGACACTACGACTCTTGAGGATAGAGGCACGACCCTTGAACACGACACTACGACTCATGAGGATGGAGGCACGACCCTTGAACACGACACTACGACTCTTGAGGATAGAGGCACGACCCTTGAACACGACACTACGACTCTTGAGGATAGAGGCACGACCCTTGAACACGACGGTTCGACTCCTGAGGAAGGAGGCACGACCCTTGAACACGACACTACGACTCTTGAGGATAGAGGCACGACCCTTGAACACGACACTACGACTCTTGAGGATAGAGGCACGACCCTTGAACACGACACTACGACTCTTGAGGATAGAGGCACGACCCTTGAACACGACACTACGACTCTTGAGGATAGAGGCACGACCCTTGAACACGACGGTTCGACTCCTGAGGAAGGAGGCACGACCCTTGAACACGACACTACGACTCTTGAGGATGGAGGCACGACCCTTGAACACGACACTACGACTCTTGAGGATAGAGGCACGACCCTTGAACACGACACTACGACTCTTGAGGATAGAGGCACGACCCTTGAACACGACACTACGACTCTTGAGGATAGAGGCACGACCCTTGAACACGACACTACGACTCTTGAGGATAGAGGCACGACCCTTGAACACGACACTACGACTCTTGAGGATAGAGGCACGACCCTTGAACACGACACTACGACTCTTGAGGATAGAGGCACGACCCTTGAACACGACACTACGACTCTTGAGGATAGAGGCACGACCCTTGAACACGACACTACGACTCTTGAGGATAGAGGCACGACCCTTGAACACGACACTACGACTCTTGAGGATAGAGGCACGACCCTTGAACACGACACTACGACTCTTGAGGATAGAGGCACGACCCTTGAACACGACACTACGACTCTTGAGGATAGAGGCACGACCCTTGAACACGACCTTTCATGAAATGTGCAGTGAAAATTATCATTCACTTTCATATGTGCAACGATAATGATTATTTACATGTACGGTGAAGTCATCACTTTCATAATACTAGCAGTGAAAATCGTATGTCACGTTTATGTTTCCTATGTGCGTGAAGAAAACGATCATTCATTTTCTTATGTGCAGTGTAATTCATCATCCACTTTCATATGTGTTGGAAAAAAATTGACAATTCCACTTCATGTGTGCCTCGAAAATCATCATTCTTCCAAATATGCAGTGAAAATGTTTCAATCTCTTTCACATATGCAGTGAAACATTTCATCCACTTTCATAATAAACGCAGTGAAAATGATCGTTAGCTTTTACATATGCCGTGAAAATGATCATCACCTTCCACGACTGTGTTGAATATCATCATATTCGCAGACGATGCTAAGATGGGAAATAAATCTACAGCAGACACTGCACTTCTTCAACTTCAAACTGACATAAACAAACTAATGGAACGGGGTCACAGGTGGCTAATTGATTTTAATATTAAGAAGAGCAAAGTTTTACAAACTGGTAGTAAAATACGAAAAAAAAAAAATTAAAATATGAATTCTGTTGGACAACATAAGGTAAATGAGGAAATAATTTGGGTTTAATAATCTCTGGTGTCCAACAGTCAATTAATCAGTGCCAAAAAGCAGTAAAAAAAAAAAAAAAAAAAAAAGAAAGGCGACCAAAATTCTTGGATTCACAGGTAAAGCATTCGAATCCTAAGTCTAAGGGAATTATCCTCACCCTTCACAACGCCACTGGTCTGTCTAGCCTCTAAGACCCATGTCTACAGAAAGAGATGACCAGAAATGCCTTACCAAAGATGATTCCCGACCTGAGAAGCGATTCCTACGAGAGCCGACTATACGACATCTGATTCTACCTGAGCGAAGGTTACAAGTTGATCTAATACAGTACTCAAACACGAACGAAGGCTTCGATGACCTTGATCTAATGAGATATATGGTGGATACAACAACAGTCTGGTGTCACTCGTAGTACAGTAAATGGTTACGAACTCGTGGAGAAAACGAATGAGGCGGAGTACGTTTTCTATAATAGGATTATAATATATATGGAATACTTTACCGTTATTTCAAAGCAGTACCAGTGATGTGCTTAAGCACAGGTCTGATGAGTATGTTGCTTTAAATCCACCACAGACATTATCTGCGCCTACTTAGCAAGGACGATATGGTCTGTCCCGGTTTGACTTCATCTATACATGTGGTGAAAATGACCAGACTCACATATATGGAGAAACGGGTTATTTACTTTCATATTTGCGGTGAAAATAATCTCTGACTTTTATATCCGGTTATGATGATAAATCACTTTCATAACACGTGCAGTTAAAACTCACACAGAATTTTATACGTGGGATCAAAACGTTCATTCCATAAAATGTACAGTGAAAAACAATTCACATGTCCGGCGAAAATGATCCATGACTCGTGTATGATTATTCACTTTGGTAAATGGAGTGAGAATGGTCATTCAGTTTCATATGTACAGTGAAGAATGGTCATTCACTTCCATACGCACAGTGAAGAATGATGATTCACGTTCATACGTACAGTCAAGAATGATCATTCACTCTCATACGGACAGTCAAGAATAATCATTCATACGTAGAGTGAAGAATGATCATTCACTTTCATACGTACAGTGAAGAATGACCATTCACGTTCATACGTACAGTGAAGAATAATCATACACATTCATACGTACTGTGAAGAATGATCATTCACTTTCATACGTACAGTGAAATATAATCATTCATACGTAGAATGAAGAATGATCATTCACTTTCATACGTACAGTGAAGAATAATCATTCATACGTAGAATGAAGAATGATCATTCACTTTCATAAGTGTGGTGAATGAAAACGGTCATTCACTTTTGCTTCAGGACACACGTGTCTGAGCACGTCCCTGCACCTCGAGAATCTAGATTGGATTTAATACAAAATTTCCCCACAACTATGTTTCTTCTCTCTATATCTTTTCAGGTATGATCTTTGGTGTTATCTTTAAAAGTTTCATTAAATCTATTTCTTATCGTAGCGTCCAAAATGCTATAAATCGAGACGTAGAGAGAAAGGAAAAACATGCCTCCCGGGTCGCACGAACTGAGGGAACACGGAACGAACTTCTGGGTCGCAGGAACTGAGGGAACACAGAGCGAACTTCGGGGTCGCAGGAACTGAGGGAACACGGAACGAACTTCGGAAAACGTGGAACCTTGCCTGAAGCGTGAGGAACGCGGAACGTGGCCTGGGGCGTAAGGAACGCGGAAAGAACTCTTGTCTTGTTCTGATTATTTTCGCTAAAACCTTTTCATACTACAGTTCTGAAAAGTGCTATACACGGGCGTGTACGAAAGGGAAACTACACCTTCAGGTCGCTCGAACTGGGGCAACGCGTTCCCTTTGTGGGACATGGTATGACTGCCGCAAGGTTAATGGAACGTGGCAGTGCTCATAAGGTCGATGGGTCGGTGGCCCTGAACATCATACTGTTGAATACAGACTTTCATTATTCCCCTTCGTCCTATGTGTGGTGAAAGTGACCATTCATCTTCCTAATGAATTATGGCAATGATCATTCACTTTCATATCATACGCAGTGAAGGGGATCATTCACTTTCATGGTGTGCGATATATTTCACTTCCTTTTATAGCATGAGGCGAAAATGATCCCCCATTCTGACATGAGCAGCGAAAATGATCGATCATTCTACACAAAACACGTGCAGTGAAAATAACAATTCACCTTCAGAATACGCGGTAGAAAATGACGGAAACATAAAAGAACATGATCAGGTTGTTTACACAATTCTGAGTCTGTCCATCAAAGAAACATCTACGAAATATTACAACCTACATCATGACATGGAGTGTGAGGTGTCACTCCTACTGCTCTCCTTCCTAACTTCGTAAAAGATGAATAGAATAACTACACCTAAAAAAAAATGAATATATAGAACAGAGGACAGAAAACGCTAAGCCAGCCCTCGAAAGATTTCAGTTCCCATTTTCTATGCCAGGCGAAGTTCATTACCTGACAATTTGCCGTTGATTAAAAGTCAGATGAGTTTCAATCTAATTAAGGGGCACAAGTACCAGTTTTGGAAGATATTTCTATGGAATACGGCGTAATATCGCATACTGGATTTAAATATGTAAAAAATTTCCGATATATATATATATATATATATATATATATATATATATATATATATATATATATATATATATGTATATATATATATATATATTTTTTTTTTTTTTTTTTTTTTTTTTTTCATACTATTCGCTATTTCCCGCAATAGCGAGGTAGCGTTAAGAACAGAGGACTGGGCCTTTGAGGGAATATCCTCACCTGGACCTCTCCTCTGTTCCTTCTTTTGGAAAAAAAAAAAACGAGAGGGGAGGATTTCCAGCCCCCCGTTCCCTTCCCTTTTAGTCGCCTTCTACGACACGCAGGGAATACGTGGGAAGTATTCTTTCTCCCCTATCCCCAGGGAAATATATATATATATATATATATATATATATATATATATATATATATATATATATATATATATATATATATATATATAACAAGGGTTTACTTTAAAGAATGTGTGTGACAATGCCTAGAGAAACAGATGGATTTGTATGTGGCATTTATGGATCTGGCGGAAGCATATAATAATGTTGACAGAGATGCCCTGTTGAAGGTCTTAAGATCACATGGTGTGCGAGGAAAGCTGTTGGAAGCGGTGAGAAGCTTTCATCAAGGGTGTGAGGCATGTGTGAGAAGAGAGGAGAGGGAGAGTGGTTTCAAGCGAAGGCTGGTCTGCGGCAGGGCTCTGTGATGTTACCATGGTGGTTCAATTTGATATATATGGATGGGATGGTGAGGGAGGTAAATCCGAGTCTTGGAGGATGCAGTCTGTGGGGGATGTGAGGGCCTGGGAAGTGAGTCAGTTGTGGTTTGTTGATGATACAGCAATGGTGACGGATTCGAGTGGACAATAGCTGAAGTTAGTGACTGAGTTCAAAACAGTGTGTGAAAGGACACAGTTGCGAGTAAATATGAATAAGAGCAAGGTTCAGCAGGGTTGAGGGACAAGTTTGTTGGGGTTTGAGTTCAAATGAAAATTTGGGTGAAGTGAGGTGTTTGGGATATCTGGGAGTGGACATGGCAGCGAATGGAACTATGGAAGCAAAAGTGAGTTACAGGGTTGGGAAGGGGGGTGATGGTTCTGGGGGCGACGAAGAATGTGTAGAAAGAGAAAACTTTATCTAGGAGTGCAAAAATGGGCATGTTAGAAAGAATAGTAGTCCTAAAAATATTATATGGATGAAACGCATGGGCTACAAATAAGGCTGTGCTGAGGTGAGTGGAGGTGTTGGAAATACAATCGTTGAGGAAAACATGTAGTGTAAGGTGGTCTGATCGAGCAAGTAATGAAAGGGTAAGAGAGATGTGTGATATCAAAAATAGTGAGGATGAGAGAGGAGAAGAGGGTGTGCTGAAATGGTTTGAACATATGGAGAGAATGAGTGAGGAAAGGGTGACAAATAGGGTACATATGATAGAAGTGGATGGAAAATGGAGAAAGGGGAGACCAAACTGGAGATGGAAGGATAAAGTGAAAAAGACTTTGAGCGATCGGAGCCTGAACATGCATAAGGGTGGAAAGCGTGCACGGGATAGAGTGAATTGGAACGATGTTGTATTCTGAGGCCGACGTGTTGTAAGTGGACTGAAGCAGGGCATGTGACGTAACAAGGATAAATTTTGAAAAGGTCTGTGAGGCCTGGTTGTGGACTGTGTAATGCACTGTGGTTTCAGTGCATTACACATGACAGTTAGATAATGGATGTGAGCGGATGCGGCCTTTCTTTGACTGTTCCTGGCGCTACCTCACTTGACATCAGAAAAGGCGATTAAGTATATATATATATATATATATATATATATATATATATATATATATATATATATATATATATATATATATATATATACATACATACATATGTGTGTGTGTGTGTGTGTGTGTGTGTGTGTGTGTGTGTGTGTGTGTGTGTGGTGGGGTGGCGGCGAGAATGGATGAAGGCAGCATGTACGAATATGTACATGTGTATATATGTATATGTCTGAGTATGTATATGCATGTATATGTTGAAATGTATAGGTATGTATATGTGCGTGTGTGGGCGTTTATGTATATACAGGTGTATGTGGCTGGGTTGGGCCATTCTTTCGTCTGTTTCCTTGCGCTACCTCGGTAACGCGGGAGACAGCGTCAAAGTATATATATATATATATATATATATATATATATATATATATATATATATATATATATATATATATATATATACATATATATATATATATATCTTTTTCAAGATGATCTGAAAACCGCAATAAACTTATAAACAGGTTACAAGGATGAACGAATATTCTAACATGGCTCGTGTGTCCACGTCTGCCTCAATGTAATATGTAAGAAAGATCCACTTTCACAATACTGTTCCCACTCCTGACCTTAAGTTTTTGATATATTTCTATGACACTGGTCCCTCCTGACAGACGTCTATGGCATCTCCCCCTTGATACGTTTCTATGGCATTTAACCCCTGAGATATCTCTATGGCATTTAACCCCTGAGCTATCCCCAAGCCATCCACTCTGGGTTTTCTTTTCCGTTGCATTTACCCCTGGAGTTAAGCCTTCTGGCGTTTTACACGTACCTCCGAAATAGTGGTAGAGCATCTCTCTCACTTGTATAGCATCTACCTGTTTTAAAACTTCCATAACATCTATCTATCCTGGGATGGTCTCTTCAACATCTATCCCTGAACTGCTCCTAAGTTTGCTCCTCTGGGTTACCTAAATGTCTACAGCGGGCTGGACCTCACCCATCCACTACCCCGGGATCTCCTGTAGGATATACATCACACGGGAATCACACTCACCCACGCGTTCCCATTTTCGTTGCAGATGGTCTCCAACGACTGAGTCTTCCCTCATCACTGAGGCTTATCCGTGGCGCTTGGCAGTCACCCACAAGTCTATTGAGGAGACGATGGTGTGAGGAGACGATGGTGTGAGGAGATTATCATACTGCGCTCAAGGCTGCCTTACGGTAGGGGAGTTAGATACAAGGTGCACACGGCTCACTTCCCGTCGTTAGCACAATCAGCTGGTACCACGTCCATCCGGGACTTGTCGTTCCCTTACTTAGCTCGTAAACTTCTCTTCAGAAACACGTTAACCCATGACAAATAAGGTCTTGATACACGTATACATTGCATTTTTGATCACTTAAAAGAAACACTGGGTAAGGTTACCTCCTCAAACACCATCCCCCTAGCGATGGTGAATACCCATGTCTATATACAGTGTAACGGAGCAAAGAATATATCTATCCATACAGAGACGAATGATTCTTGGGATATAATCACATGGAATCGTGGTAAGAATCAGTGGTTCGATCGAGGACTGTCTTAGTAATAGAAAGCAGAGAGTACTGGCACATGGGAACTATAGAGGATGGATGCCGGAGAACACTGGTGTGCCCCAGGGCTCAGTCTTGGCTCCAACTTTATTCTTAACACACACAAATGATATTGAAGAGAGTGTAGTCAGGGATGTTCTAAAATTTGCTGATGCCACTAAACTATCCCAATCAGTAAACACAACAGGGAACACTGAACAGCTTCAAAGAGATCTATTAACTATGTATGACTGGTCACTCGATCGGCAATGCTTTTTAAAGCTAATGTCTTCATGTTGGTTTTAATAACAAAAGACATCAGGTTATGGAACTTTATTCCTCGGTGACATGATTACTGTAAGCTCCGACCAAGAGAAATATCTGGGTTTGATTATCCAGAAAAAAATTGAGATGGCAATGGTCAAGTCATAGAAGTGGTGAAGCGAGCAAAGAGAATGTTGGAAATGATAAGAATCTACATAAAATAAAGTAAAGGAAATATAACACTGTGCAAATCCTTTGTACAACCACATCTTGAGTACGGACCACAAGCATGCAGATCATATAAACAAAAAAAGATACTGAAAACGTTGAAAAATTCAAAGATGTGCCACAGCAATCAGTAGATCTCTAGTTAAAGATTGAAGGAAGTAAACTTAAATATCACCAGAGATGCGAAGACTGAGGTCGGATATGATCGAAGATTTGAAGATAATAAAAGGCCTCTTAGGCTTGAAACACGATTTCTTTTTCTACGTTAAGTGACATTACCCAAACTCGGGGCCACTCACAGAAGATATATAAGCCAAATGTGAGACGAGATGTAAAGAAACATTTCTTTTCTCAACGTGTCATTGATGAATGGAATAATCTGCCACCCGGAGTCGTTGAAAGCGATAGTATTAATGACTTTCAAGTCGAAAACAGAGCCAAGTGTGTGTGTGTGTGTGTGTGTGTGTGTGTGTGTGTGTGTGTGTGGTGGTGGGGGGGGGGGGGGGGGGGTATATACGAGTCGGTGGCGGCTGCCTACGCCCAACCCGAGGACCAGCGAGGGCATGCGGTGGCTACTGTACAATTCATGGCTGGATCTGGTACGAAATCTGGTACGAAAGGTGTGTGTGTGACGACCGCAATCTAAGGCAACATATCTCTACGCCATGGACACAGGCGGTCATCCTGCTATCTATCTATCTACGGCCCAGGGAAACAACCTTATCCTGCTTCAACCTCTTGACCACACGACGCTGCGACAGCTGGGTATGAACATTCGGTCTTTAACCTAACCTTTAAAAATCAGTTCAAAGCTTCGGCCATCATATCCAAGGGCCGTACCGTCCTGGTCCGCACCGTCGTGCTCAAGGGCCGTCCGTGCCTTTCTGTTCAAGGAGCCCAGCCACACGCCTCCCCTGCCTGCCTGCCTCGGATATCCCTACCTCCATCCACCCTTAAACTGTTGCCTCACTACTCGATGTTTTCCACACTCTAACTTTTCCCCAGTTCAACATACCTGTGAGGGTCCCCAGGTGTCTTCCCTTCCTCCCTCTGATGCCTGCTCCTCTAACCTTTACCAAAGTCTTTCTAAAATACTGGAAAATCTCCTCCCACCCCACCTCTCTCACCATCTCTTGCCTTTTGAACCACGGGTTCGCATCCTCACACTCCACCCAGCTTGAAACGAAACATACTCCTGTCAATTTCCTTCTCTGGCACACTGGTTCGAACTTACTCTCCCCACCTCCACAACACCTAACACACACACACACACACACACACACACACACACCCGACTCTACCCCTGCAACAGATCCAGCAGTTGCTGTGCCAGCCAGGCCCAGTCCTCCTTCCCTCCGTGCACATTCCAGCTCGTCTCCTCCCTCCATATTCCTGACAAGTTCCTCCCTCCCTAAGCTACTGCTCTGCTGCCTTTCACTGCGGCAGCCAAAGCGAAATAACCGGGCCTGCCAGAGTCTCGACTCCTGCACTAAACCACTCACTCACTCTCACGATTTTTTCTTTCTTTTCACAGCTGGGGAGCTGTGTGTGTGTGTGTGTGTGTGTGTGTGTGTGTGTGTGTGTGTGTGGCGGCGGCGGGCGGACATGTTGGCTTTAACAGTCCCGGTCCTTCACGCTCAGCCTCCTGGCCACTCACAGGACACTCCACCTCACCAGCCACTCAGATGACAATTCTTTAATCACTCAAACCTGTAGCTGGCCAATCAGAGCATCCGACACGAGGTACTCCAAGTGACTAACCACTTACAAAACATTTAACACAAAGCCATCAGAAGGACATGTTATAAGTTCCTCACTTCGATTATCCACATAGAAGCCATCTTACATGTGACATGCCCATCAGAAGACATAATAATTCCCTGGATGCTCAGTCACTCAAGAGGGCATCTGACCCCGCATGTATGCCAATCAGAGAACGACTCAAATGTCCCTTCGTCTTTGCATCAGCCAATCACTGGACATTTCGAGGATCATTCCATAAGGCCAGCCATTCAGACGACATTCCAAGTCAAGTGCAAGGGAGGTCTACAGCTTCAAGCACCACCCAAGTCGTCCCAAGTATTAGCCGGGCGAGTCTTGCTCGCTTACCTGACACTCTGCTTGAGGACGAGAGGAGGTCCCTCTCCAAGCCACCGAAAAGACGACCTACATCTGTGTCATTTACTCTCTGAGCACGACGGTACGATCTTCGAGCACGACGGTGCGACCTTCGAGCACGACGGTATGACCTTCGAGCACGACGATGCGACCTTCGAGCACGACGGTGCGACCTTCGAGCACGACGTTACGACCTTCGAGCACGAGGGTACGACATTCGAGCACGACGGTACGACATTCGAGCACGACGGTACGACCTTCGAGCACAACGGTACGACCTTCGAGCGCGACGGTAAGACACTCGGGAACAATGGTACGACCTTTGGGCACGACGCCACGACTCTTGAGCACAACGGAACGACCCTTGACTTGACTTCTGACCTAACCCTTATAGATCAGGTCAAAGGTTAAGTCATCGTAAACAACGGTCGTAGTGTCGTGATCGACGGTCGTCCCGTCGTACTGCACAGGTTCGGGAAGGGTCCTGGATGCATTGCAGATATCAGTCCAGCTTCCTCCACACACCAGGCCTCACATGGGCCGCCTTAGAAGGGATTCGATCCCGGGGATTCGTGGCATCGACTCGTTATCCGAAATCCTTTAGGTAAAAAAAAGTCTTAAGTTGAAATTACGCACACACACACACACACACACACACACACACACACACACACACACACACACACAGACGCATACACACACACACACACACATTAATATACACACACAGACACATACACACACACACACACATTAATATACACAGACACATACATATATACACACACACATACACAAACACACACACATTAATACACACACACACACACACACACACACACACACACACACACACACACACACAATCTGATATCAGATGCTAACTAATGAAGTGATAATAAATTCTAATGAGATGCTAACTCATCCTTTCACAATATCCGGTAAAAAAAAAGGGAAAAGATCGCAAACCGATACAAATACTTATTTTGTTTTCCCTGAAGACTGTACAACCACAATAACATGATAAAAACAGTAACTGTCACACGAAGACAAAGCAAAAGCTATTAAGAAATTAGTATTTCCAAGGATAGAGAGAGAGAGAGAGAGAGAGAGAGAGAGAGAGAGAGAGAGAGAGAGAGAGAGAGAGAGAGAGAGAGAGAGAGAGAGAGTGGAGAGAGAAGAGAGAGAGAGAAGAGAGTGGAGAGGGAGGAGGAGAGAGAGAGAGAGAGAGAGAGAGAGAGAGAGAGAGAGAGAGAGAGAGAGAGAGAGAGAGAGAGAGAGAGAGAGAGAGAGAGAGAGAGCTTTACTGGCCACAGACACAGGTGGACGCGCCGCCGTAGCGTCACGAGGGCGTGTCGTCGTCCACACGTCGATGACGTCCGCAGATAAAGAACCGCAGAACAATTTATTCGTGTTCGTTAAAGATGAAAAAGTCGAGAAAATCTTTCTGCTTCTCTTCATCAATTTATTTCTACTGGGAAGATGGTTGGCGCGGGAGGGTAGGACGCAACAACAACATGAGTATATCGGCACGACCTTTGGTGGGTGTGAGAGAGAGTGAGTGATCTTTGACCTGACACTAGAGGCTTAGGTCAAGGACCCAGGTCATCACACCTGTGGACTGTACTGTTACGTCTGTGGATCGCACGGTCGTGCTATGGTGTCGTACTCCAAGGTCGTGCCCTTGTGCTCAAGGAGTTGAACTCTGTCATGCATCCGAGATAATTGTGGGGGTCTCATGCTATGCACTGGAGACTGTGGAGCCTCTTGTCATGCACCGGAGACCGTGGGGGTCTCCTGTCATGCAACGGAGACTGGGGAGTCTCCTGTCATGCAACGGAGACTGGGGAGTCTACTGTCATGCACCGGACCCCTACATCAGACCTGGTTCACCTAGAGCACAGCCCGCGCTGACCAAACCACATTCTTGCCTTCAAGGAAGAACACGTCTTGAGATGATGAAGGAGCAAGCTAACTGTAGCATTGTGTACTAGGATCATTTTCGGCTACAGGAACATCAGTATGGGAGGCACTGTACCCATACTAGACCACGGGACACTGTAACTGCCCGAATACGCTCAGGGTCCATGTGACAAGTCGCGAGGAAACCATCACCCAGAACATTCCAAGTGCCGACCCTGTTTGCTGTACCCGATGAACACAAACATGGTGAACGAGCCACAATCAACGAGTTCAGAACCTCAAGTTCTGATCTTATTTTGGACAGTCTGGTGATCACCGATAGGAATATTCGTCAAGATATTCTGACACTATTCAAAATTCGTCAATATTCGTCCTGGTGGTACAATGTCCTATGGTAGTGTACGACCTTATGTATCTTTGACCTTTGATGTTGCTTTCAGCGTTACGCTACACCGTGTTTGTATGACATATCTTAAACTTGATTAGTATTACAGAGATATTGTTACGTATAATGCTGTCAGCATCACTCATTATGCTGTAATCATACATCATGTATCTGATGTATCCTACACCTCCCTCCCTCCCTCCCCACCTGATGGGAGGGCTGGGCCCCCACCAGTCACCCTCCTATGTCCATGTATTGTACCCACTGTACGCTCTGTACTGGCCTCCCTCCACCTACCCCCTAGATATGTGCCCTTCACCCATACGACCACTGAAATGCTTCGTCTATGTTTATCTAGATCATAAATATTCTAAAACTAAAAAAAAAGAAATCCTCACATTCAATTTATTTCATCCATTCATCACTCTCATCCTGTAAAAGTACTTCTTTATGTCTTTTCCAACACTTTCCATCCTTGGTTTCATGATATGTCCTCTGGATGCTCTACCTCTGCATCTTTCGATGAGAGGGGGAGAGAGAGAGAGAGAGAGAGAGAGAGAGAGAGAGAGAGAGAGAGAGAGAGAGAGAGAGAGAGAGAGAGAGAGAGAGAGAGAGAGAGCGTGATAAACGGGAGCAAGTCACCATTCGTATTCCCCAGTCTCTTAGCTTTTCAATCATATATCCAGAGGAACCCCTTTTGCGGGGCCCCTTCTGCTTCAAAAGGTTGTGCTACAATCAGTAGCAGGGAAAGGATGGATTCCTCTTGAATTGAGAAATTCTTCGACGACTCTGTTACTCCTTTCGTACTATGACGATACGCTATAGCTGCAAGCAGGCGGGTTCCAGGAACACCTCTCTAAGCCTTACAAATGTCTACGAATACATTACTTTATACAGGGATATACATGCACGTGTATTCAGGTATATACGTGCAGCAGGCGGGTAAGTCTGTGTGCCTGTGTGTGTGTGTGTGTGTGTGTGTGTGTGTGTGTGTGTGTGTAATCCTAAGCCCCAATCTGTCACATCTGCCGTAGCTGTGGTACAACCTGGGAATACTATATAATCACAGGAAACCTACACACTGGTGGTACACCCTCAGGTTACCTGTGTTCTCTGACATGTTATTCCATCTTGCTGTAAGTTCACTCTCCTGTAATGACCAACTTGTTACAAATTTCAGGATTTTTACGATTATCTTTATGACAGATGACAGTAGATATTCGTGTTTCATATACACTATATATATATATATATATATATATATATATATATATATATATATATATATATATATATATATATATATATATAATACTTGTTCGCCGTTTCCCGAGTTAGCAAGACAGCGCCAGAAACAAAGAAAGAAAGGCCACATTCGCTCACATCCATTCTCTAGCTGTCATGTGCAATGCGTCAAAACCACAGCCTCCTATCCACCACAATTAGGCCATTTTCCTATCCCCTACTCACACCATTTTCTCTGAAAGGTGTTCAGTGTGAGTGATACTGCCGAGTTCTGCGGGCGCAGCCGGGATCATCTACTGTGCACCCGATGCTCGTCCAGTGAGCGGACGTTAGCGCAAAAGAAGTAGTGTTCACAAGGGGTTGGTCATATCTCACTCGACAGAGTTGGTTTATCACATCATCTTACAGTCTCTCATACATCATCTTACAGTCTTTCACACAGTATATCTACCTACTAAATGAGGAAAGTAGATACATTTTCATCAATCTCATAGTTTCATGTATCTCAGCATCAACAATAAGAAGCTGTACCATTTCCTGTAGGCTGTGTTTAGTACGATCTCTAAAAGCTCTCTCTCTATATATACATATTTCCCCAAGGTCTAGGCCACAAACTTTTACAGTTAACATGATTTAACATCTCCAGATAAGCCAAAGCGTCACACCTGACACACTTCACTGTCATGGAAAATGGATGAGGTACTTGTTACTATCATCAAATCTGCATTCTGTTTTCTACGACTTGAAACTGACAACCAAAATGACGTGTTTGGCTAAAGCCTCGACCTGATCGTGACCCAGCAGGAGGCCTAGTGTGTGAGAGGGAATGCATAGCAAGTCACCTCGAATCCCTTCGACCAATTCTGCGCTCGCATCGTCGTCCATCGACGGGAGAGAATCAAGTTACATTTTGCTCTTAGGATAATTATTAGTTTGGTTAATAGGTTTTCTTGGGCTCTAATGGTCATTCAGACCACCTTCTCGTCGTCAATAATCTCTCCAGCCATCCACCGAAGAACATGATTCGTGTACATCTTCTCCAGGTGTTGAGGATGGTTCAAAGGCCACGTACGTACACACACACACACACACACACACACACACACACACACACACACACACACACACACTCGCTGTGCAGGTGGCCCACGCTGGACATTCAGTGCAAGTATTGAGGACAGACTTCCGTGAGAAAACCTAATTTCCAACCCTCTCGGTGATGCCCTTCGTGACCCCGTGAGTGAAGTATGTGATTCGCGACAACCACCACCCAGTATTATAACCTGGTAACATGTGTTATGGAAATCCTGAAGAAAAAAAAAAAAACTGATCTTTTCTTTTTTAGCACATCGTAAGCGACAAACGTACCCAAACTGTTCGTCTTGTTGCTGATAACTTCGTCCCTGTGAGACAACACAGCCAAGGGTCACAACCTGTTGTGATCGCCTGCAGAGGACCTTCGGAATGATCATGCTCACCTGGAGAAGGTGCTGGAGATTCTTAACCCCCGCCTCCCCATTTTCTATGATTCTTTCCCCACCTCCCCTCCCCATTTTCCATGACTTGCCCGTTAAGGGCCTGAATGACCCCGGCGGCAGTCGAGAGGCGCAAAGCCCAAGGAACGTCGACCCAGCCAACCAGAATACATCAATTACCGCCATTTTGGTCGCTGCATCACTTAACATGTCATCAACTTATTTACATACGAAAAATCAAAATCATTTTGTTATTCTCAACATCCCCATTACTGTAGAGAAAACCTAATACCTTGTTTCGCTTGACCACTTTACCACGAGGGTACGACCCCTTAGCACGACGGTACGACCCTTGAGCACAAGGGTACGACCCTTGAACACGACGGTACGACCCTTGAGCATGACGGTACGACCCTTGCGCACAAGAATACGACCCTGGAACACGACGGTACGACCCTTGCGCACGACGGTGCGACCCGTCAACAAAGAGGTGCGACCGGTCAATAAAGAGGTACGACTCCTAGCTATGATGGCCTGGCTTTGAACCCGATTCTCTTGGGATCAAAGGCCAGAGACCACACCCAACCCGGGGATCGCTACCCTACCCCTCGATGGTGTCAAACCCTGACAGTCAACATTCCTTCATAATGCTGTATCGGACGGCAAAACTTCTCCCTCTACCAGACTCTCTGTCAACCACGTTGCTCGGAGCAAGCTTTAACGAGTGCGTTACTGAGAAATCACCGTAACACTCATGTTACTCGAATTACCTCTAACAACCTCGTTCGCTTCTTTCTTAGCGCCTAACCGACAATTACCCTTAACGATCCCATCTTGTTCCTCGTAATAGCCTAACCACTACACATTCATGAGACTCCAGCCAACGTCTCCATTAGGCTTGGATCCCCCACTCTGGTCTAGCCTGCTTGTTCACTGCATTCATCAGTCGAGTTCAACTTCACTACTCTGGTTTGCTGAACACAACGGTACGACCTTTGGGTTCCACGTGAAGGACCTGTTAGTACGGGAGTACGACCATTCAACACTACGGTACGACTCTTGAACACGACGGAACGACCAATGAACACGACGGTACGACCACTGAACACGACGGAACGACCACTGAACACGACGGTACGAAAACTGAACACGACAGAACGACCACTGAACACGACAGAACGACCACTGAACACTACGGTACGACTCTTGAACACGACGGAACGACCACTGAACACGACGGTACGACCACTGAACACGACGGAACGACCACTGAACACGACGGTACGACCACTGAACACGACAGAACGACCACTGAACACGACAGAACGACCACTGAACACGACGGAACGACCACTGAACACGACGGTGCGACCACTGAACACGACAGAACGACCACTGAACACGACGGAACGACCACTGAACACGACGGTACGACCACTGAACACGACAGAACGACCACTGAACACGACGGAACGACCACTGAACACGACGGAACGACAACTGAAGCGACGGTACGATCGACCACTGAACACTACGGTACGACCACTTAACACTACGGTACGACCACTGAACACGACGGAACGACCACTGAACACGACGGTACGACCACTGAACACGACGGTACGACCACTGGGTATAATGGTTTAGATTTGTAATCCAACTCTTAAAGTTAGGCGAGAGTCCAGACCATCATACCTGAAGGTCGTACCATCGCGGTGAAGGTCGCACCGTCGTTCTCAAGGGTCGTAACATCGCGGTGAAGGTCGTATCGTCGTTCTGAGGGGTCGTACCATCGCGCTGAAGGTCGTACCGTCGTTCTCAAGGGTCGTGCCATCGCGGTGAAAATCGTATCGTCGTTCTGAGGGGTCGTACCAACGCGCTGAAGGTCGTATCGTCGTTCTCAAGGGTCGTACCGTCGATTTCAAAATTCGTCACACTTTTTTCAAGGGCCGAACCCTCTCACGTTCAAATGGTTAATAGTGGCGTTATATATATATATATATATATATATATATATATATATATATATATATATATCCCTGGGGATAGGGGAGAAAGAATACTTCCCACGTATTCCCTGCGTGTCGTAGAAGGCGACTAAAAGGGGAGGGAGCGGGTGGCTGGAAATCCTCCCCTCTCGTTTTTTTTTTTAATTTTCCAAAAGAAGGAACAGAGAAGGGGGCCAGGTGAGGATATTCCCTCTAAGGCCCAGTCCTCTGTTCTTAACGCTACCTCGCTAATGCGGGAAATGGCGAATAGTATGAAAGAAGAAAGAAAGATATATATATATATATATATATATATATATATATATATATATATATATATATATATATATATATATATATATATCTTTCTGTACCTATAATTCTCAAACGTTGTGGCCAACACCATCCCTCTATTCCCCACACACACACACACACACACACACACACAGCTCCACGAGCCTCCCCAGCCACGACCCACATCCCTCCCTTACATTAAACATCCAACCTAGCGGCACGTTCCACCTCCTAAACCGCTACATTATACAGCGCGGCCGCTACATTACTCTCCCAGGCCCCCGCCACTCTGTCACTGTCGCCTGCCCGAACGACTATATTACTATCACGATGTTTGCAGGGGGGGGGGGGGGGGGGTTAACCACGGCTGTCCGACAACGACGACAAATTGCAAGGCATTAAATTCTGTCGTGGGACTTTTAAAACCCCGCCACCTGTCGACCGATCGGCTCGTCATTAGTCCTTAAACGGTGTTGGGGGGGGGGGGGAGAGGTCCACCCTGGCCCCCGAGTCGTTAACCCGCGGAGCACAGCGGTACTACTACTACTACTACGACCACTACTACTACTACGACCACTACTACTACCACTACTACTACTACTACTACCACTACTACCACTACTACTACCACTACTACTACGATCACTACTACTACTACTACTACTACTACTACTACTACTACTACTACTACCACTACTACTACTACTACCTCCTCCTCTGAGCACGACGGCACAACTAGTGGGTCGTACCGACACGTCGTGCTGAAAGGGTTCGCCCAAAACCGTACTACGCTCCGCCCTCTTTCCTTTGGATCTTACCCTGATCACACAAACAAGTCCAAACACACACACACACACACACACACACACACACACACACACACACGAGGGCAACAAAGACGGTACCAGACTTGAGAAAGCAGTGTTGCTGAGAGAGGTTTCAGACCATAAATCTGGCCCACTCAGAGGAGAAAAATGTGAGGGGTGACTTGATCAAAACCTTTACGTCAACAGAGGAGAGGCAACAGAGAGAGACGCAGAGGCAAGACAGCCACAGCCAATGATATATATATTTAAGAGGGAAACTTGATGACGTTAATATGTCCTATCATGATGTATGGCGAGTCGAATAATGGAATAACTGTGATGATCCTATCAATGCTCATAGCATACAGAGGTCATGGGTATGGTAATAAGGAAGGGGGGGTCAAGAGAAGTGGGGCCCACTGAGGGTAAAACTCCCTCCTTGTTCAGGACAAATAGGTACTCAAACCCTGGGCTTCCCTTCATTTTCTCCCTCCCTCTCTCCCGCCATCACGTATAATGAAACACAGGTTCCTCCACACCTCCAGTCCCTCCCCGGCGATACATGTGTAATAATATACCTCCCCTCCTCCTCCTCCCTTCCCTCGCCTCCCCCAGCGTCAGGCCTCCGTGCTTCACTAATAGCCCCGGATCCAATCGCTCCAATCTAATTGTCACGTCTGATGTGCGCTAGAGTGGGTCCGCGGCGGAAATGAGGACCTCTCGTGGCGTTTGCTTTTCATTTGGTGGGTTCTTGGCGGCCCCATCTCGTCCCCCCCCCCACACACACACTCGCCGCCCGTGTGATCTCCCTCCGCCCCGCAGCAGCTTCCGCGGGAAAAGATTTTATTTGCGAGGTCGTGTGGTTTTAAGATGGAAGACACGGGACCCCATTAACTTAATGTATTCAGCGAAAACGAGTTGATAAATCACAGCTGCGCCGGCCACCAGACCTCTCTCTCTCCTCTCTCTCTTTACCTCCCTCTCTCTCTCTCACCCCCCTGCCTCTCCTCAAGCTCTTTATCTTCCCCTCCGTGCCTGGCTGACTGCCTGGCTCGGCGACCGGTCGTTAAGGGACATGTTTCATGGCTGCTTGTCCTCTTGTTTCGCTCAGGCTCACGTGATTAATGAGCGGTGACTCGACACAGGTTCGCCGGAGGTTTGTCGGTGTGTGATGATGAGCGGTGGTGTGGCGCGGCCGCCAGGAGGCGGAGAGTGTAGGGAGCTCCGGAGTTAGCGGGTCGCGGGAGTATGGCACAGCATTAGCAGGCGTGTGATCGATCGTTGCACCACGGCAGGAGAGAGAGAGAGAGAGAGAGAGAGAGAGAGAGAGAGAGAGAGAGAGAGAGAGGGATGGAGAGGGAGGGAGAGAGAGAGAGAGGGGAGCCCGGCTGGCTCATCCCGTGGCGCTGACATGTGGGAGTTGTGAGCGTAGAGCGTAACGCGGGGCGGAGCGGAGGGAGAGTGAGACCCTCCCAGCAGCGGGCCAGAGAGTGAGTGAGAGTGGCAGGCAGCCTCCAGTAGCTCGGCTCAGGTCGCGCCAGACGGTGAGGGACGTTTAGCTCCTCCGCCGCTCGGCCCGCCAGTCGTCCCGTGCCACACAAGGAGGTCGCACGCGACACTCCACGCCGTCTGTACCTGCCGCGCGGCCCACCTGTGTGTCCCACACAGCCGCTTCCGACCCCCGCGACCCGCATCGCTCCCAGCATCACCACGGATTACCATCTCCCGAATTCTTGTAGCCAGTGACAGCGTCTGATACAGAGGACACCCTCCATAACCCGACATGTGTCTACCCCAAGGGGCGTGCCAGCAATATAGATAATTTGCTCGTACGCGAACCATTCTGTTGAGACGTAACACACTAAGTTCAAAATAGATAATATAATACAGTTAAATCACGAACTAAGAGTTGCACAGATAATAAATATACTCTTAAAGAAAAGAGAGAGAGAAAAAAAGGAAGACTGCACACACAAACCGCTCTCAAGTGAACGGAAAAACTGAAAATATGAGAGAGTGTGTGTGTGAGTGTTGAGTGGCCTCAAGTGACCAACTGTTGAGTCTGGCGGGCCAAGTGACTGACTGACTCCCCGCAACAACATTTACTTTAGTTATCCTCGCAAGCTATTCATTATCCCAGCACACACCGACCGCCTCACACACACCTACCGTTGATTACCACCCACCAGCGCACACCTAACGTTGATTATCCCCAGCGCACATCGCCCCACACAAGGAGGTAAGTACAGAGGCTCCGCTTGTTTGTCAGTGAGTCAAAACTAACCCAGTGTACCACCTCTGGTCACTCCTGTGTGAACGTAAGGAAATATATTACCCCCACACACCGTTGGTGTCACTGATCAATCCAAACCAAATATATTGAACAAAATTATCATCCATATTTTTGACGAGTGATATTGTATATAATACAATTTACTATATCAACTACGCAATGCTGCTTCACGTGTCCCGCTTGGAAATTATGAACGATCCGAAAAAAAAAAGTTATGGACTCGATAGCTAACGACTCAAACTGTCCTGACAAGTGGTGTTTACTTAATTGAAATTTTCCAATATATTAATCCCGAGGGGAAAATTATGAGAGAAAAAAAAGAATATTATGAATGCAACAAAAATATAAACAGGTCTTTTAACGTAAACAACATGGTTATTTCGCTATACTCTCTAACAAACAAACATTTCGCTATACCCTAACCAACAAAGATATTTATAGACCTAACCAACAAATAACAATATATATATATATATATATATATATATATATATATATATATATATATATATATATATATATATATATATATATAACAATATATAAACAGCGACAGGTGCATAATCGTCTAGCATGAAGATAAAGTAACGGGATTGTTATCATATAAGGAAACGAGTCAAGAGGGAGCCAGTCAGCGGCTTCACTTCCCGTCACTGTTACATCCACTCGTTGTATTCACTGCTTCACTGCACTGTAAACACACAATCGGTCAGTTTCTTAAAGTGTCTTTCAGAGTCGAGGCACTCAGCTACACAGGCCCAGGGCTGTTCTAATTTAAGGCGACGACAGGGATCGTAAAATGGGTTTGGAATGACATCAGGGAGGGAGAATGTGGAGGAGGATACATGAGTGGGTCGGTGGCAGGCGGAGAACTGATGGTAGAACCATAACCCGATGGAAGGACAACATCCGGGACGTATTAAGTTGAGATGAGGTGGACTCTGACGAGGAGAGGAGGTGGTGTGATGAGCGCGCGAGGCCTGGGTGGGAACGGTTTGAAAAACGGTCCACCGACAGACGTGCAGAACATAGGTGGGCTACCCGGCCCGTGTTTTTGAGGGGGAAAGCAAAATGAAACGCGAGTGTAACCAAGTCAGGTGAATATATGGAGGTACAAACCACACCGCCGCTAGAAGAGGGAGGAGTGTGTGTGGAGGAGATAAGTTCCTCCGCTTGGTAGTACAGTGGCCAGGCTATATAGCTTACCACGTCCTCACCCACCCTTACTGTGATGTGAGCTCAGCTAAACCACTCTCTCTCTCTCTCTCTCTCTCTCTCTCTCTCTCTCTCTCTCTCTCTCTCTCTCGTTAGATTCTGTCAAACCAGGTGAGATGAGCGTGTGTGTTGCGTGGGGGAGAGACGTGGGAAAGAGAGAGAGAGGTGATTATCGTTCTAGAGTTACATGGGCATGAACCCAGGTGGAGTTGTTAAGTTGTTCCCAGGTAGAGGAAGCATCGTATCTATGTGGTGCACAGTGGTGTCAGGCTGGTGTGGTGGTGTACCACTGGTGCACAGTGGTGTCAGGCTGGTGTGGTGGCATACCACTGGTGCACAGTGATGTCAGGCTGGTGTGGTGGTATACCACTGGTGCACAGTGGTGTCAGGCTGGTGTGGTGGCATACCACTGGTGCACAGTGGTGTCAGGCTGGTGTGGTGGTATACCACTGGTGCACAGTGGTGTCAGGCTGGTGTGGTGGCATACCACTGGTGCACAGTGGTGTCAGGCTGGTGTGGTGGTATACCACTGGTGCGCAGTGGTGTCAGGCTGGTGTGGTGGTATACCACTGGTGCACAGTGGTGTCAGGCTGGTGTGGTGGTATACCACTGGTGCACAGTGGTGTCAGGCTGGTGTGGTGGTATACCACTGGTGCACAGTGGTGTCAGGCTGGTGTGGTGGTATACCACTGGTGCACAGTGGTGTCAGGCTGGTGTGGTGGTATACCACTGCATAACGTTGTAGAGGCAGTAAGTCGCCCCCTACCCACCCCAAGCTCCAGCGCCCACACCTCTCCCACTCGGTGCTCGTTCAGCCGTTTTCCATCACGGCCGGTCCCTCGTGTTTCAGCGTGGTCATCAAGACCTACTCCTCCCTCCCCTTCCCTCTCCCTAACCACACCGCTCATCATCCCCCCCCCCCCCACACACACACACACACACAAGCACTTGACGTGAGTGTGAGCATCAGGTAAAACCAATTCTACCTATCTTTATAACGAAGAGAAATAGTTCTTGTTCGTCTACCATACAACGCTCACTCTCATCCCAATAATTCCTACATTAATTACGAGTTTTAATGGTCTCGACAAGACGATAAGGTAAGTGTAATGCTTACGTAAGAACCATGGTTATCTGACTAACATGAGCACCTCGCACAGGTGGGCATTTGTGTACTGTTGCGTCTCTGGTCACATCCACACCTCAAAGGACGAATTACTTGACGTCAGCCGATGTGTCTAGGCGAGGTTAAGTCCCGTGCGATAACCAGGATGTTAGCTAACGTAAACACCGACTTGGTAATAAGCCGTTACTGCCTTGTTATGGTGATTCATATGGAGTTTTTTGACGGTAACATTTCGCTGCAGCGTGTAAATGTCTTACCCTCTATTCACTGGGTGATAATTCACTCACTGGTCGGACCCTGATAACCAAAGGATCAATTTATTACGGTCTTGGCTGATAATTCGTTATATAGCGACCGCGTGAACAGCTTCATCGCTAAATGTAGCGACGCACAACTGTCAGCTCGTCGCCCAAGCGACCAGAAAGCATGACTCAATTGTGCATGAACGGTGTCCGATATATTCATTTCTGACAATACGCTGATGATGTAACGCGTGCGATATTCGGTCGCGACAACCCATCAAATATCAGAGAAGATATCCGTCTGTTACGCTTCACATCCGGCACGTGACGTTACCATCATGTTTGTAACAGTAACTTACCATGTATGTGGCCTGGTAGATTACCTTTATATCTGGTCTGGTAGATTACCCTTGTATCTGGCGTGGTAGATTACCTTTATATCTGGTCTGGTAGATTACCCTTGTATCTGGTGTGATAAATTGCCCTTATATCTGGCGTGGTAGATTACCCTTATATCTACCCCGCTTGATTTCCCTTATATCTAGCTTGGTAGATTATCCTTACATCAAGCGTGGTAGACTACCCTTATACGTGGCCCGGTAGACTACAGTTCTCCCTGGCATCTTTACCTGTGGCAGCCTCGCATCAATACCTGTACAGGTGACTGTGGCCCGCCAGGACCCAGTCATCCGCTGGATCGCGTTACCTGTGAGGGCTTCAGCGAACCGTGGCGGCTCGCTGGTCCGGATGTATTCCCTCCCCTCCTCCTCCTCTGTACACCATACAGCGGCCATCCCTCTACGTGGCTCCTCCTCCTCTCGTGTTTTCTCGGAAGCCCCGCGCCACATGGGCTCAGGCAGCTTTCCGTCGCTGAGCGGAAAGTGATGCGTTGTACCGTGTTTGTGGGAGAGAGAGAGAGAGAGAGAGAGAGAGAGAGAGAGAGAGAGAGAGAGAGAGAGAGAGAGAGAGAGTGCGGAAGATGTCACTTTTTTCCCCTAACGTGATAACGACAACAAACGTTTGTAATTTGATTCGTTATAACAATCCAAGAGTCGTCCAGCACAGCGGTCGGTGCGGCAATCAGTCGTTGCTATGGTCGTTGTTGTTGTGATTGTTGTAGTGGTGGTTGTGGTTATTTCCCAAGACGTCAATCACCATATGAAGGTCGTGAGCGCTGGTGTATCTGCGCATCACTCGCGTCGACGAACATTTCATTCGTTCTTAACGAACTCGTTATCACGACAGTCCTTCCGCACAATACTTGCTTCCTCCACTGAGATGTATATGTACCTGTATATTGAGTCGATTATATATGTCCAGTGATTTATATCTTTTTTTTTCGTAATACATTCTTTATAGCCCAACTCGTCGGCTGTAATGATCATTAGGATTATCATAATTACCGTTGTGTACTATAGAGGGATCTGTTATCAACGGAGGCAATTAGTAATCCATGATATTTTTTTTTCTGCATTATGAGAACGCTTTAAGATTAATTGGTTGTGCGTCTCTAAGTGTGAGCGTTCTATGATCGCCTGGTGAGGCCCCCCAACTTCCTAGGATTCAAAATTTGCGTCTGTTCCTCGTGTTAGCTTATCTGTACAGCCGTCTGACCTCTGACCGGTCGCTCACTGCTCCTACTGACCTAAACCAGCGAAGACTTCAACAACCCTTCACCAATTTAAGCTTCGACAATTCCTAGACCAATGTATGCCCCTAATGTCTCGAAACTACTTATGTTTCTAAAACCTTAAATCACTCTATCCATCTAAACCCTAAAGTAACGTATACTTCCGAAAGTCCTATACCACTGAATGCTTCAAAAACCCTGAAGCAATCAATGCCTCGAGAACCCTAAGCCACTGAATAGCTTGCTTGGAGAACCTTAAACCGCTAAACGCTTCTAAAACCCTAAACCACTTAATGCTTTTTGAAAACCGTAAACCACTAAACGCCTCAAAAACCTTGAACCACTAAATGCTTTTTGAAACCCGTAAAGCACTAAACGCTTCAAAAACCCTAAACCACTGTACGCTTTTTCAAAACCCTAAACCACAGAATGCCTCGCGAGACCCCAAACCAACGTATGCTTCGCAGAGCCCCAGACCAGTGTATTCTCGGCAAAACCCTACAGCAGTGTATGCCTCGCAGACCCTGGGCCAGACCCACGCACGATCCACAACACCGTCAACCTTCTAGATCCTGGGAGACGTCAGCCACAGAGCGTGTCGTACATCGACGAGACGCCACCACCACCACCACGTCCAGTCATCCCCCCACCCACATTGCTTTGTCGAGTTCGGACGGCTTGACCGACCGACCGCCCCG